>NC_066583.1:33665810-33987596 GCF_024323335.1 Lathyrus oleraceus | reverse complement strand
TGGGAGTTCAAAACCTCCTGATGTGGTGAGAGAACCAATCCAACACTGGCATAGTTGTCTAGATTCTGAGAGCTTGAGGATTCTTTGTTATCGGGCAACTGTTGCTCAGAAGCAACACCAGAGGCTGGAGATTCGGACTCGGAACTTCTAACATGGTCATTACTTAAATTCACCTGCTTGCTCCCAGAAACATTATCGGTGGATGACTCTGAAGCGGGTGCAGTCAAGCTTGTAGTGGATTCTCCATTTGACTTTTCAGTAGCTCCTATTAATTGAAACTGAGGTTGAAGCATCAAAGAATCAAGTTCCGTTGCAACCCCGACGGTACCAAAGGTCAGCCGGCGACGATCAGTCTCTGGAACACGAATATGCTGTGCTATGATCACATTTTGGTTCTCGTATACATTCAATTGTGAAAGTGTATCCTGAAGTTGTGTTGTATCTGATTCTATAACTTCAGAATTTTCAGCTGGAGCAAAATCAATTTGATGCCAATACATGAGCTCAATGAAGTTACAAACGCTGAATAACAAGGTAGAGCTGTACAAATGAAGAAGAAAAAGATATACTGATTAACCAAAACCAGAAAATTTTGAGGCTTATCTTCCATTACTTTCATATCTGACTTTTGTCCACAAACTCTTCATTCCGCACTTAGGGGTTGATAGTTGATAAAATCTTGTCCGTGAACACGCGAAATGCCTCATCTGCCATAGCTTTATCAAGTTCATTCTCAGCATTTGGGGAACAATCAATACGGCGAACTAGTTCTTAAAGGGATTTATTATTCAAAGCATCATGAATCTCACTAGAAGAAGCTATAGCCTCCAATTGGAATTGGTCCAACACCTGGCCTCTTTTATCAACAAGTAATGGTTTTTCTACAACTGCCTCCAAAACAGCATTTTCCACAACTGCTTCCAAAACAGTATTTTCCACAACTGATGGCTTTTCTACGTGTGATTCCAAAGCAGTTGTTTTCGGTGTTGAAGTTGTTGGATTGACACATGGAAGTTCTTTGTGGTTTTTGAAACAGGCCAGTGAGCAATAAGGTAAATAGCATTTAGGGCATTTGTACTTGGACTGAGCTTTGTGGCAGATTTGACATTGTTTAGGACCCATTGAACTTGAATTCCTAACTTCAATATTGATAGGACTTTTCGATTCCAAGCGTGATGAGGGGGGCAACACAGTTTCATTTTCATCACTGTACGTTGAAGCTATGCACGTATCATCAGCAGTATTATTACAGACAGGTTTCGTAAATGTGGCATGACAGTTATCACCAAACGATTTTCTTGCAGCATTGTAAGATTCAACATGTTTTCCTTTGATTTCATGAAGACCAAACTGTGTTTCTGCTACCGACGCTCTGCAGGTAATATTTCCACCGTTGACCTCCCTGGTGGTGGTAATCAAAGAACAACATTCGTCCTTGTGACCTTGCCTCCAGTGACTAATTTGACGCTTACCCGAACTACAAGAAAGCATGCCTGTGTAAATGAATAACAACTAGAGAAGTCTGGAGACATGTAACAGTATCTAACGGCTTTGCAACGAGAACATCTCATAGTGGTAGGAGAATTTTTGGAGAATTGGTGTTGTATCAGCCACTTTGCAACTCGCACACCAAATGTTTGGTAAAATTCCTTAACCAAATTTCTTTCCTTTTTCTGTTTCGGTCTCTTGTAATTAAGATGCTGAATTGTCGTGCTATTGGTGATGCCAGCTACAGGTATGAAGATGGTTTTGCATTTCCTTGGATAATGATGCTCTTGATGCAGGTTGGATGGTTGAGCCAAAGACCTATCCTGGACCTCTTTGAATTTCAAGGTTTGTTCGCTTGTTTGGATGGATTGCTACAATGCTAATGTGTTTGACATAGGCTTCAAATATTATGCTTAGACTTGGTTTGGCTATAACTGATAGTGGAAGCATTTTGGTGCAGGCTTGGAACAGGGTGTTGTCCACTGTTGTGAGGATGCACTGCTGTTGAGATGCCCCTGTTTCAGATTCAGACTTGGTCATATGGTTGTTGTTCGCAGTGCACCTGTGTGAACCATGTTGAATCCTCCTACCAGGTAAGCTACCATGTATGCTATTTTATTGAGGCGTAATGTAAAAAACATGTAGGCTTAAGTTGGGAAATAGTTTTGAAGGTTTAACTTGAAATAGTTTGGTATGCTAACATGATGCAACCCAATTGTGGATTCTGCATTGCAGGACACATTGTTGCTGATCCCAGGTGCATTTCAAGTTTTGATCTTGAGAGGCTTGGCAACGAGGATACTTCCTGCTAGTTATGACCTTGATTTAATGCCACAATGTTGGCCAGACTTTGAGTGTATTGCAGGATTGTCCATTGCTAGCAGGATTGTTGAGTGGGCTGCTGCATTGACAGAGCAAGAACTGTTGCACAATAAGTTACCATGTAGTGCATTCATGCTCCCAATTGTAGCTTGCCGTGTTGCATTGTTATAATAATATTTTCTCCCATCACTAGTAGAGACCAACTGCCAATCAGTACCAGGCAAATCTACCATTGAAACTGGAGTAGGCTGCACAGAAACTTGGTGAGCCTCCCCTTTAAAGCCAGCAGGTTTATCATACGTCGATTCCCCTGTCACGACATTATAATAGTACATAATTCCTGCTTCAGTCTTGTGGGCAGTCCAAGCATCTAGTTAATCATTAGCGGCATCCTCACTTTGAGTCATAATGGCATTTATTTATTTTTGTCATCAGCATGTTCTGAAATTACTTCTGCCTGCAAACCAGGAGTTCCCCTAAAGTGATGACCGGAACCAGAAAATGTAGAAATACCAACAGGGCCCACAGGAGTAACACCGGGAGGTTGAGAATCAGGTACTGGAACTGTAGGAAGAGTAACACCGCGTGCTGGAAATGGAAAGGGGCCAGGAAAAGCAGCAGGATATTGATGAAATGGTGGCCTAGGTAGTCCTCTTGTTCGAGATGCAAGGTGCAGGTTATGTTATTGCAGTATGTTTTCATGGCCATGAGTGCAGGACATGAATTGATGATGATGATCAAACAAGGCTGCAAGTCGACTTGGCATATGCAGGGCAAAGCAATGTTCATGGTCAAGGTTTGTGAGCTACTGCAGGGCGTTTCCATGGCTTCATTGCAACCTCTGATATGGTTTTGGACATAATTATCACTTGCTGCAGGTTGAATGCAGGTTTGACATGTGGTTTGGCAAGAATGTGCATGGTGTCGTTACAAGACCATTTGGTGAGTGAAACCTCTGTTGTACACAACTCCTTCCATTCTTCCATGCTAACTGGGACTTTGGTGGTTGCATTTGGCCTGGGCAAGGTTTCATCTAGCAGTAGGCACTTTTTGTAGCACACTCCTCATGCCTTTGTCCAATAGCAGCAAGGCAAAACAAAAAGGCAATGGGGCTAGTGGATCAAACATGTATCGTGAGCTATTTCTTGGTTCAAGCCAAGGGTGATAAGCACTGACATGGTTGGACTGTTAGAGGATTCCTTGGTCATTCGTTAAGGGCAGACCAATGGCAAATGGTTAACGGTCCAAAAGCTACAAAGTCATGGTGCACCATATGTGTTACTTGTAATGGAAGCTACCAAGAAAACATCAATAAACATGAGGATGGGATGTACATTGAAGCAAAAGGGTCATGCCAAGTTTGGATGGGCAAAAGCAAGTGAGGGTTGACTTTGGTCAAAGTTGACCCAAAAGTCAATTGTTGACCAAAGTCAACAAATTGGTCAAAGTTCATTTTTTTTTTAATTTTTCTTGTAAATGGAATTCAATGGACTATTATGGGTGAATTTAGGGTTTAATGAATTTGGGTTGACTTTGGTCAAAGTTGACCAAAAAGTCAACTGTTGACCAAAGTCAACTGTTGACCAAAGTCAACAGTTGGTCAAAAATGCCAAATTTTATATTTTCTTGTATGGACTCACGTGTAATGGTTTACAATGACATGAAATGGATTGAAATGGATTAACAAATGGTTTGAAGTTGGTTTCTAAATTGTTTTGTCTTATGACTTGAATGTTTGACTTTTGAAAAATAACTTGACTGATAATGCACATGAACAAGGCCATGAAATGAGACCATAAGGTCAGGATTTTGACATAGTATCCATGAACCAATAACATGACTAGCAAGTGGCTTGAAACACAAGAAGCTTGATTGTTCAGATGACCAAGACCATATGTGCATTAACAATCACATGAACAAACACCATGACTTTGGACCAAGACCAATCCTCATATAAACCAAAGTAAGGTTAGGCCAAGCATGCTAAACAAACATAAAAATTTAGGACCAAAATCGGGGTATGACAGCTGCCCCTATTTAAACGTCTTCAACTAGAGAATATGAAGCAGGATATTCTTCATATGATCATAGTGGGAGATGGTTAAATACTAAGAAGACCCGGATTTTGATCCTGAATCCCTATGAAATAATTAACAATGTCTGTCAGAATCGGCAAAGAAGCAATCTCGAAAGAAGAGTCCGGCTGGTATGGTGAAAATCGGCCTGAGTACCGAAACAGCAAGTTGACCTGGATACCAAAATAAATGGTAACACAGGAATACCCATGGCCTGAACGCCGCGCTAAGCATCGGAATATGAGAGTATCAATGTTGGTCTGATTATCGGAAATCTGGTCTGAACACCACTCCGATCTGGAAATCGGAAAACTGGCCTGAATGCCACTTCGGTCTGGATACCGGAAACTTCTTCGATCTGAAAATCGGGAGAGACTGGCCTGAATGCCACTTCGGTCTGGATACCGGGAACTGGCCTGAACGCCACTTCGGTCTGGATACCGGGAACTGGCCTGAACGCCACTTCGGTCTGGATACCGGGAAAATTGGCCTGAACGCCACTTCGGTCTGGATACCGGGAACTTCTTCGATCTGAAAATCGGGAAAGACTGGCTTGAATGCCACTTCGATCTGGATACCGGGAAAACTGGCCTGAATGCCACTTCGGTCTAGATACCGGGAACTGGCCTGAACGCCACTTCGGTCTGGATACCGGGACTTGGCCTGAATGCCACTTCGGTCTGGATACCGGGAAAACTGGCCTGAATGCCACTTCGGTCTGGATACCGGGAACTCTGGCCTGAACGCCACTTCGGTCTGGATACCCGGAAAACTGGCCTGAATGCCACTTCGGTCTGGATACCGGGAACTCTGGCCTGAACGCCACTTCGGTCTGGATACCGGGAACTGGCCTGAATGCCACTTCGGTCTGGATACCGGAAACTTCCTCGATCTGAAAATCGGAAATTGGCCTGAACGCCACTTCGGTCTGAATACCGCCTCGGTCTGAACACCGGAAAATTCTTCATGTCTATCAGCATCGGCGAAGATGACAAAACAGTGATACGTGAGCCGGCACGCATGCCAAAGATGCAAGTTGGGGATAACAATCGAAAGATTGACCAAAGAGTGCATGAGATATATTATCTGTAGCCGTCAAAATGTAGATAATACACTCGCATGGAAGATTATCCATAACCGGGTTGTAGGTTGTTAAATGAATAATCGACCGAAAAGAAAGGCATCAGGGTACCAGGACTAGGCATGCAAAAGATGACCAATCAAAAGAGGATAAAGTTGCTAACTCGGAGCAAATACCCAAAAGAAAGGGGAAGACCCACTGGGGACAATACTACTTGATCAAGGCAAGTATCCAAAGGGGACAAGACTATCAATACCATAAAGAGGGGATTACATCTACCGGTTTGTAGGCAGAAAACCACAGAAAAGTAACCAGTCATCGACCAGGATGAGCACAAAGGGTTAACTCTGCTAGGGGATGAAAGTGGGATTTTACAACTACCAGTTAGTAGGTAGTAAACCACAAAGATAGGACTTACAACTACCGGTTCGTTGGTAGAAGCCAAAAATTCCGCTTAGGATGAGATGAATAAGTGCCGGTTAGTGAGCAACCATTCATTTATGCCCCAGAGAAGTACAAGAGACAGCGAACAAGAAGCCAATTTAGGATCGATCCAAGAAGGCAAACTGAATCAAGACTCATCCTAATGAGGAAAGAACTCAATAGGGAAAATCCATCCCATTAGGGAGGGAACGGAAGCAACCGTCATCCACGAGGATGTATCTCGGTGGGGAGCGCAGAAGGAATGATGGACATTTTCTGCTTAAGGGGTCGACTCTATATGGAGAGATCAGACACGCCCACATATGCTAGGGGAATTGAACCAAGCTTGCAAAATGATGCCAACTTCGGGGAGTAACACTGCTGGGGATACCCACTCAACTAAGGAGTCACTTGTCGGGAAAACACCAACTTTTCAACCATGCTGATGAACCCAATTCTGAAGCCGATCCAATGGCGCGATGCTAAACTCTTTCCAACAATCCAATCTCGGCTGGTCACCACGGCCTAGGGCTAATGGACATGTTTGCAATGTTGATGCATGAGTTTTTTTGTTTTACACAATGCCCCATGATCATGGAAATGCTATGCACTAATGATGCAATATGCTATGCTTATCTAAATGATGAATGCATAAACACACGTCTCCTCCAGAGACAACACCGGGGAACTTCAGGAACTGTGCTGAGGATCTTATAATCACGTCAACTTCCACCCTGCTGGGGAAAGACAAACCTTGCTGAGGATGCACTCCATCGAACCTGAACCGCTTGGAGATTACCCTGCTAGGGGAGGCAACCCATTCTTATCTCTACTGGGGATGATTTTCTCCAAACCCGATCCGCTTGAGGATAATAAGTCATGAACAAACTTCAGTCTGAGCACTGGAAACAAACTTCTGGCTTGTCACTTGGAATACCGAGAATGTTTTATGCTTGCATGCGTATGTTTGAATTTTACGATGGCGTAATGCTCCGTGAAAACGGAAATGCTACGCGATTTGGGAGGATGCAATGCAATATGATTCTACATGCAGGGATGCGAAATGCTGGGGAAAATGCCAAGCTGAAGCAAGGAATCCCGTTGGGGAAATGATTATAATCTTCCGGACCCCGGCACTACTGTTGGAGATGCACAGCATAATGAACTATGTGGGGAGATGACCGGCCGCGCGGTGTTCTAGTAATGGCGAGATACCGAGGCTCTGACTGGGGAGAGAACGGCGCTGTAAACCTGTTGTTGGGGAAAGTGATAGTGGTTCTGGCAACCATAATCTACGAGAGATGACTCAGCATGGGGGACCAAACACCGATACGGTACCGAGATTATGCTTCTAGGAGAGAGATCATCGATCTGGAATTGAAAACATCGATCTGGCATCGAACTCTGAGGAGTAGCTGCTTCTGCTGGGAAGCTACAGTCTGGTACTGTCAGCTTCGCTGGGGATATACAGTCTGGCACTGTTAACTCTACTAGGGAGTGTATAGTCTGAAACAACCGCTTGGGGAGTACAGTAGTGAGAACCTGCTAGGGATCTTAAGGAAATGCCCCGAGTGTACCTGTTCTGAATAGACGATCCAAAGCACTTAAAATTTACAGCAATTTTAAATGTTCATTGAGCATGTACCTGTAAAGCCCTTATGTTTCATGATGCAATGTTTATCAAAAATTCGGACGTCATTTTTGCAAACAAAACAGTAAAATGAAAATGAACACATAGATGTACTGAATAACATGACTTTATTGATTGAATGGCCTCTGAATAGGCATTTACATCAGGAAGCAATCCCTGGAAAGAGGTAATTGCACAAAAGATAAAATATAAATTAATCTAATGGCAATGTGAAATGGATTTCTATTGGGTTCCAATTCTGCTATGACTCGCTCATCTTCAAGATCCTCCAGATGATCAGCCTTCTGAAAAAGTGATTGGACTGTTTCCTACCTTTTGAAAGTTTCCAGTCATCGACATGAGATGAGATTCAGAACTAACTCAGAACGCAGTCATTCGCTTAATCCCTAACTTTTGCCTGGATCGCCCTTTTCGGGTTTTCAATCCACCGGGATACCCATTTTTGCCTAAGTTGCCTTTTCAGGTTTTCAACTTACCGGGTGTACTATCTTTTCATTTTAAATCCCTAATTTTTGCCCGAACCTTTTTCCTTTTCTTGGTTCGTCGGGATGCCCATTTTTTTTTGCCTGGACTATTCTTTTTATTGTCCAGCGGGTCTATTTTATGCGAAGTATTTTTTAACTGCGTCTGAGTTCACAGGGGAAGTGAAGTCTTCGCCATCCATCGTTGCAAGCATTAAGGCCCCACCATCGAAAACCTTGGTGACGATATACGGTCCCTCATAGTTAGGAGTCCACTTGCCCCTGTGATCCGTCTGAGGAGGAAGGATCCTTTTCAACACTAAATCTCCGACCTGGAAACATCGAGGGCGCACTTTCTGGTCAAAGGCTCTCTTCATCCGACTCTGATACAACTGCCCATGACAAATGGCTGCCATTCGCTTCTCTTCGATAAGACTCAACTCATTGAACCTTGTCCGAATCCATTCAGCTTCATCTAGCTTGACATCCAACAGGACTCTTAGAGAAGGAATCTCCACTTCAACAGGTAGGACTGCTTCCATACCATACACAAGGGAGTAAGGGGTCGCCCCGGTCGACGTACGTACTGAAGTGCGGTACCCATGCAAGGCGAAGGGTAGCATCTCGTGCCAATCTCTGTACGTAACGACCATCTTCTGCACAATCTTCTTTATGTTCTTATTTGCTGCCTCAACAGCACCGTTCATCTTAGGGCGGTAAAGGGGAAGAATTGTGATGCTGAATGTTGAAGTTCTGGCACAACTCCTTCATCATTTTGTTATTGAGATTGGAACCATTATCAGTAATGATTCTTTCGGGAATCCCATAGCGACAAATGATTTCCTTCTTAATGAAACGGGCAACCACATGTCTGGTGACATTCACGAATGATGCTGCTTCGACCCACTTGGTGAAATAGTTGATGGCAACAAGGATGAAGCGATGCCCATTGGAAGCAGTCGGCTCAATCTTTCCAATCATGTCAATGCCCCACATAGCAAACGGCCACGGCGAAGACATCACATTCAGAGGATTCGGCGGTACATGCACCTTATCAGCATAAATCTGGCATTTATGGCACTTCCGAGCATACTTGAAACAATCTGATTCCATGGTCATCCAGTAATAACCCGCCCTTAACAATTTCTTAGCCATTGCATGTCCGCCGGCATGAGTACCGAAGGAACCTTCATGAACTTCCTGCATTAACATGTCCGCCTCGTGTCTGTCCACGCATCTGAGCAAAACCATGTCGAAGTTCCTCTTATACAGCACATCGTCTTTGTTCAAGAAGAAACTGCCTGCCAATCTTCTCAAAGTCTTTCTATCATTGTTGGATGCCCCTGCAGGGTACTCTTGATTCTTCAGAAAGCACTTGATGTCGTGATACCAGGGCTTATCATCAACTACCAGTTCAGCAGCAAACACATACGCGGCCCTGTCAAGGCGCATTACATCGATCCTGGGAGCATGGTTCCACCGAATCACCTTGATCATGGAGGATAGAGTAGCAAGAGCATCTGCCATCTGGTTCTCATCACGAGGTATATGATACAGCTTGACTGTTGTGAAGAAAGTCAACAGTTTCCTCGTGTAGTCTCTGTAGGGGACCAGAGTAGGTTGGAGAGTATTCCAATCACCATTCACTTGATTGATCACTAGAGCTGAATCTCCGAAGATATCCAGAGTCTTGATTCTCAAATCAATGGCTTGCTCGATACCCAAGATACAGGCCTCGTACTCAGCTTCATTATTGGTGCACTCGAAAGTCAGACGTGCGGTGAAAGGCATGTGGGCACCTTTCGGAGTTGTAATGACAGCATCAATTCCACTTCCTTTGGCGTTGACGGCCCCATCAAACGTTAAAGTCCACTTTTCATCTGGATCAGGTCCCTCCTCAACAACTGGCTCTTCACAGTCTTTCATCTTGAGGAACATGATATCTTCATCTGGAAAATCAAACTTCATCGGCTCATAGTCTTCAATCGGTTGTTGAGCAAGATAGTCTGACAGAATACTCCCCTTGATGGCTTTCTGGGATGTATACTGGATATCATACTCTGTCAATACCATTTGCCAACGAGCAACCCTTCCGGTGAGAGCTGGCTTCTCGAATATATACTTGACTGGATCCATCTTGGAGATCAGTAAGGTTGTGTGAGTCAGCATGTATTGTCTCAATCGCTTAGCAGCCCATGCAAGTGCACAACATGTCTTTTCAAGCATTGAGTATCTCGACTCGCAGTCTGTGAACTTCTTACTCAAGTAGTAGATGGCATGTTCTTTCCTACCTGTCTCGTCGTGTTGACCGAGAACACAACCCATGGAATTGTCGAGTACTGTCAAGTACATAATCAGCGGTCTCCCTGGGACTGGAGGCATGAGGATAGGAGGATTCTGCAAATACTCTTTTATCTTTTCAAAAGCCCTTTGACAATCGTCGTTCCACCTGATAGCCTGATCTTTCCTCAGCAATTTGAAAATTGGCTCACACGTGGCTGTTAGGTGAGAGATGAACCTTGCAATGTAGTTCAACCTCCCTAAGAAACCACGGACTTGCTTCTCCGTTCTTGGCTCAGGCATTTCCTGTATTGCTTTCACTTTGTCAAGATCCACCTCAATCCCTTTTCCGCTAACAATAAAACCCAGCAACTTTCCAGATCTCACCCCGAAAGTGCACTTGTTCAGATTAAGCCTCAGCTTGAATTTCCTTAAACGCTCGAACAGTTTCTGCAGATTCACCAAATGTTCTTCTTCTGTCTGAGATTTGGCAATCATATCGTCCACATAAACCTCGATTTCATGATGAATCATATCATGGAACAGAGTCACCATAGCTCGTTGATATGTTGCCCCAGCGTTTTTCAGACCAAACGGCATCACCTTGTAGCAGAAGGTGCCCCACGGGGTTATGAAAGTTGTCTTCTCCATGTCTTCTGGTGCCATCTTGATTTGGTTATAACCAGAAAAGCCATCCATGAAGGAGAATACCGAGAACTGAGCTGTGTTATCCAGCAAAACGTCGATGTGAGGTAATGGGAAATCATCTTTAGGGCTAGCTCTGTTCAGATCCCGGTAGTCAACACACATCCGTACCTTTCCATCTTTCTTAGGTACTGGAACGATGTTTGCGACCCATGGCGGATAATTGGTAACCGCTAGGAACCCTGCATCCAACTGTTTCTGCACTTCTTCCTTTATCTTGACAGCCATCTCTGGTCTTGTTCTTCTGAGCTTCTGCTTGACCGGAGGACAACCCTCTTTGAGAGGCAAACGGTGTACTACAATGTCTGTGTCAAGCCCTGGCATATCTTGATAAGACCAAGCGAAGACGTCAACATACTCTTGCAACAGTTCAATCAACCCCTTCTTCACATCATCTTCCAAAGCAGCCCCTATCTTGATTTCTTTCTTGACTTCCTCGGTGCCAAGATTAATCACTTCAGTAGCCTCTTGGTGCGGTTGAATGACCCTTTCCTCCTGTTTTAACAGCCTGGCAAGTTCTTCAGGGAGTTCACAGTCTTCATCACCCTCTTCTTCAGCTTGGAAGATTGGATTTTCGAAGTCGAAGCGAGCCATAGCAGAACTGTTATCAATAGGATCCGGTGATGTGCATCTGCATGAGTGATGGTATGTGCTTATGAGTTTGAACAGTGAGTGAAAACTAAACAAAACATTGCCAATTATTTTTATTCTTTTGAAATTTTGAAAACTGCAAAAATAGAAAGACAGTGAACAAAATGTTTGAATGCAAAAGACGTCCTTCATTTATGATAAACAATGCAGGTATTCACATAGATGAGCCCTACAATGAGTCATTACGCCCTGGGCGGAACGTAAGACTTGGACATGCATGAATAAAACAAAGAAAAATTACTCCTCTAGAAGAGTGACTTGGACAATTTCCTCGGAAGACCAATTGTTGATGACTTCACCCGGGATCCTCGGACGCACCCAGTTGTCGATGTCGCAATCACTATCCCCATCTTCATCGTTGATTGCAGAAATCTGGCCATATTGGATGACGCCAGCACTGGAGAAAGTAATCGGCCCCTGGCGAGTCTGAAGTGCTGAAGTTTTAGAAGTCAGCGCTGGTTGATACCCAATCCTGAACTTGTCGTCTTTCATTGGTAACTCCAGCAGACGTCCCCAACCGGGAGCAATACCTGAATCTACCAAAGCTTGCGCCTGCTTGAAAGATGAGATAGGGGCTCCTGCTTTAACCCCTTCCACCGGAGCTGCATCCTTGATCTGAACTGATTCAAAGGCCTGACACAGGGTCTCATGAATTTCACCTTCTACCTCTACGTACTTGAAGGTAGACAGGTTACTTACCAGTATGTCCTCCTCACCACAGACGGTGACAATTCTTCCATTGACTGGGAACTTGATCTTCTGATGTAGTGTTGAGGAGACTGCCCCAGCATTGTGGATCCAAGGACGACCCAGAAGGCAACTGTACGAGGGACTGATATCCATCACATAGAATACGGTGTTGAAGGTTTGTGATCCAATCTGAATTGGCAATTCTACCTCTCCAAACACCGACCTCTTAGAACCATCGAAGGCTCTCACCATGAGATCGGAAGGTTTCAAGATCAAACCTTCTACTTCTAACCTTGACAGGGCTCCCTTGGGTAGCACATTGAGAGAGGAACCTGTATCCACCAGAACATGAGATAACACGGTGTCTTTGCATTCCATTGAGATATGCAAAGCTTTGTTATGGTTGCGTCCAGCTGGTGTTAAGTCAGAATCAGTAAAACCTAACCCGTTACTTGCATGAACATTTGCAATGATCCCTTCTAGCTGGTTTACTGAGATCTCCTGAGGCACATATGCAGCATTAAGGACCTTCAGAAGTGCCTCCCTGTGTGCCTCTGAACACAACAAGAGTGAGAGAATGGATATCTTGGACGGAGTCTGAATCAACTGATCGACTACCTTGTAATCGCTTTTCTTTATGATTCTCAGAAGCTCGTCCACATCTTTCGCAAAGGTGGGCTCAGAACCAGCTTGGGGTGCAGAGGTACCCTCATTTACAACTTGCTTGCCTTTGGCCTTAGTCGCGGCATCAGCACTATCAGCTTGGGTAGCGGGTGGCGAGAATAGTCTGCCACTCCTGGTGAATCGCCCGATTCCACCAACATTGTCCACTGCGGGACCTTCAACTTTGAGTTCAGACTTTTGACCCTCTTCTACCTTCAAAGGTCGTTCCACCCCATGATCGTGTGTGTATACACTCCCCCCATAATGCCATGGAATGGCCCTTTCACTGGTGAAAGGTAAAGGACCAGGGGTTGTGATTGTCATAGCGGCTGGTCGCACTGGTGGCACTGGTTGCACTTCTGGCACACTGATATGATTAGTCGGGTAAAAGATGGTGATAGTGGCGACATCATAGTCATACTCAGGAACCTTATTCATTGAAACAAAAACATCCGGAACACCGGAATCAAGTTCAGTTACATCAAAATCAGACACATTATTTGGTATATCATCAACAACATTTGGAAAATTAAATACATCAATGGGAAATACACAATCAGCAGGAACAACATCTGTGAATTCTTCAACAGCGTCTTCAAACACCTCTTCAACTACCCCTTCAGCAAATTCTTTGTCAGACAAGTCTTCAACTTGGAGGGTACCATTGTCAAGCAAAACCTGGATACCCTGTTGCAGTTTCAAGCAACCCTTCTCCTGTGTAGCGCAATCCAAACAACCTTTCCAACAACCGGGGAAAACATCGGCCTTCAGCAAGCATTCCTTAATTTCCAGCAACGGGGTCTTCAACTTCAACACATCCTTAACGGACTTGGCTTCTTCTTCCAGCATATTAACGTTTGCACCACCATGCTGTGGCATGGGATTGTTGACGACATTAGGAGCCGGTGCAAGGTTGATAGCCTTTGAATCTATGAGGTCCTGAACTACGTGCTTAAAAGCTTTGCAGTTCTCGATATCGTGGCCAGGTGCCCCAGAGTGGAAACTGCACCTAGCATTGGCATCGTAGCCCACCGGAAGTCTACCAACCGGAGGAGCCAGAGTGCGTAGCTGCACAAGTTGTAGTTGTTGAAGATTGGCAAGCAGTTGAGCGCACGACATTGGAAGAGTGTCGAAACGCCGGTCCATCATCCTCTGCCTCTGTTGATAGGCGGGTCTGTTACCTGGTTGTTGTTGTTGTTGATACTGAGCTGGTTGGCGTTGTGGTTGCTGTTGTCGGTATTGATTCTGTTGATGTTGTGGTTGTTGTTGTAGTGGTGCTGCAGCCGGAATGGTCACAGCCGCAACATATGGTTGTTGATGGTAAGTCTGAAAATTATTCCTCCGGTTATCCCTGTTTTGATATGAAGATGCAGAATTCACACCCCCTTCCCTCTGCTTCTGTCCTCCCATAAATGGCTTCTTTACCCCAGATGAAGATCCACCTCCATTGTGGCTCTTGTAGGTCTTCAAGTAATTCTCCACCATTTCTCCGGTAGAGACCACATCAGCAAAGTTAGAGGCATTGCAACCCACCAGACGCTCCAGGTAAGGTCCAGGCAACGTATTCATGAACATGTTGGCCATCTCCTTTTCCAACATGGGAGGTTGAACACGGGAAGCTGTCTCCCTCCGGCGTTGAGCGTATTCCCTGAAGCACTCATTGCTTTTAAGAGACAGGTTCTGGAGTTGAGTTCTGTCTGGGGCCATGTCTGCATTATACTGGTATTGCTTCACAAAAGCCTCCGCCAAATCCCTCCAGCAACGGATATGGGCTCTATCCAACCTCATGTACCATTCCAGGGATGCCCCAGCTAGGCTGTTCTGGAAGAAGTACATGAGTAGCTTCTCGTCATCAGAGTATGCAACCATCTTTCGGAAGTAGGCTTGCACGTGGGTCTTCGGGCAAGAGCTACCATTGTACTTGTCAAAGATTGGGACTTTGAACTTTGGCGGGACCCTCACGCCTGGGACCAATCCCAAGTCGAAAACATCTACCCCCAGGGGATTTTGTCCTTCTACCGCCTTCAGCCTCTCCTCTAATCTCCTGAACATGGGATCCATTCCATGGCCCATGCCAAAGTCTTCCGGCAGCAAGAACTGATCATCTTGATCATCGTGAATGGGTTGATGATCAGGATTGTTATGTGGAATTGGGATAGCCCCCGGTCCATTAACCTCTGCATTTGGAGGATCAGTCACGACCTCTGGTTGAGTAGTTGCAGGATTCCTTTGCATCATTTGTCTAATCTCCTGCTGTCCTTGCGCTACTCCCTGGACCACGTCCATGAACTGGTTCATGCGGGCCCTCATCTCTGCGAGCTCTGCTTGTAGATTCTCCATTGCTCTTTGCTGGTTTCTGCGGGTACCGTACCGGTGAATTCCTGAATCGGCTATCCTGCTGATGGAACACCAAATAATATGAGAACACCGCGGCGACACCTGTTATGCAAGAATATGCAAGAATGAAATGTTAATGCAATGACATGTTTATCACTTCAAAAAGGTATTCTACCCCCTTGATTCCAGTCTCACGAGAAAATCGAGCCATAAACTTCGGAGATCAAGATGCAATAGAGAGAAGGTCTTCATATAGATAAAATCAAAGAGAACGGCCTTAGCCAATAGTACATCAAAAGAGGATTTCCACAACAAGCCTGTGGATCATCATTACACAGCAATAAAGCAAAAGTAAAGGGAGGAACAAGAATCAGGACTCAGCCTCCTGTGTACAAACCATAAGGACTGCTCCTTACTTCAGCCAGTAATGCTATCGTGTCGGGATGATCTGGAGATTCTGTCAAACGCCGGATAAGTAGATTCCTCTTGTGAATGACTCCATCCATCTCGTTGATGTGCTCGTTGTAGTAATTCCCATCATCCTCTCCGAACACCTCTACAAGTCTGGATTTCTTCAAACCTGCCAACACCTTAAGTTCTTCAATCTGTCCTCGAACCTCATTGAGTTGATCGGTGATGTAACCATTGGTAGAACGGGCACACAGAAGCTCATGGTTCTTCTCTTTCAACAAAGTCTTCAATTTCTCCATCTGACCAGTCAGTTCGGTCACCATCTCCTCCTCCTTTGCCTTCCGAGAAGTTGAAAATGCATCCCATCGCTCTTGCCACCCAGCTAATTTACCATGAGCATCCATTAATTGTTGCTTGACTCGCCTCAACTCAGAACTGGATGATCCCAAGGCCTTGTCTGTCTTCCTGAAGAAGTCCACCTCCACAGCTAATTTTCCTTCTGCTTCCTCTTGCAATCTGACGGCTTCCCCCTTCTGATATTCTGCCTCATGGAATTGATGCATATAGTCTTGCAATTTCACACTTAACTCCGAGTTTTCAATTTGAAGCTCCTCCATGGCTTTCTTCAATTTGTCATACTCCTCTCGGCTCACTACTGTTGACTGCGCAGGAGTCGGTGGATACAAAGGTTCTTCTATAGGAAACGGCAGACCAAACTCTTCAACTCTTCCTTGAAGCCACTCTTCATACAGAGGATAAGTCCTACAATCTCCTTTTCCAAGCACAACTCTTCCTCTCGTGATCACCTTGAGCCAGGCCTCAGCTGCCTTACGGGATACAGTCAAATCAGGCGAAGAATGGAAAACAGTGATTCTTCCACGTCCTTTTCCAAAGGCGGAGTTCTTAAAGCATATCCAAACTGTCTAACTGCTAGAGAAGGATTATAGTTGATTCCTCCTCTTCTTCCTACCAACAGTACATTTGGGAAATTCCCACAACTGTGAATAATATCTGCCCGAAGCAAACTCCTGTCAGACCACCAAGAAATATCTTCAGCCCTCAACCCCATCAATCTCTTCGACCAACTCAACGAGTCCTCGACATCAATGAACGCTCCTGATTTGGGTAGGTGAGAACTGAACCACTTATAAAACAAAGGCGCACAACAATTCAACAATCCTCCTTTTCTATTCTCATTCTTGTGGTGCACTGAATGAAAGAAATCTCCTAGCAAGGTCGGCACTGGATTTCCCAACACGAAGAGGCGTATTGCGTCCATGTCCACAAATTTGGCAACATTAGGGAACAGGACAATCCCATACACACAAAGAGCCAACACAGCATTGAAACCCCTCTGGTCACCATCCTCAAATCTCCTCTTTGCTTCTCCCAGCAAGAAACTCAAATGAAAACCACTGACTCCTCCCTTCTGACATATATTAGCCTTCAAGACTGATTTCCCCAAATATGTGGCCGAAGCAACCATGCTGAGATCGGGCAGAAACTTAGAACTGTAGAACAACAAATGTGACTTGATAGGAACTCTGAGAAAACCGACAATCTCTTCCAAAGTAGGGACCAAAATATAATTCGGGAATGTGAAACACCTCAATGGAGGGTCATAGAACTGCAGCAGTGTAAAGAGAGCATCATGTTGATCTTTGGATAGAACCGTGACGAAACTTAGAATCAAACCGTAATCCTTCCGGAATCCTTTTAGAGAATCGTGATCCATTGACTTCATCAGTTGTTGAATAGGCTCCAAACAAACCACTGGAAACTTGTAAGCGACGTGTCTCTTCCTGCCAATATCCATCTCAGGAGAACCAGAAAACCCCGACCGGAATCAAGAAGAAGATGTAAACCCCCTAGAAATGGATAAACATGTGTTAAATGATATGAATGCAAAATGATGTGATGCAATGTAATGACATGGAAACCAGGACTGCTGTATCCGCTTGAACATCTGTCGGGTTGCACTGTCTGAAGAAAAACCCACTGAGGAATATAATACAAGACCAAAACTCTGCTCCAGAAAACCGGGTTGGTTGGAGGTTAAGGTTTCCTGAATTTAGCCCGCCCCTCACTGGTAGGTCCTAAGAACAGAAGTTTGTTAGTTTCAACCCTTCAGTCGAGAATAATACGTTTACCACTGAAGGTTTGGCATTATTACGGGATAAAAGACCTCTGCTGACTCCCCTCAACAGGATATCCTAAAGCAAGTTCCCTGTCTCGGGGTCCTCGGATTGAGCAGCGAGAATGCGCCCACCAGAGCTAACATAATCACGTCTCGGAGGAGAGGCCTCGACTGAGTTCTCGGGAGATGGTCACCAGAGTCGACGATTTCTAGAGGAATATCTGTCGTCATGGAACACCCATAGGACAGAATATATCCAAAAGAAACCTCGTCTGGAATGTGGGTCTCATGAACGACTTAACGTAGCAACATACCACGCAAGCCTCATGACTATCCACTCTAACACCTATGTGTACACTCAAGCCTGGGTAGTGGGCTTATCTCTCGTAGAACAGTCCCAACCCAACAAACAAACAACCCACAGATACAGCAAGCATATGTACATGAATGCAATAAGGTAAAGCAGGTAAATGCTGAAAATAAATAACTGTACAAAAGAATAAACACTCAACAAACAAGAAACCTACAAAAGCTAGGAGGGACTCGCTTAGGGAAAATTCCGTCCCCAGCAGAGTCGCCAGCTGTCGCAACCCGAAAAATACGGTGTGCGAAAAAACAACCGGCGAAGAAGAAATGACAGAAGAGTCGCCACCGTGCGTTATTTATCCCAAAGGAGGGAAAGGAAACGCTCGAAGTAAACCTGAAGAGAAGGAAAGGAAAAGACAAGGTCTCGCAACCAAATCTTGGGTTCGGGAGTCGATTATGCAAAGGGAAGGTATTAGCACCCCTACGCATCCGTAGTACTCTACGGGATCCACTCTTGTTGTTTCTTGTCTAAAGGGTGTATGTTCATCTAATGTACTATTTACTAAAAGAGAGGGTCAAAGAAAATGACTCGCACGGATGTCGCATCCACTGCATACGTATCTCATCTGAATATGAGAATCAGAGTCTTCGTAGCTCGGGTACCTATGGGTTAAAGAGAAGTGTGCTCGCTAAGACGTCGCGTCTTATGCCTACGTATCTCATCGGGAATGAGAATCAGAGCAAAACGTAGTTCAAACTACGGGAACAAAGGTCTCGATTGCAACTAGGACAAGAGAAAGGGAATGTCTCGATCGCAACGAGGGCGAGAGAAAGGATCGCAACGAGGGCGAAAGCAAAACAAGGATTAGTTGTTAGTCGTTAGTCAAACTCGGCAAGACATCGCATCTTGTGCCTACGTATCTCATCTGAACATGAGAATCAGAGTTGCCGTAGTTCGGCTACACGCACGCCAAACAAAACAAGACACCTACACACAAAAAGGTGGCAAACATGGAGCCCGACTGCCAATCACTGGACTTACATCAGCATCCGAACCAAAACACACACAAAAGGGCAAACGTGGAGCCCGACTGCCAATCACTGGACTTACATCAGCATCCGAACCAAAACACACACAAAAAGGCAAACGTGGAGCCCGAACGCCAATCACTGGACTTACATCGGCATCCGAACCAAAACACACGCACACTGGAAAAGAAAGGTGCCCGGAGTGGTCTCGCACGACCACCTGCCTACATACCTCGTCTGGAACAAGGATCAGGGCGATGTAGTTCCCCTACATAGGGGTTGCCATCTGAACATGGACTTACAAAGGAGGACACCAGTTGTGTCAGAGGAGAGTGGGTGATGTGTTCAAGTCCTAGCAGTAGGTGTCGCAGCTCGCTGAATCGAGTCTTAGGCAGTTACCTCTTTGCAATAGGACGGACTACATGCCACATGATCGGAGACGCTCGGAAAGGTCTAGAAGTGGGGGAAGCTCTGCCCTAGTGTTGTCATGCAATATGTACTCAAGTGTTAGGATTTACAAATGGGAATATCTACCTAATGTTAGCATGCAAAGGAAATGGGGATTCTAACTATGTTATCATACAAAAGGATATGGGAATCCTACCTATGTTATCATACAAAGGGTTCTATCTAATGGGTGCTACCTAATCGGAACAAGAATCGACGAATGGAGCAAGGAGAAGTGTTAGGGATAAGGGTAGATGGTGATGCATGAAGCAATCGACTTACAAGGTTGATGGCGATGCATAAAGCAATCGGCTTACAAGGTTGATGGCGATGCATAAAGCAATCGGCTTACAAAAGGGTGGGTGAATACGTGCTGGTTCTGTTAGGTTTTGAGAAAAGTGATTACTCGACGTTGGATCGAGGTTTTGATCTTGCTTTGAAATGGTTATCGAATGCTCATTTTAATTCTTGTATTAACAGGTGAATAAAGAATGAAAGAATAAATATTATACATTTCATGGGAGAGGGGTACATTTGTTATGAATGGGGGTTGTTCATGGCAAACAAACAATAATAATACATGCCTCATATACCATACAAGTAGGCCACAGTTAATCAAACAAGTAAGATATAAACAAGTATATAATCGAATCAAATAATCAAAGAATGAAATAATGAAGCATTAAACAATGTATGAGTGTAAGTGCAAAGGAACCGGCTCATTGTAAGAAAGCCCAAGAGTAAGCTATGTGAGGTCGATGGCGATGCTTAAAAAGCAATCGACTTACAAGGGTGTGAAAATGGGCTCGACATTGAATCGAGAAAATATGATTTTTTAATTTTAAAATGGTTTTGAATGGTTTTTTTTTTTATCAATGAGATTGTGATGATTTATCAGGATTGTAACATAACCCACACATAAAGGCAAATAATTTGTACAAATGAAATGAACAAACACAAATATAATAATTCACATAGATCCTAAAAAAAAATGAATAATCACATAAGTCATATTAAAAATAAAACAATAAAAATGAATAAATGATAGAAACATGTTAGTTAAATGGTAAGGCTAGAAAAATATGGAAAGATCAAAAAATGCTGGAAAACCAAAGCAACAAACCCGGGTATTGAACCCACCCCACTCAAGACCATGAAATCACTTCTCTCCACCAGACCACTCAAGATCATATGCTACTGAAATACTACCTTAAGTATATGAACCGGCTAAAACAAAAAATAAATAACATATAACCATTTTTATGTTTTTTTTTTATCTCTGTTAAAAAACAACTTAAAAAAAAGAATTAAAAAATTAAAAAAAGGAAACAGAAAAATGGAAACGAAAAAAAAGCAAAACAGAAGCTCGTCTTCTTCTCATCTCTCTCACCTTGTGAACTCAAACTTCCCCAACAATGGCAATCTCACGCACTCGAAACTCATCCTTCTTATGACATCAACAAAACCCTCTCACGCTCTCCAACTCAGTGAATCGAACTCCCTCAGCTCTCACAAATATTTTCAGACAACAAGCATATGAGAAAGATAGAGAGAAAGAAAAAACCTTACAAAATGTCGCAGTGGTGGCGGTGTAGGACGTGCAAACGCTGGCCTCCAGGTAATCACTCTTGGGATTTTTAGGGTTTCTTCTCAGATTTTCGCCTCCAGCCCTTCTGTGAACAGTGGCCGCTCAATTCTCCTTTTTTCTTACTGATTCTCTTCCCTATTTATGTTCTGTGAATTAGGGCTTCAATTTGGTATCTTCTTCCAAAAGAGTAACTCTGCAAAGCACTTTGGATGTTCAGAAATTGGGTTGACCCCTTTGATGTATGGATTCGTAACAGGTAATCTAAGCCACGCTTTCTTCTTCATTTTTGTCTCTATGCCAAATTGGGATGTTTCTTGAATTTTTACTGCTTTGGCTGATTACTTTGTGTTTTTTACTGCAGTGAAAATTTGAAGCATTGGTTTCGGTTCTACAAGGTTCATGGTAGGCTCAAAATTGATCCTACAATGCTGTAGAGTGCTCTTTGACTTGGTTTCCTGTTGGCTGCGAGATGTGGATGACTTGGTAACATTGTTTGTAGCATGGGAGTTCAAAACCTCCTGATGTGGTGAGAGAACCAATCCAACACTGGCATAGTTGTCTAGATTCTGAGAGCTTGAGGATTCTTTGTTATCGGGCAACTGTTGCTCAGAAGCAACACCAGAGGCTGGAGATTCGGACTCGGAACTTCTAACATGGTCATTACTTAAATTCACCTGCTTGCTCCCAGAAACATTATCGGTGGATGACTCTGAAGCGGGTGCAGTCAAGCTTGTAGTGGATTCTCCATTTGACTTTTCAGTAGCTCCTATTAATTGAAACTGAGGTTGAAGCATCAAAGAATCAAGTTCCGTTGCAACCCCGACGGTACCAAAGGTTAGCCGGCGGCGATCAGTCTCTGGAACACGAATATGCTGTGCTATGATCACATTTTGGTTCTCGTATACATTCAATTGTGAAAGTGTATCCTGAAGTTGTGTTGTATCTGATTCTATAACTTGAGAATTTTCAGCTGGAGCAAAATCAATTTGATGCCAATACATGAGCTCAATGAAGTTACAAACGCTGAATAACAAGGTAGAGTTGTACAAATGAAGAAGAAAAAGATATACTGATTAACCAAAACCAGAAAATTTTGAGGCTTATCTTCCATTACTTTCATATCTGACTTTTGTCCACAAACTCTTCATTCCGCACTTAGGGGTTGATAGTTGATAAAATCTTGTCCGTGAACACGCGAAATGCCTCATCTGCCATAGCTTTATCAAGTTCATTCTCAGCATTTGGGGAACAATCAATACGGCGAACTAGTTCTTGAAGGGATTTATTATTCAAAGCATCACGAATCTCACTAGAAGAAGCTATAGCCTCCAATTGGAATTGGTCCAACACCTGGCCTCTTTTATCAACAAGTAATGGTTTTTCTACAACTGCCTCCAAAACAGTATTTTCCACAACTGCTTCCAAAACAGTATTTTCCACAACTGATGGCTTTTCTACGTGTGATTCCAAAGCAGTTGTTTTCGGTGTTGAAGTTGTTGGATTGACACATGGAAGTTCTTTGTGGTTTTTGAAACAGGCCAGTGAGCAATAAGGTAAATAGCATTTAGGGCATTTGTACTTGGACTGAGCTTTGTGGCAGATTTGACATTGTTTAGGACCCATTGAACTTGAATTCCTAACTTCAATATTGATAGGACTTTTCGATTCCAAGCGTGATGAGGGGGGCAACACAGTTTCATTTTCATCACTGTCCGTTGAAGCTATGCACGTATCATCAGCAGTATTATTACAGACAGGTTTCGTAAATGTGGCATGACAGTTATCACCAAACGATTTTCTTGCAGCATTGTAAGATTCAACATGTTTTCCTTTGATTTCATGAAGACCAAACTGTGTTTCTGCTACCGACGCTCTGCAGGTAATATTTCCACCATTGACCTCCCTGGTGGTGGTAATCAAAGAACAACATTCGTCCTTGTGACCTTGCCTCCAGTGACTAATTTGACGCTTACCCGAACTACAAGAAAGCATGCCTGTGTAAATGAATAACAACTAGAGAAGTCTGGAGACATGTAACAGTATCTAACGGCTTTGCAACGAGAACATCTCATAGTGGTAGGAGAATTTTTGGAGAATTGGTGTTGTATCAGCCACTTTGCAACTCGCACACCAAATGTTTGGTAAAATTCCTTAACCAAATTTCTTTCCTTTTTCTGTTTCGGTCTCTTGTAATTAAGATGCTGAATTGTCGTGCTATTGGTGATGCCAGCTACAGGTATGAAGATGGTTTTGCATTTCCTTGGATAATGATGCTCTTGATGCAGGTTGGATGGTTGAGCCAAAGACCTATCCTGGACCTCTTTGAATTTCAAGGTTTGTTCGCTTGTTTGGATGGATTGCTACAATGCTAATGTGCTTGACATAGGCTTCAAATATTATGCTTAGACTTGGTTTGGCTATAACTGATAGTGGAAGCATTTTGGTGCAGGCTTGGAACAGGGTGTTGTCCACTGTTGTGAGGATGCACTGCTGTTGAGATGCCCCTGTTTCAGATTCAGACTTGGTCATATGGTTGTTGTTCGCAGTGCACCTGTGTGAACCATGTTGAATCCTCCTACCAGGTAAGCTACCATGTATGCTATTTTATTGAGGCGTAATGTAAAAAACATGTAGGCTTAAGTTGGGAAATAGTTTTGAAGGTTTAACTTGAAATAGTTTGGTATGCTAACATGATGCAACCCAATTGTGGATTCTGCATTGCAGGACACATTGTTGCTGATCCCAGGTGCATTTCAAGTTTTGATCTTGAGAGGCTTGGCAACGAGGATACTTCCTGCTAGTTATGACCTTGATTTAATGCCACAATGTTGGCCAGACTTTGAGTGTATTGCAGGATTGTCCATTGCTAGCAGGATTGTTGAGTGGGCTGCTGCATTGACAGAGCAAGAACTGTTGCACAATAAGTTACCATGTAGTGCATTCATGCTCCCAATTGTAGCTTGCCGTGTTGCATTGTTATAATAATATTTTCTCCCATCACTAGTAGAGACCAACTGCCAATCAGTACCAGGCAAATCTACCATTGAAACTGGAGTAGGCTGCACAGAAACTTGGTGAGCCTCCCCTTTAAAGCCAGCAGGTTTATCATACGTCGATTCCCCTGTCACGACATTATAATAGTACATAATTCCTGCTTCAGTCTTGTGGGCAGTCCAAGCATCTAGTTAATCATTAGCGGCATCCTCACTTTGAGTCATAATGGCATTTATTTATTTTTGTCATCAGCATGTTCTGAAATTACTTCTGCCTGCAAACCAGGAGTTCCCCTAAAGTGATGACCGGAACCAGAAAATGTAGAAATACCAACAGGGCCCACAGGAGTAACACCGGGAGGTTGAGAATCAGGTACTGGAACTGTAGGAAGAGTAACACCGCGTGCTGGAAATGGAAAGGGGCCAGGAAAAGCAGCAGGATATTGATGAAATGGTGGCCTAGGTAGTCCTCTTGTTCGAGATGCAAGGTGCAGGTTATGTTATTGCAGTATGTTTTCATGGCCATGAGTGCAGGACATGAATTGATGATGATGATCAAACAAGGCTGCAAGTCGACTTGGCATATGCAGGGCAAAGCAATGTTCATGGTCAAGGTTTGTGAGCTACTGCAGGGCGTTTCCATGGCTTCATTGCAACCTCTGATATGGTTTTGGACATAATTATCACTTGCTGCAGATTGAATGCAGGTTTGACATGTGGTTTGGCAAGAATGTGCATGGTGTCGTTACAAGACCATTTGGTGAGTGAAACCTCTGTTGTACACAACTCCTTCCATTCTTCCATGCTAACTGGGACTTTGGTGGTTGCATTTGGCCTGGGCAAGGTTTCATCTAGCAGTAGGCACTTTTTGTAGCACACTCCTCATGCCTTTGTCCAATAGCAGCAAGGCAAAACAAAAAGGCAATGGGGCTAGTGGATCAAACATGTATCGTGAGCTATTTCTTGGTTCAAGCCAAGGGTGATAAGCACTGACATGGTTGGATTGTTAGAGGATTCCTTGGTCATTCGTTAAGGGCAGACCAATGGCAAATGGTTAACGGTCCAAAAGCTACAAAGTCATGGTGCACCATATGTGTTACTTGTAATGGAAGCTACCAAGAAAACATCAATAAACATGAGGATGGGATGTACATTGAAGCAAAAGGGTCATGCCAAGTTTGGATGGGCAAAAGCAAGTGAGGGTTGACTTTGGTCAAAGTTGACCCAAAAGTCAATTGTTGACCAAAGTCAACAAATTGGTCAAAGTTCATTTTTTTTTGTATTTTTCTTGTAAATGGAATTCAATGGACTATTATGGGTGAATTTAGGGTTTAATGAATTTGGGTTGACTTTGGTCAAAGTTGACCAAAAAGTCAACTGTTGACCAAAGTCAACAGTTGGTCAAAAATGCCAAATTTTGTATTTTCTTGTATGGACTCACGTGTAATGGTTTACAATGACATGAAATGGATTGAAATGGATTAACAAATGGTTTGAAGTTGGTTTCTAAATTGTTTTGTCTTATGACTTGAATGTTTGACTTTTGAAAAATAACTTGACTGATAATGCACATGAACAAGGCCATGAAATGACACCATAAGGTCAGGATTTTGACATAGTATCCATGAACCAATAACATGACTAGCAAGTGGCTTGAAACACAAGAAGCTTGATTGTTCAGATGACCAAGACCATATGTGCATTAACAATCACATGAACAAACACCATGACTTTGGACCAAGACCAATCCTCATATAAACCAAAGTAAGGTTAGGCCAAGCATGCTAAACAAACATAAAAATTTAGGACCAAAATCGGGGTATGACACTTTCAAACTTAATTTTTGTTAAAAGTAATGCACCCAATTTAAAATTTGTATCACGAACTACGATGTTTTGATCCCTCATTTTTATGTTGGTATATAGGCACAAGTCCGAAGGTCTTGTCAAACACAAAAATATAATTAATGAATTCTTTTCTCATCCCCCCATTCTATTTGTTTGTAAACATCACTTTGTCCAAAATACATATGCACACAAGAAAGGGCTCCCTAGGAGTACCTAGAACACTTTGGGTGCTAACACCTTCCCTCTGTGTAACCAACCCCCTTACCTATAATCTCTGACATTTTATTAGTTTTGATTTGAAAACTTCTTACTTTTGGGTTTTGTTCGTACTTTTTCCCTTTTTCCTTGGAAACAATAAAAGTGTGGTGGCGACTCTTGTTATTTGATATCTTGTTTATCCATAGCTTGATGATCATGAATTTACCACTACAGATAGAGCGAGAGTGTGAGACGAGACCTTTAAGTCAATATTTTCTATATAACGCAATAGAATCATATTTAGTGCCCAAATTCTACCTAATCCCTTAGGAACACAGTATCCATATTTCGGACTGGTTTTTATCATAATTTTTAAACCGTTAGAAATTAGTATTTTCATTCTCGTTCATAACCTTATAACCTTTAGCCTTAGCTTTGCACTGCAATAATAGATAACATTAGCTTGACCATTAGTCTTTGTGGGTTCGATAATCTTTTAAAACTACACGATAGATTGTGCACTTGCAGTCATCATCTGACAGACACGTCTGAATGGGATCAAGTTTTTGGCGTCGTTGCTGGGAATAATTAGTCAATATTGTGATTCCTCTGTTGCGCAATATAGACTAAGGCAACAAATTTTCTCTTTTTTTCTTTGTCGATTGTATGTCAGACACTCGCTCTCAAAGCAAGGAGTTATAGCAACCAATTGAGGATATCAAACATAATCTTAATCTAAAATTCCGAATCAACAATTTTCATATTAAATACGATCTTCTAGATCCTAATATCCCATTTTCATAACCATAACCAATTATGGCCGAAAGACCACAAAATTGTCCATTGGAGTATTATGTTGTTCCATCGCAAGCAGAACCACATAACAGCATTGTTGCCCCTGCCATTAATTGAAACGATTTTGAGTTGAAATCTTCGTCGTTATCAGCCATTCAACAAAACCAATTCTCAGGTAGTCCTACAGACGACCCTAACTTACATTTATCAGTGTTTGTGCAGTACGCAGTGTCGCATTACGCGAAAAACCGGCGGGAAAACAAGAACAACAGAGTCGCCACCGTGCGTTATTTATCCCAAAAGAGGGAAAGGAAACGCTCAGAGTAAACCTGGAACAGACATGGTCTCGCGACCAAAGAGAATGGGATCGGGAGTCGGTTATGCGAAGGGAAGGTATTAGCACCCCTACGCATCCGTCGTACTCGACGGGATCCATGCACAATAGAAAGGAAAATGGTTGCTAAACACTGCTCACACTCACACACACTGGCTGAAAGAGACACAAGAAAACAGACTGAAACGGACTCGGCAGGATACCGCATCCTGGGCCTACTTAGTCTATCAGGCATAGACATCAGAGTCGAAGTAGTTCGGACTGGGGAAACGACACATGCTCGCTAGGATATCGCATCCTATGCATACGTATCTCCTTGGACGAAGGAGAATCAGAGCATTCGTAGCTCGGCTGACACGCACACAAACAAACACAGGCAAAAGCAAACGTGGAGCCCGAATGCCAATCACTGGACTTACATCAGCATCCGAACCAAAACACACACAGGAAACCAACTGCCAATCGCTGGACTTACGTCGGACTCCAACCAGAACACACACAAGGATGGTTAAGACACAAAGGGTTGACAAAGAAAAAGGGCGCCCGGAGAGATCAGCTCATCTCCTGCCTACGTACCTCATCTGGTATGAGGATCAGGGCGACGTAGTTCCCCTACGCAGGGAAAAAGGACTAGCCTAACCAGATAACAGAGGGAGACACAACACTAGGGAGACTACGACTCGAGCCTAGATGTTGTCATGCAAAATCATCCCTAAGTTAAGGTTTCTAGCTAACTGGCACAGGGAGCCAGCCTATCCTAAACATGACTTGCACAGGAAGCAAGCCACACCTAACCTAACTTGCACAGGAAGCAAGTTTAAACTAAACCTAACTTGCACAGGAAGCAAGTCTAAACTAAATCTAACTTGCACAGGAAGCAAGTCAAACAAACACACAATCACAAGTAGCACACACTATATACAAGCAATGGGCTCAAACAAGGTTAGGTTTTAGTCGAGGGGTCATATCAACCTCAACAAACAAACCACTGGAATCGGGTTAAAAGTGCTCTTAACCTTGCCATTGAGGGGCTAAGGTGAAGCAGATGAAAGGAGATGAGGGGTGTGCCTCATTGCTTTTATCCCTGGTCAGGGAGAGCATTTGAATATCAGAAGGTGTGGGAGTTCAGAAAGTAGGAACTTTATCCACAAGTTAGACTCTATAGATCTTGGGTTCTTACTCACTATGCATCAACACAGGTAGTGTGAGCAAGGTGAGTGACACACAGACTAGCAGGGGATAGATTGCATATCCCTTGGGTTCTGCCAATTGCCTCTTCACTTAGGAGGTCTTTGCATATGTACAAGGACAATTTTAAACAATCAAAAACATTTCCTCTTAAGGAGGACTTCAGACAGTTGCCTGGCCAAGTAACAGGCCAGGTCTTCCAGACTACATGAAGATAGAAAGGTATACCTCAATGCAAATTGCTTATCAAGCAAAGCAAAGCAAAAGTTCACAAGGAACTGAGCAACTAAAAGTACCTGAAACCAGTTAGACAACATTAGTACACAACTTCAAAATTAAAGCAAAAGGAAACAGATATCAACCAGTCAACACAAACAGGCTAAGTGTGCAATGCACAAAGCTCAAGGCATGTGAGCCAAGCAACCTACAAAACAAATGGATTAGTCATGATAAACAAGCATACACAATCAATTTGAATTGGTCTCATTGGATAATTGTTGGTTAACCTGAAAAAATGAGCTCAAATGTGAGTAACAGGACCACTAGGACAAGCCTAGGGTCAAAAGGGGATGAGAAAAGCAAAACAGCAAATGGCAAGTGTCCAAAATCAAGTTCAAACAATCAAGAAACAAACCCAATTGGTTTTACATTCATATCAATCATCATCATCATTTCATGAACAAATTAGGTCAAGGCATGGCATTTAGAAGCTCATAGAAGTCAACAGCAAGACTTGAATCAAAAGCAAACCCAAACATTTCAAAAAATCATCAAATAAATCATGATCAATCACAACCCACAGCATGGTAAGCATGTCAAATTTCAACTCATTTAGACAAGTAGAAAGTGGTCAATGAAAATCAGAAAGGCAAAGCAATTCTAAACATGCTCAAAGAAGTCAAACAAACATACATCAACTTAAAAAAATCATAAATCAGGGATGGCATATGAGAAATGAATGGGACTAAAACCATGGCAAAGCTTAAGATGTCTAGTAATCACATGTCAAATTTCATGTCCATCTAATAAAGTATGAGGATTTCACAAATGAAATGGTAACAAGTGTCACAAAAAGTCAACATATGACCAAACAGGGGAGAAAAATCTCAAACAATTAGGAAATGCCACAAATAAATCCAAGAAAAATCAAATGTAAACTAGACATACTCAAGTGAATTCATGCAAAAAATCAAAGCATTTTGAGGTCAAGAGGCATGGTAATGAAAAATCATCAAGTTGCACATCAATGGTGTGACACAAATTGTCACACCCTACTTCAAAAAATCATAACTCAATGACCAGAGATGATAAATTCATAAACTCTATACCAAAATCACCAGGGATGTGTCTAGTTTATGCACAAAAAATTTGGGAGCCATTGGTCAAAGTTTCATCATTTCACAAATGTTTTGGTAAAAGGTACAAAATATTGTCACATGTCACAAACCCTAATACCAATTAAAATCCACTTATCCAAAAAAATCAGGAAAAAATATGATAATAAACTAGAGATTGTGATGAACACAATGCAAAAATTCCCATGAAATTTGGATTTAAAATGAAAGACTTATGAATTTTGCAAGTTTGTGTATCAAATTGAAATAAACATTGAAAACAAATATGATTTAATGGGTCAAGTGGCACGGGCGATGGCAAATTTGTAAATACCGGACCAACTAATCAAAACGCAGCGCTTCACACATGCAAATGGAATGTTCTGATTGGTTGAGGCAATGGCACAGTAACACGCCCATGCAATGCACGTGAACAGGAAGAAAAATCTGGGAAATTAGGGTTTAACGCTACAGTGCATTCATCATCTTTATCCAAATTCGTGAATTTTTAATGTGCCCAGAAAATCAAATTGGATACATCATTGGACTCAGCAAACATCACACAACACGAATCCATCATTCATTTGCATTGAATCAAGCCAAGCATCAAGAATCGAGCAAAAACAAATATGAACAACAAACTTTAAAACTAGATTTCTCTCAGCATAAGCAACCAAAATGCACGATTCAAAGCTTAATGAAACCAGCAAAGTGAGATCTATTAGAAGCATGTCATGGTTTAGCAAATGGTGGAAATCGAAATCTTACTTGTTTTTGAAGAAAATGTAGAAACAGTTGTTGTTTGGTGATGCAAGCTCAAAACAGATGCACACAAAGCTTCCAAATGCTGAATGGTGAAGGATGTTTAGCTCAGGAAAGCTTGGAATGACTTTAATCCCAATCTGCCATTGATGAGGGCTTCATGTAGCAGTATGCTTTTCTTTGATTACAGCTGGGAAAAGATGCTTGAAATGTGCTCAAAATAGATGTTGAATGATGAAGCAACCAAACAAGAACCTTGCTCCTTTGAGTTTTTTGGTCGAAAATTAAAAATGAAGGAAATGGAGATTTTGAGAGAAATGGATTTCTGTTGGTTTTCAGTGGCTGCTAGGGCTTCAATCAGAAAGAAAATGATCTTATATACTTCTGTCTTAAGTTGGTTAAGCAAGGTTAATGGAAGTTTAATCATGATTTGCTAAAAATGACAACTTTGCTAATTGGTCACTTTTGCTTAAATGGTGAGGTGCAAGGCCAAGGCTGCGAAATTGGGCTTTGTAACATGTCAAAAATGCAAATTCTGATCAATTCCAAATGGCCAAAATGATTGAAAATGGTTATTTCAAAAAGTCAAATTTCACCCTCACTTGAAATTAATTCAAGTAAGTTCAAAAATGCCATTTTGATCTATGATGTTTTGATGAATTATGGTTACATATTTGGAAAGAGGGGATCAAATGTGACTTGTTGCAAAAAACCCCACCCAATTTGGCCAAATGGTTTGAGAGATATGGCCTTTTGAAGTTCAAAAAGTTTTGAGAATGAATTGATCATAACTTGCCAACCATACATGGGAATTGAGTGTTCTTGGACTTTTTGGAAATGGGAGAACAAGATCTTCAACTTTCATGTTGGGCAAAAATTCATTTGAAGCTTGTATCATGATGTAAGTTTAGGATCAAGAAGTTTCCATTTTTGGCAAGTTTCAATTACAGGTCAAGTTTCTATTTTTGGAAATTTCTTGTCTGGCTTCAAATTCTTCCATGATGATGTTTGACATGTTATATGAGGCCTATATGGACATGAAGGAACCCTCTCAAACCAATTCCCACCTCAAAACCATAAAATCAAGCCCAGTTGACCAAGGTTGACTTTTTAGGGTTTCTGGCAAACTGTGCATTGACTGATGACTTCTGAACATCCAATCCTTGACCAAAACACTTCAAGAGGACCCCTAGGTCATATGAACATGTTGGACCAACCCTAGGGCCTTGGCTCAATGAAAATTGTCCTTGATTGCTTGATTGACTGATCTCCTGATCAGTTTGACCTAGTTCTCCTGACTGGCTTGTACTTGAGGCAAAGGGACAATGCAATGCTATGCAGTGGACCATATTATGTTATGACCTAATATGAGAATGTATGTACAATGATAGGTGCAAATTTGAGGTGCTACACGCAGACACAGTGAAAGTAAATGGTGTCAGTCAAGAAGAGATTAGACTATGCCTTTTCCCTTTTTCCTTAAGGGATAGAGCTAGAGCTTGGCTCCAGTCTCTACCTTCAAACTCAGTAACCACATAGGACGAGTTGAAGAAAGTCTTCTTAGCTCGATATTTTCCACCAAGCAAAACAGCTAATGCTAAGAGCTCAAATCAACGGATTTAAGCAAAAAGACAATGAGTCTCTTTCAGATGCTTGAGAGAGATACAAGGACATGACGCGACTTTGTCCATATTATGGACTTGAAGAATGGTTGATTATCCATACTTTCTACAATGGTTTGTTGTATAACACTAAGATGAATTTAAGCGCTGCCGCTGGCGGAGCTCTAATGGACAAACCATATGTCGAAGCTTATGAACTCATAGAGAATATGGCTCAAAATAATTTTCAATGGGGAGGAGAACGTGTTATTATAGAAAAACCAACTTAGAAAGGCGGAATGTACGAAGTTAATGGCATAGACTGCGTCAATGCTAAAGTGGATGCACTTACTCAAAAGATTAAAAGCTTGTCCATAACATCAGCAGCCTCTGTAGCTGCCATAACACCACACTGTGAATTATGTGGAACCCCTGTGCACACTAATGCTGATTGTCAGTTATTGGCTGGTGTTTCCATCGACCAAATAAACTATGCTCAAGGAAAATTCAAACACTTACAATCCTGGTTGGAGAAACCATCTGAATGTTTCCTATAAAAGTAACAATGCTTTGTTTCCACCAAACCCAACATCTGTTATTCCACCTGGCTATCAGAAAGGAGCCTCAGTTGCTCCACAAGCACCTAGAAAGTCAAATCTAGAGATCATGATGGAAAACTTCATAAATGCCCAAGCTCAACAAAATAAAGAGTTTGCAAATCAAAATGCTCATACGAGTGAGCTGATGAAACAATTGTCAAATAAGTTTGATCATATGGATACCTATAACAAAATGTTAGAAACCCAGATCTCCCAAGTATCCCAACAACAAGCCGCATTAGCATCCCCAGCTAGAGCATTTCCTGGTAAACCAAACCCAAAAGGTCACGCTAATGCTATCACACTTCGAAGTGGAACTGAACTAGATGAACCAGTTGACCCCAGAATCCAAAATCCGGTCATGTATCAAAGTTCTGGTAAGGGATCCAAAAAGGTAAATGAACCAACCAATGATGGAAAAGAAGACGAAAGTGGAGACGTAAAAGACAAAGAACCACCTTATGTGCCTCTGCCACCATACAAACCACCAATCCCTTGCCCCTAAAGTCTTGTTAAGTCTAAAATTAAAGTACAATTCAAGAAATTCGTAGGACTTCTGAAGCAACTTAATATAACTATACCATTCACAGAAGCCATTAAGAAAATGCCTTCATATGCTAAACTCCTTAAAGAGATTCTATCCAACAAGAAAAAGATTTAGGATGACGAAACAATTATGCTTACTGCCGAGTGTAGTGCTATTATTCAAAACAAATGTTAGCTGGCAAATTTCGTCCAAAAGAGTGGAAAGCTTGGTCGACCATAAGGGTTGTCGGAGGACGAGATCGACGAGGGAAAAAATCATGGCACAAGGTGGACATAGAAAGAAACATGTCGAAGTCAAAGACCATGATGGAAGTTAAGCATGGGTATCTAAACGTGGGAAGTTACCTGACGTGAGTAGTTACCTCGAAGACGCGTGGGAGGTGCTCCGACACATGTCATCTCGTAAGTAGGTTGTAACCTCCCAGTGGTTATTTTCTACTAGTATTTAAACAAGTTGTAATGGTCATTTTAAGGGGTTGCATCTTTAGCATTGCAGTAGGAGTACACTTGAAGTCTCAAAGAGTTTACGAGAAAAAAGTCATCTTCCTACAAAAAATATACTTTTTCTTCCACTTATATTTACCAGTCATTTAATTTACCAAATTGTCTTTGTTTATTTCTTTTATTTCCACCAAACTCTTGTCTTTTATTGTATTATTTTACTGTATTTTTTAACTTGCTAAAAGTTACGTTCACTGCCTTTAAACATTCCAAATACTTTACCAACAAAATAGCCATATACTCAACACCAAGTTTAGGACTTTGTAGTCGGTCCTGCAAGTAAACCTCTGATAGGAAGGCAAGAGATTGTTGGCAAAAAACAAATTGGCACGCCCGGTGGGACGCGAGGTGTTCTGTATATGAAACTACGATGTGGCAAAATGGTGTCACCTAGACCATACGAAGATACGTCTTCGGCGGGAGACACAGATGCGTCACAAACAGCTAATGTCGGTTCTGGCACGGTTTCAGGGGTTTCGGCGGTGTTTGCGGGGCCAATTCTAACATCATGTCAGCCACAAACGCCGACACCAATAACAATGGGAACTTATGGGCAATACATGCCCAGCTTTACAATCCTAATACACAGGACGTTGGGAATGTCGACTGAGTTTATGCCAACTAAGCACAATCTTGATTCGACTTTTGGCGAAGCATCATCATCGCTATTCCCACGTTACCAGGGGTTAGGACCTTTGGTAACTCAATTTGGTCGACCCCTGGGGTTTGGATTGTCGTCTCAGTCAGTCCCAACTTTCATGTCGAGTTTTGTCGCCGTCATGAGACAGCAGATGGATGAAAGTAATCATGAAATGGTCCATATGTTAACTCAGCAAATATGCACCATACTGAGGCCTTTGATCCAAGATTCAACACAAAGTTACCAGCAACTGGAAACTCAAATGACGAGAATATGAGACTTTTTAGGGGCTTCTAGGGAGCCAGTTCGTCAGAATCCCATGCCTCCTCCTTGACCGGAAACCCCAACCCGACAAGAGGAAATGACGACGACGCGGTCGAATAGGAATATCAGAAGTTCGGACAGGTTCCTAGGGTGGCTCGAAGGCCTCCCATGGTTTTGGTCAACAAAAACCAGATCCCGACTATGTAGTCAGGAAGATTCGACATGAGGTAGCCGTTGGGGAATAAAACGTAGAGGCTATCATCGAATGCGACATAGTACAAAATGGAATAAGATCAGGCCTACAGTGGCCGACTTACTCTTCACCCTTGCCAGACTTTGTCTTACATACAAAACTTCCTAGGGGGTGGAAAGTCCCGAAATATACCAAGTTCGTTGGGGATACTGAGGAGTCCACCGTCGAACACGTTGCCAGGTATCAGACTCAGGTTGGTGACATAACGAATGTCATACCCCAAAATTTGCCCATTAATCTTGCTAAACATTTCTCAGAGCATTCCAACTTATTCTGCAAGGCACTGACCTTCAAGGAACAAAAGCCCAGCTCACAACAGGCCCAATCCAGAAAATGGCCCAAACTGGCCTGCTCGCTAGGCGAGCAAATCCTTCGCCTAGCGAACGTTCGCTACACGCTCGCCTAGCGAAGCTGGCAGATAACAGAAAATTTTGGGCTTCATTCTGAGCCCATTAGGTCACAACAAGAGCATTATAAATAGCCAAGCTTCAGTCACGAAAGGACAAGAAACGAAAAACAGAGGAAGACGGACGGAAACCCTGGCACTGAAACCCTGGAGGCTACTTTAGAGAGTTCCGAGTGAAGAAACCCTGAAGGCCGCTCCTCCGCTCCGAAGCTACCGCCGCCCAACTCCATCCGATACCAAAAGCGATCAGTCTCTTCAACATAGCAGCTTAGTGGCAAGCAGGTTTGCGCATCACTATTGTTTTATGCTTTTAATCGGTAATCTCTATATACATAAAGCATCATGATTGAAGTTTCGAATATGTAATTTGATTTCACATGCGAATTTAAATATGCTTGAATATCATGAATGGTTGTCCATGCTATTCCTGTAATCAAGTGCCATATAAGTTCAGGTTTTCGGAGGTCATGCCGCTGTCAAACTCCAAACCCGTGGCCGTTCGCTAGCACATCGCTAAGCGAGCCTGTAGCGAGCATTCGCTGAGCCTTCGCCAGGCGAAGCAGAGGCGAACGGGACAGTGGCTGCTTTGTTTCTTTTCTATTATGCCTTATGTCTATCTAACCAAGACTTATTATAATTCTACATCATTTGGCCTGAGATTATGACTGGTGTGTTGTAATGCAATTATCAATTGTACTTTACTTTGATGCTCTAACCCGTGTGTTGAATTGTGCAAAGGTTTACATATTCCCGAGGAAACGGCCGGCTAGGTATCCCACTTTATGTGTGGGAGATCCTTATGGAGATTCACCCTGAATTACTCAATTGATTTTAATGTATTCATTTCATGGCGAAGATCTACCCTAATGGCTTAATTGATCTTAATGTATTGATTTTAATATGGACCTAATTACCTAATTGACTTTAAAATATGGCCTTTAAATATGTGATCTTGGACCTCTCTTGTGCCTTACGATATTACGGTATTACGGTCATGTCCCGCGAATGTAGGGATACACTTAGCAATGGCCCTTCAATTAAATCATCATACAATAAATCATAGTCCCTCGGATGCTGCCTTCGAATATATGATTTCGTCCCTCGATGACCCTTCGGTGTAGCCTACGGTTAAATGATGATCGTCCCTTCGAATGCTAAGGTATCCTTACAACTGTTGCCTTCAATGACCAATCGATGACCCTACGATGACCCTTTTACATCCAAAGAATAAAACTACTTACTTCTCAATAGTAAGGACAGTTTTACCCTCATAAGGATAGGAAATGCCCATAACGACCTTAGGGAGGTATAACTCTCAATTACTGGATCATAACCTAAAACATTTTCCACTCCTCACACTTTGCAAGTCCTAGAAAATCACCACTTGGTATACATTCATACTAGAATCATTACCAAGTTATATTTTTCTAAACTGTTTTTCAAAATCAAACGAGATAAATACTTTGTATACATTCATACGAGAATCATTACAAAGTTAAACTCTCTTTTCGAAACATTTTTAAACAATTCACCAACACTTTTCAGACAAAAATATAAGTGATCCAGCAATTAAGAGCCCATGGATAACCATGGATACAAAGAGTGCTAATACCTTCCCTTTCTATAATGTACCTCCCGAACCTAAGAATCTAAATTAAGGTCTTTCCTGTTCTTTTCCACCTTTCCTTATTGGATAAAAGAAAAGTCGGTGGCGACTCTTGCTAACCGTGACATTACGATTAAAAACACAAAAAGTCAGTTCACCGTATGACAGAACTGGCGACTCTGCTGGGGAAACTTTAAAAAGAGAGGTTACCTTAAAAACAAGATCACTTATTTAAAATTGTCTGATTTACTTTTAAGGGATTGCTTGGGTATTCTTGAGTGAAAGATCCTACACCCGGATCTAGTGTGCCTTAGGTAAGTAGCAATAGATCATCGCGACTATCCGGCGTATACTAGAATGGTTAAAATGATGGCTACGGTTAATGTGACACTTTGGATGTCCTGATGTTCCTCATGTTTACTTGAGGAAAAATTTGGCATCTGCGTGGTGTCATTAAAGCATTAACCAGACCTTTAGAACCCTAATTGACTCATCCTGGCCATTAGAAAGTAGTGAGATAACTGACTTCGGTTCCGACTGGGGTTGGTTGAGACTCGATACTACACTCCTTGAGATTGGACTTTAGGGAAGCTTCGGTCAACCACTTGGTGTTGCACTGAAGTGGACTTGAAGGAAGGTCAATGATTGGAGATCCTTCTAGAACCCGGTTACTATTCTAGGACAGGTTGAACCAACCAAACTTCAGTGGGGAGGGTACTTACCTATGGAACTCATGCAAGCCTTAAAACCTAGGAATGATGGTTGTGTGACTTGCTTGTGCTTGTTATTTACTTAACATCATAACATCATAACATCATAACATCATGGCATTGTACTAACCATTTCGAGGACTTAGGGATTTAACTTTGCTCTATTTTGTAAAAAAAAAAAAAAAAAAAAAAAAAAAGTTTCTTTTTTTGGTAGTTTATGCAAAGTTAAATTCCAAAAGTCCTTGAAAACATTCCATACATTGCATAGCATAACATAACATTGCATAGCAGGTACTCTAAAGGGATCAATGTTCTCATGGTTTTCCTCCAAACAGAAAAATGGACCTCGAACAAATTGTCAAAGATCTCCAGGCTCAGAATGCTCAACTCCAGAAGATGATCTTGAACTTATCCAGGGGGCAGGAGGAACTGAAGGCTCTCTTGCTCGAGAAGAAAGAGGACAAGAAACCTGTGAGTTACATTAACTCGGGAAGAAGGCTTAAAGGACAGGCTGCGGGAGTCAAAATCAGAATTCCGAAGGATCAAGAAGAGGAAACAGAGACAGATTCAGAAGATGAGAATGTTGATCTCTTCAACCCTGAGGACGACAATGAGGATTATGAGAATGAACAGTACTCTCCAAGAGATGGCAAATACAAGTTGCTGGAAGAACGTATGCTAGCTATGGAGGCTCAGAAGGCGCCCGGTCTGGATTTCGAAAGCTTGGGTCTGGTCTCTGATGTGGTCATTCCCCGCAAATTCAAGGTCCCCGCTTTCACTAAGTATGATGGGGCATCTTGTCCTCAGATGCACCTGAGAGCTTATGTGAGGAAGATTCAGCCATATACCACCAATAGGAAACTATGGATCCATTTCTTCCAAGAGAGTTTGTCTGGCACACAGTTAGAATGGTACTATCAGCTCGAGAGCTCTGACATCCGCACCTGGACTGATTTAGCGACAGCTTTCTACAAGCACTACCAGTATAATTCTGAATTGGCACCTACTCGGCTACAGTTGCAGAATATGACTATGGGATCTAAAGAAAGCTTCAAAGAATATGCTCAAAAATGGAGAGATTTGGCTGGCAGAGTCAAACCCCCCATGACTGATCGAGAATTAGTGGACATGTTCATGAGCACACTGACCGGCCCGTTCTACAGCCATCTATTGAGAAGTTCCTCATCGGGTTTCACCGAACTTATATTAACTGGTGAATATGTTGAAAGCGGAATTCGAAGTGGAAAGATACAGGCAGCTACCTCTGATCCTCCGGAGACTCCTAATGTCATCATTGCTCCTCTGCCTAATCATGACGAGACTGTCAATGCTGTGGAAGATACTGATAACGATTATGACTTGGATAGCTGGATTTTCCCAACAATTGGTGACGGACTCAATAATTGGAAGGCTGAAGACACTATCCCAATTTCCTGTAGTCAGGAGTAATTGTTATTGCTATTTTAGCATTTTAAAGCATTGTGTCTATACCCGGGGCACAATAGCTAATTTTTTCAAGGGTTTTGTCATTTTCATAAGCATATTCACATTCAATAAATCAATGTACTTTTTGCATTCAAATATTGCGCTCCTTATCTTTCCTGTCATCTTTCAAAAAAAAAGCTATGTTTTCTTGCACACACTCACGTAACAATTTGCCGATCCATATCCACTCTGGATCCTGTTGGTAATAACTCTTCTACTGTTCATTATGACTTTGAAAATTCGATCTACCAAGCCGAGGATGGAAGTGAGGAAGATTGTGAAGTACCTGAGAACTTGCCAGACTACTGCAAGAAGAAAGGACTATTCAGCCGCATGAGGCATTAATCGAAATCGTAAATCTGGACCACGTCGCCCGATTTAGCTCTCATTTGACCGCTACTTGCAAATCCATCTTCAAATTACTGAGACAAAATCAAGGAGCACCTCCAAGAACCTCCATTTCTGATACCATCAGTTGAAGGAAGACCTCTAATCATGTCTTTGACCGTGTTAGAAAAATTCAATGGGGTGTGTACTGTCACAACATGACGAGTCTGGTCGAAAAGAGCATGCAATATACCACCTTAGCAAAAAGGTACCGACTGTGAAACAAGATACTCACAGCTCGAGAAAGCTTGCTGCGCTTTGGCCTGGGTTGCTCGCCGACTAAGACAGTATATGTTGAACCATACCGCTTTATTGATTTCTAAGATGGATCTTATCAAATATACATTTGAGAAACCTGCTGTCTCCTGAAAGAGCTATCACTGATAATGGTGCTAATCTGAACAACAAGATGATCACTGAACTCTGCACGCAGTTCAGAATAAAACACCATAATTCCGAAATGGCGACTTGGTAATAAAGCGTATCATTCTACCACAAGGTGATCCCCGAGGCAAGTGGACTCCCACATACGAAGGACCATTTGTAGTTAAGAAAGTATTCTCTGGTGGAGCCATGATACTAGCTACAATGGACGGCGAAGACTTCCCGCATCCCGTGAACGCAGACATAGTCAAAAAATACTACGCATAAAAGAGACCTGCTAGGTCGACGTACCTAGGCAAAAGTAAGGGCATCCCGGCGAACCAAAAAGGTTCGGGCAAAATTAGGGATAAACATAAAAAATGTACACCCGGCAAGTCGAAAACCTGAAAAGGCGGCTTGGGCAAAAAAGGGTATCCTGGTGGACTGAAAACCTGAAAAGGCGGTCCAGGCAAAATTAGGGATTAAAGCGTATGACTATGTCCCGTTCTCTGTCAGCTTCAACCAAGTTCAAGGGACTGAACAAGCCAATCACTTCTATCCGACAGCAGGAAATGAGATGCTTGAAGACATAATGACAGTAGTGGAATTAGAATCGATAGGACTTTTTCTGCATAGCTTTCTCTTTGTTTGCCTGACAATTTCCTCTTACTAGGATTTCTGTCTCCTTGTACATAAATTGCCTGTTTATAGGCCCTCTTTTAAATCAATATAATTTTGTTTCCAAAAAGATGATTTCATTTTTACTTTTCTGTTTTGTTTGCGTAAACGTCCATTGATTTAATTTGAATTGATTTATGCATTTGAATATGATCAAGGTTTACAAAAAAAATTGCATGCCTAAAATAGAAATAGCAATCATTACAAGACTTCAGGATCGAGGAAAAGGTCTAACCATGCTTTCCAATGAATCCGTTGCTAATCCTATTCCCCAGCAAAGCCAGTCATTTCCAGAAGAGAGTGGCATTACCAGACAAATGGTTCAATAATCTTCCACCCCCAGCCAGGCTTCTGTTGAACATTTCTACCATCAGACGAAAATCAAGCATCCCCGGCTAAGAAAGGGTCATCGATACCAGTATCTCCCAACCAGAAGATTGAGATTTATTTTCCCCAGTAGAGTCCTCTGGAAGGACTTTTCAGATGCATAATTCATTCATTACATCATTTCACAGCATACGCATGCATACATCGTTCGCAGTTATTTTCGAAAGCATAAAACATCTCATGCATCATGACATGGCATGAAGCTAACTTTATTTTTCAGGTTAATTATCTTCCTGATACAGTCAAGATAGAGGACCATTCAGACGGACATCTTCATCGATTACGTTCAGATTCAAATACATCTTTCAGATACACTCCATGTCAACATTCATCCTGACGTCCTCCTAGTGATGGCATCTATAAGCCCATCCCAGACATTTATTGCAAATACAACATATACAAATACTATCAGATATAGCCTAGCGTATGGTTCATTCTGATTCAGCTCCACATATGACTCTTTCAACTCAGATGCGATCTAACGTACGATCCATTCCGACCTTCAACAACTCCAATACGGTCCAGCATACGACCCATTTGGACCTTCAAGGCCTCGGATGCTACCTAGCGTACGGTACATTCTGAAGTGTAGTCTGGCGTATGACTACCCCTTTATTATCAGATGCCGCCTAACGGACGGCTCGTTCTGCTCAGAGACGGTCTAATGTACGACCCAGTTAGACCTTCAAGTCCTCAGATGCTACCTAGCGTACGGTACATTTCTGAAGCGTAGTCTAGCGTACGACTACCCCTTTATCATCAGATCCAGCCTAACGGACGGCTCGTTCTGCTCAAATACAGTCTAATGTACGACCCAGTTAGACCTTCAAGTCCTCAGATGCTACCTAGCGTACGGTACATTTCTGAAGCGTAGTCTAGCGTATGACTACCCCTTTATCATCAGATCCAGCCTAACGGACGGTTCGTTCTGCTCAAATACAGTCTAATGTACGACCCAGTTAGACCTTCAAGTCCTCAGATGCTACCAAGTATGCGATCTAGCGTACGATCCATTCTGACCTCTCATCCTCAAGTACAGCCTAACGGACGGTTTATTCTGCAACTCAGAGACGATCTAGCGTACGATCCATTCTGATCCCTTATCCCCAGCGGTATATAACACACTCTGACTCCCCAACGAAGTCGACAGCCTAATGGGCGACTCACTATACGGTCTAACGTACGACCCGGTATGACACCCATGTCTTCAGATATCGCCTAACGTACGACACCATCTGAAGCTCTCATCATCAAACTTCCGGGATGGCATCTTTAAGCCCATCTCCATCAAGACTAACCTTTGATTAACAAGTGCAAATTTTTGGGGCATTCTAGTGTTCAACAATCTTCCACCTCCAGACCACGAATGGCACACTCGCCGTCCTAACTCTCTCGGTTCAAGAATATTGAACAGGGGCAGCTGTCATACCCCAAAATTTGCCCATTAATCTTGATAAACATTTCTCAGAGCATTCCAACTTATTCTGCAAGGCACTGACCTTCAAGGAACAAAAGCCCAGCTCACAACAGGCCCAATCCAGAAAATGGCCCAAACTGGCCTGCTCGCTAGGCGAGCAAATCCTTCGCCTAGCGAACGTTCGCTACACGCTCGCCTAGCGAAGCTGGCAGATAACATAAAATTCTGGGCTTCATTTTGAGCCCATTAGGTCACAACAAGAGCATTATAAATAGCCAAGCTTCAGTCACGAAAGGACAAGAAACGAAAAACAGAGGAAGACGGACGGAAACCCTGGCACTGAAACCCTGGAGGCTACTTTAGAGAGTTCCGAGTGAAGAAACCCTGAAGGCCGCTCCTCCGCTCCGAAGCTACCGCCGCCCAACTCCATCCGATACCAAAAGCGATCAGTCTCTTCAACATAGCAGCTTAGTGGCAAGCAGGTTTGCGCATCACTATTGTTTTATGCTTTTAATCGGTAATCTCTATATACATAAAGCATCATGATTGAAGTTTCGAATATGTAATTTGATTTCACATGCGAATTTAAATATGCTTGAATATCATGAATGGTTGTCCATGCTATTCCTGTAATCAAGTGCCATACAAGTTCAGGTTTTCGGAGGTCATGCCGCTGTCAAACTCCAAACCCGTGGCCGCTCGCTAGCACATCGCTAAGCGAGCCTGTAGCGAGCATTCGCTGAGCCTTCGCCAGGCGAAGCAGAGGCGAACGGGACAGTGGCTGCTTTGTTTCTTTTCTATTATGCCTTATGTCTATCTAACCAAGACTTATTATAATTCTACATCATTTGGCCTGAGATTATGACTGGTGTGTTGTAATGCAATTATCAATTGTACTTTACTTTGATGCTCTAACCCGTGTGTTGAATTGTGCAAAGGTTTACATATTCCCGAGGAAACGGCCGGCTAGGTATCCCACTTTATGTGTGGGAGATCCTTATGGAGATTCACCCTGAATTACTCAATTGATTTTAATGTATTCATTTCATGGCGAAGATCTACCCTAATGGCTTAATTGATCTTAATATATTGATTTTAATATGGACCTAATTACCTAATTGACTTTAAAATATGGCCTTTAAATATGTGATCTTGGACCTCTCTTGTGCCTTACGATATTACGGTATTACGGTCATGTCCCGCGAATGTAGGGATACACTTAGCAATGGCCCTTCAATTAAATCATCATAAAATAAATCATAGTCCCTCGGATGCTGCCTTCGAATATATGATTTCGTCCCTCGATGACCCTTCGGTGTAGCCTACGGTTAAATGATGATCGTCCCTTCGAATGCTAAGGTATCCTTACAACTGTTGCCTTCAATGACCAATCGATGACCCTACGATGACCCTTTTACATCCAAAGGATAAAACTACTTACTTCTCAATAGTAAGGACAGTTTTACCCTCATAAGGATAGGAAATGCCCATAACGACCTTAGGGAGGTATAACTCTCAATTACTGGATCATAACCTAAAACATTTTCCACTCCTCACACTTTGCAAGTCCTAGAAAATCACCACTTGGTATACATTCATACTAGAATCATTACCAAGTTATATTTTTCTAAACTGTTTTTCAAAATCAAACGAGATAAATACTTTGTATACATTCATACGAGAATCATTACAAAGTTAAACTCTCTTTTCGAAACATTTTTAAACAATTCACCAACACTTTTTAGACAAAAATATAAGTGATCCAGCAATTAAGAGCCCATGGATAACCATGGATACAAAGGGTGCTAATACCTTCCCTTTGTATAATGTACCTCCCGAACCTAAGAATCTAAATTAAGGTCTTTCCTGTTCTTTTCCACCTTTCCTTATTGGATAAAAGAAAAGTCGGTGGCGACTCTTGCTAACCGTGACATTACGATTAAAAACACAAAAAGTCAGTTCACCGTATGACAATGAATAATGAGGATTTGAAGTTAAAATACTTACCAAGTTCTCTTACAAAAAACAAGTTCACATGGTTCACAATGCTACCTCCACAATCGATCCAAACGTGGACGCAATTGGAGAGATTGTTCCATGAATAATTTTACATGGGGCAGTCGAAGATTATCCTTAAAGAACTAGTCAGCATCAAACGAAAGACTGCTGAGTCAATTTATTAGTACTTAAACAGGTTTAGACTGTTGAAAGCGCGATGCTTTACTCAAGTCCATAAGCATGAGTTAGTTGAGATAGCGGTTGGGGGTTTAGATTATTCTATAAGGAAAAAACGGGATACTCAGTATCTTAGAGATATGACAGAATTGACTGACAGTGTTCGACGTATCGAACGCCTGAAAGCTGAGAAGAGCAAAATTGGTCGATATCATAAGAAAGAAAAAGTATCCTATATCGCAGTCGAAGGATGCTCTTCCGACGATGAAGAGTTAACCGACAGAAGCGAGGTTAACATGGCGGAACTTAAGCTCGGACCTCCATATACGTGTAAGGTTTTAAAGCCCTCGAATGGGAAAAACCCCACCGAAGCTGAAAAAACAGATAAATACGTAGCTAAGACTTACACGTTCGACGTGTCTAAGTGCGACGAGATTTTCGATTTATTAGTTAAAGACGGTAAAATTATCGTCCCTCAAGGTTTAAAGGATCCCCCTCTAGAACAAAAGAAGAAAAATGGATTTTGTAAATTTCATAATTTCCTTGGTCATAAAACTCATCAGTATGTTCTTTTCAGGGATTTGGTGCAAAAGGCTTTGAAAGAATGAAGGCTTCAATTTGGCGAAAGGACAAAGATGCAAGTGGACTCTGACCCTCTGAAAGTGAAAGAAGCTTTGTATTCGGAACCTCTCGAATGTATAATGGTTGAGACTACTGATGGTCTCAAAGAGTCTTCCGATGTGGCATCCTTAGCTGATTCCTTTAAAGTATTGATGGTTAAAACTACTGATGGTTTCGATAACAAGGCAGAAAATGGATCGGAGTCGGCCTATCCTTAACCATACGAAAGCTTATCAGACTTCCAAGAGAAGTGTAGGGTAAATGGGTCAAAATCTCTGCTATGTCCTAAGTGCAGCGTGGTGCTCGGCGGGAAGACTGCCGAAAGATTGGAGTCTGACGACAACGCACTGAGAGAAGAGAAACTTGTCGTCCCACGATTCTTGTTCGACAAACATGGAGCACCTCGACAGAATGAAGAATACAGGAGGCAGTTTCAACATTCCCGACCAAAGACTTTCATTCTGTCGATGAATGTTCCACAGGAGAAGTGGGTAGAGTCAGTCAGCCAGGAAGGGGGCAAGAAACCACAGTGGAGAGTGGTGGAAAAAGAAACAGCGTCTCCGGGGAAGAAGATGGGCTATGTGGCCTCTCCCAACTACAAAGGAAAGAACCCAATGACCAGAATATAATGGAGGTGTTACCAGCGAAACAAAAAAGCTGGGAAGAATGTCACAAGTCCACATTTGAAACTTGTGGAAACCTCTAGACAAAAGAGGCAGATGCCAAAGGCAGTGGGGGTGGGACAAGAAAAAATGGTGGCTAATCAAACAATGGCCATGACTGTCGATCCGACGGGGAAGAAAGTAGTAGTAACTTCCCAAAGTATGAAGTGTTCAACTGAGTTTAAAAAACAGCCAGGGGACGTAGGTGAACCAAAGGAGGAAGAACCTGAGTACTCCCCTCATCCAGAGGAAGGAGAGCCTGAATACTCCCCTCAATCCGATGGGGAGTTCAACAAAGACATGTATGAAGAAACCAATGATGACATCTATGGTGATGACTTTGTTGTAAACTGCGGCATTGTATCTATATTGTCGGACAAATATGACATGGTATTTGAAGTCTTTGAAATGGAGTAAGATTTTATGCCAGATGAAATGGTTGGAGGGAAATCAATGTGCTACTACGTCATGAATATCGATGTAGTGGAGGAACAGAAGGCCATGTTCGAAAGATCCATCCCATGGATGATGTATCATCTGAAGCCTTTATTTATAAGGGTGAAGGTTGATTGAGTGGTAGTAAACAAGGTATTCATCGACAGGGGCGTAACTGTCAATTCACTACCTTATACTCTATTTAAGAAAACGGGGAAGGGAGACGACAATCTCCGACAACACAACATGGTTCTATCAAACTATGAAGGAAAAACTAGCAATATAATGGGTGTTGTCCAAGTCGATCTAGCTGTGTGCACAACAACACGCTCAACATTGTTCATGGTAATAGATTCCAAAGCTAATTTCAATTTACTCTTGTGTCGAGAGTGGATCCATGGGATAGGAGCGGTACCTTCAACGGTATATTAGAGACTTATAATCTGGCGTAAAGACGGCATCATGGAAAACATTTGAAGAGATCCTTCGACCAACATTTGAAGAATCGATGATAGGGGCCCGAAGAGACCCTTCGACCAACATTTGAAGAATCAGGTTCTTATACTTTAGTCAACACCAGTCGCGTATTGAACCTATATCTGATCATGGTTTCATATGGGATGTTGAGAAGCAGACGGAGTCAGAGACAGTGATTCCACCTACGAGGTGGCCTGCAGTCGATGAAGATGATTGTTGATTCAGAAATTTTGGCTCGAAATTCGGCCTATCTAGCTGAAAACAAGAGAAAGTCGATTCTGGAAAAGGAGAGGCTTCAAGACTTGGCCTGTGAGGCCAAAGAAGTGGAAGATGGTCGACAAGACCAAATAACAGCTTCAAAAAGCCAGAGGCTTGATTGCATCTATGACAATGAGCCTTTGGGGTTTGAGAAGAACTCATCGAATGAGTTGCAGAAGATGCAAGCACAAGACCCCCTAGAAGAAATCGATCTAGGGGATGGGGTCACAAAAAGAACAACATACATAAGTACCAAGGTTGGGTCAAAAATGAAGGCGAAGCTGATTGAAGTATTGACAGAATACAAGGACTGTTTTGCCTCGGATTATAATGAAATGTCTGGTTTAAATCAAAGTGTTGTGGAGCATCGACTGCCTATCCAACCTGGGAAAAACCCAGTGAGGCAACACCCCCGATGATTTGCTCCGGAGATCACCCTGAAAATTAAGCAGAAGATTGAAAGAATCCTCAAAAGTCGTTTCATTAAGACTGTGAGGTACATCGAATGGTTAGATAATATAGTGCATGTCATTAAGAAAAATAGAACTCTTAGAATCTGTATAGATTTTAGATATTTAAATAACTCCACGCCAAAGGATGAATACTCGATGCCCGTGGTAGAAATACTGGTTGATTCGGCCGCAGGTTTTGAATATTTGAGCATGCTTGATGGCTATCGTACTACTTAGAGTGTCGTCGTGCCTATGTTTCAGACATTGTGTTTAATCGTTTATCATGTGCGTCGGGTGATTGCTTGAGGACAAGCAACGATTTAAGTATGGGGGAATTTGATAACGAGAAATCGTATCGTGTTTTTAGGCTTATTTCAAATGTCATGCGTCTATGTTTTTATGCATTTTATCTCCTTTTACTTTCGTTTTATTTTTTTTGTAGTTGCTATCCGATTTCATTGGAGTTTTGGAAGCATCGCGAAAAAGAAGCGAAAAAGGAGCAAAATAGTTAATTTTAGCCAGTCTAAGCAAATGGCGTTCGCCACCTGCTAGACGATGTTCGCCATCTCCACTTCCCGTTGTTATTTAATGAGCAAAACAATGGTGTTCACCATTGCCCTAATGGTGTTCACCATCTTCACGCAGAAATAGAACTGCGCTAGTGGGGCAGTTTCTTAGTAGTTTTCAACCACCCCTCCCTCCACTAATGCAGCACGTCCAAGGAAGTTGTCAGTCATATGAACTCTATATATAAAGCCATTTTTGGAGTGTTGGAGATCGAATTGAACCCGCGCGGAAGCTCTGTCAAAACTCCGTCTTAGTTTTAGGCAGAAAATTACCTGTAAAGTGGCAATAAGTCACATCGAGGGATTGTCACACCATTTTATTTTCTGTGTCGTTTGCACTTTGGATCAAGAACAAGCTTGTCGTTATTTTCAAGTTCAAATTAATTCAAGTTTTACTTTATGCAATTTCAGGTTTTCTTTTTACCGCTTTTAATTGTTGTATGTTTTTACTGTTTTTATTACTTACATCCCATGATATTCTTAGTTATAAATGCCTTAATCATGTCTCTCGCAATTAATACCATGCCTTGCTAAATTACCTTGAGTCTGGCGAATAAGAACCTTCGTTACCGACGGGACTCGGTAAAAATGATAGGCGCGGATATATGATTTAATTATTGTCGCATTACGCGAAAAACCGGCGGGAAAACAAGAACAACAGAGCCGCCACCGTGCGTTATTTATCCCAAAAGAGGGAAAGGAAACGCTCGAAGTAAACCTAGGAAAGAACATGGTCTCGCGACCAAAGAGAATGGGATCGGGAGTCGGTTATGCGAAGGGAAGGTATTAGCACCCCTACGCATCCGTCGTACTCGACGGGATCCACGCACAAAAAGAAAGTATAAAATGGTTGCTAAACACTACTCTCACGCACACACACTGGCTGAAAGAGACGCAAGAAACTGACTGAAACTGACTCGGCAGGATATTGCATCCTGGGCCTACTTAGTCTATCAGGCATAGACATCAGAGTCGAAGTAGTTCGGACTGGGGAAACGACACATGCTCGCTAGGATATCGCATCCTATGCATACGTATCTCCTCGGACGAAGGAGAATCAGAGCATTCGTAGCTCGGCTAACACACACACAAACAAGCACAGGCAAAGGCAAACGTGGAGCCTGAATGCCAATCACTGGGCTTACATCAGCATCCGAACCAGAAAACACACACAGGAAACCAACTGCCAATCGCTGGACTTATGTCGGACTCCAACCAGAACACACGCAAGGGTGGTTAAGACACAAAGGGTTGAAAAAGAAAAAGGGCGGAAAAAGAAAAACAAGCGCCCGGAGAGATCAGCTCATCTCCTGCCTACGTACCTCATCTGGTATGAGGATCAGGGCGACGTAGTTCCCCTACGCAGGGAAAAAGGACTAGCCTAACCAGATAACAGAGGGAGACACAACACTAGGGAGACTACGACTCGAGCCTAGATGTTGTCATGCAAAGTCGTCCCTAAGTTAAGGTTTCTAGCTAACTTGCACAGGAGGCAAGCCTATCCTAAACATGACTTGCACAGGAAGCAAGCCACACCTAACCTAACTTGCACAGGAAGCAAGGGTCTCGATTGCAACTAGGGAAAGAGAAAGGGGAGGTCTCAATCGCAACGAGGGCGAGAGAAGAGAATTAGTGTTAGTTGTTAGTCAAACTCTACAAGACATCGCATCTCGTGCCTACGTATCTCATCTGGACATGAGAATCAGAGTTGTCGTAGTTCGGCTAAACTATTTCTGTTGGTTTGTGTTTTTTAAGTGGACAACGTCACTGCACAATCTACCTGATGCTCGACCTTTGGAGACTTACTCATCTGTAGTAGAAGGAGTTAACGTATCCTTAAGAGGGGATAATGTTTGTTTGTGTTTTAGGAAAGCGCAAGCAAGAAAGGAAGTCCTATACGAAGGAACCGTGCTACCTTAATTGACATGCAAACGAGACTACGCGGAGTCTAGCAAACCTAGGGGATACAATCACACCACACAAGCACATACAGCATGAAATAAACACACCAACAAGGGGGCTCAAACATCAAGGCTAGGTTTTAGTCGAGGGGTCATATCAACCTCAACAAACAAACCTCTGGAATGGGGTGAATGTTGCTCTTAACCTTGCCATTGAGGGGCTAAGGTGAAGCAGATGAAAGGTGAGTGAAGATAAGACTTCACAGCTCTTATCCCTGGCCTGGGATAGCTTAAGACAAGAATGTGTGGGTTTAGAAAGTGGGAACCCTTCTACACATTTGAAACTAACTCAACTGTACAATTGTACAAGATCTTGGGTTTGTATCTGCAATGCATCAACACAGTGGTGTGAGCAAAGCAGATGACACACAGAATAGCAGGGGATAGGTTGCATATCCCTTGGGTTCTGCCATTTGCCTCTTCACTTAGGAGGTCTTTGACTATGTACAGGGACAAATTGTAAACATACACAAACATTGCCTCTTAAGGAGGACTTCAGACAGTTGCCTGGCCAAGTAACAGGCCAAGTCTTCCAGACTACATGAAGAAGAAAGGATTATACCTCAAAGCAAGTTGCTATTTAAAGCAAAGCAAAGCAATTTCAAAGAACTAAGCAACTAAATGGTACCTGAAATAGTCAAACAAATCAGTACGCAATTCAAGAATTAAAGCAACAGGAAGTAAGAATCAACAGTCAAAACAAACAGACAAATGAGCCAAGCACAAAGCTCAAGGCATATGAGCCAAGCCACCTACAAAACACACAAGTTAGTCAATGATATTCAAGTAAGCTCAATCAAAAAAGAAATGGTCTCATTGGAGCATTTGTAGCTTCACCTGAAAACAAGAACTCAAACATAAGTCACAGGACCACTAGGACAAGCCTAGGGTCAAAAATGAATGAGAAAGTCAAAACAGCAAGCAATGTCCAATCAAAATCAAATTCAAACATTTAGGAAGCAAACCCAATTGGTTTCATGTTCATATCATGCATCATCATCATTTCATAAGCAAAAGAAGTCAAAGCATGGCAAATGAGAGCTCATAGGAGTCAACAGAAAAACTTGCATCAAAAGCAAACTCAAACATTTCCAAAAATCACCAAATAAATCATGATCAATCCTAACACATAGCATGGTAAGCATGTCAAATTTCATCACATTTGGACAAGTGGAAGGCAGTTAATGAAAATCAGAAAGTCAAAGCAATTTTGAACATGCTCAAAGAAGTCAACCAAACATGCATCAACTTGAAAAATTCATAAATCAGAGATGGCATATGATAAATGAATGGGACTAAAACCATGGCAAAGCTTAGGATGTCTAGTTATCTCATGCAAAATTTCATGTCCATCTAATAAAATATGAGCATTTCACAAAACAAATGGCAACATGCATCACATAAGGTCAACATTTTGGTCAAACAGGGGAGAAAATCTCAAACAAATGGAAAATGGCACAAACAAATCCACAACAAATCATATGCAAACTAGACATACAAGAGTAGGTTCATGCAAAAATTCAGATCAATTGGAGGTCAAGAAGCATGGATACAAAAATCAACAAGTTGCACATCAATGGTGTGACACAAATTGTCACACCCTACTTCAAAAATTCACAACTCACAATCCAGATAAGAGAAATTCACAAACTTTACATCAAAATAAACATGAATGTGTCTAGTTTGAGCACACAAAAAATTCAGGGTCATTGGATAATGCATCACAATTTCACAAAGGATTTGGCAAGATGTACAAAAATTGGACACATGAACAAAACCCTAATGCCAGTTAAAATCTATCCATCCAAAAAATCAGCAAAAATCATGATAAAAAAGTAGAGATTCATATGAACACAATGCCACAAGTCCCATGAATTTTGGATTTGAAATGGAGATGTTATGATTTTTGTAAAATTGAGTAACAAAGTGAAATAATCATTGAAACAAATAAATGATTTAAATAAAATAAAAACCGGGAATGGCAAACTTGTAAATAGGGGTTCACTAATACAAAACGCGGCGTTTTGAGCCACGGAATGAAATGTTTTCATTGGCCAGTATGGTGAAACAGTAGCATGCACGTGAGAATCAGAAAAAATCTGGGCAATGCATGAAGATCAACTAGGGTTTATGTACAGTATGCATGCTCATCTTCCCCAAATCGAGTTTCAACAAAAATTTCCCAGAAATGGCAATTGAATACACAGAAATGATCAACAAAGCATGACTAACATGAATCAATCATTGGTTTTCACTAAAACATCATACAAGTCATGAATCGAGCAGAAATACAATTCATCACCAAACTTCATTTCATCACAACTCAAGAAATAACCAACCATTTTGAAAAGTAAGACCATCACAAAGCTCAGCATGGAGAGATCTTTCTAAAGCATGTATTGATTTGATGAAATAATGAGATCGAAATTTTACCAGTTCTGAAGTGCAGCTGAGATTCAGTTGTTATTTGGCTTCAAATCTTCGAAACAAGTGAAGCTCCTAGTCCCAAATGATGAATGCTTGGAACAGTTCAAACCCAACTCTGCCATGGATGATGCTTTGAAAAACCAGTCCAGCAAAACAGCCTTACAGTTGGAGAATGGTGGTGGAAACAAGCTCACAATGCTGTTTAGATGGTGGATCGAGCAAGGCAAGGTCAAGTTCTCTTGAGGTTTTTGAAGATTTCGAAAATGGCAAGAAAATGAAGTTTTGAGAGAGTGAGTGAATTTTTGTGTTTGTGTGGCTGCTAGGGTTGGAATTGACAGAAAATGAGCCTTATATTAGCTGTTTAGTGTTGGCTAAGTGGAATGCTAAACATAATTATCTCAAATGAATCATTTTGGTCATTTTGCTAAATTTCACCAACTTGGCAAATGGGGTGTGTGCTGCACGAATTGGGCTTGGCAAACATGTCCCAAATGACATTTCTGAACTATCTCAATTGGCAAAAGGTGTTAGAATTGGTTATTTGGAAAAGTCAAAATTCAACCTCACTTGAAATTAATTAAAGCAAGTTCAAAAAGGCCATTTTGCATGGTGATGTTTTGATGCATGATGATGACATTTTTGGAAAGAGGGGATCAAATATGACTTGTAGGAAAAAACCCCACCCAATTTGGCCAAATGGTTTGAGAGATATGGCCTTTTGAAGTTCAAAAATTTTTGAGATTGAATTGATCATAACTTGCCAACCATACATGGGAATTGAGTGTTCTTGGACTTTTTGGAAATGGGAGAACAAGATCTTCAACTTTCATGTTGGGCAAAAATTCATTTGAAGCTTGTATCATGATGTAAGTTTAGGCTCAAGAAGTTTCCATTTTTGGCAGTTAAAATTACAGGTCCAGTTTCTATTTTTGGAAATTTCTGATTTGGCTTCAAATTCTTCAATGATGTCGTTTGCCATGATATATGAGGCCTATTTGGACATGAATGAACTCTCTCAAACCAAATCTATCCATTAAAACCATAAAATCAGTCACAATTGACCAAGTTTGACTTTCTAGGGTTTCTGACTGATTGTGCATTGACTAATGACCTCTGAGCCTCCAATCTTTGACCTAAACACTTCAAATGGACCCCCAAGTCATGTGAACATGTTGGACCAACCCTAGGGCCTTGGCTCAATGAAAAACACACTTGCTTGCTTGGTTGACTGATCTCCTGATCAGTTTGACCTAATTCTCCTGATGATCTTGCACTTGGGCAAAAGGGACAATGCAATGTTATGCAGTGGACCATGTTATGTTATGACCTAATATGAGAATGTATGTACAATGATAGGTGCAAATTTGAGGTGCTACAATTATGTCATGGCTTTAGTTCCCAATTGTATGTTTTATTGTTTTGGCATAAGAGTGTGGAAGAAATCAAGGTTCAGTCTGATAGTGCGAGAGTGTGAGGAAGGAATCAGATAGTGGAAACTAGGCATCGATCCTAAAAACAGCGAGAGCGCTTTAGGCATCATTTAGGATCTCATTTACTTTCAAAAATACGCTTTCTAATTAGAACGAGCGAGCGAGAGCAAAATCCTGTGGTTATGAGGTGTGATCTTTATCGATAGCGCGAGAGTGTGAGACGGGACCTTTAAATCGACATTTTCTACATAACACAATAGAATCATATTTTGTGCTCAAATTCTACCTAAGCCCTTAGGAACACGGAATCCATATTTCGGACTCATTTTTATCATAACTTTTAAACTGTTAGAAATTAGTATTTTCATTCCCGTTCATAACCTTATAACCTTTAGCCTTAGCTTTGCACTGCAACAATAGATAACATTAGCTTGACCATTAGTCTCTGTGGGTTCGGTAATCTTTTAAAACTACACGATAGACTGTGCACTTGCAGTTATCATCTGACAGCCACGTCTGGACGCGATCAGTTTGCTAGTACAATTTTTTAAAAAGAAAATGATATATTAGGAAGTTTGGTGGTAGTTTATTTTAATGGATAGATATTTGATTTGGATACCATCTTACGTATCCATAACAAGTAGTAACATCAAATTCTAGACTGAAATAAGAAAGTGACAATAGAACATGTCGACTTACAAATTCCATGGCTACGGAGTGGAGGAATTTCCCTTATTTTTTCCTTTATTGTTTCAAATTATATGTTCTCAAAGTTTTGACTTGTCTTTCTTCTTAAAGACAAAATAGGCAGCTATAAAATGATGCTCTAGCTAAGAAGGATATCCCATAAATACTCATTCATCTTCTGAGGTAGCAACTACGACGACTCCAAAGGAGGATTGTTCCTTGGGAAATCTTGACGCTTTATCTTTCCTAACACGTCCTTATCCAGAACGGTCGGAGACGCGGGGTCCATTCATCCAACCTTTAGGTGAGGATGTCATGGGGTTATCATCAAGATGAATATGTGAATGTTCACATATGAGAGGTGTTGATAGGGTTCCTTCGAACGATGAGTATGTTTTCAAAAGGCATTGGAGCGGGCATCTAAGTTCGGGGAGGTCGGGTAATGGGAAAAACTCACTACCAAACCTAATGAACCTGTCTTCATTGTTCCTTGATTGTCCAAGTCCTCGTATAGCTAGGGAGCTTCGATATTTTGTCTCTGAGGAGGACTATGTGTATTTCGCAGGAAAGACCAAAAATGTTCTTCAAGAAGACATGGCAAAGATTTTGTATCCGATGTGCAAGGTGTCTGTTATCTTGGATTTCGAAGTTATAAGTAAATGTGACATCTTGGTGCCTGAATTCCTTCAAAAGGAAAAAAGAAAGGCTTGGAGAAAATATTGGTGCCCTTATTATCAAGAGGCACCAAATTCTGAGTAAGCTCACAGGGTCGGATAAGATATTGAGGAAAATGCAATATGAGGTAAAATTATTTAGGTATCCTCCCTTATTGGTTGAGAAAATGCATGTGTTGACTTTGGGGATAAAAGAGAGGGATACTTTACTAACATTAATATAGAATGTGTTGTTCGACATATAGACAACTCTTACCAACGTGAACAAATCTTTTAATTCTTCTCACAAGATGAAAAGAGAACTGGATAAGTCCTTGGGTGAAACACAAGAAGATTTAAAGAAGCTTCAAGATGATATGCGGAAGATGCGTTATAAGAATGTTCACTTGTCTAAAGAGTATATGAAGGCTATGGAGTTTTGTTACTCTATTATATATGTGGATTTCAAGAATGCCTTAAAGCATGCAGAAATTTATACTCCTCTTCCTTGCCCCAAAGTTTATACTTGGTTCGAGGTTGGTGTAATGGGGTTTCACCTCATACGTTATAGAGTGACTAGCTACCAAGAGGGGCTAAGCTCATACCACCATCTGTATTTTCGATATTCATTATCCTTGTTTGAGAAAATTACGTTATATGGGTTGATTCCTTTTAGTCGTACACTCATGGTGTTTATGACGATGCCCATTTTGCTTTAGTCATACTTGTCTTTGCATGATAACAGAGAATTCATGGTAAAATTCATTTATTTTCTAAAATTCGAAATATTACATAGTAAAGTAAGCCTTTACATATACTAGTAAAACTACATAATAAAAAATACTAAGTTGTTGATTTATTGGCCTAGGTAGTGTCTCCTTGGTGATGAATTTATTCTCATTGGAGTCTCTTGGGTCAGTTATTATGGCGGAACTTTAGGCTATCTAAATATCGTTCCTTGGCTATTTTTTTGGGATAAATATTGTGTTACCCTCTCATTGTTTTCTCCTGCATTCATCAAGTTAGGATACTTCATATTGTACCTATTATGGGACATCGATGCTCATCATGGTGATTCACTAGAATTGTCTCCAAGCGCTTCCTGAGGTTGGTGTTGTTAACTTCTAAGACGCTTTTCTTCTTTTGCATGTCTGATATTGTCATACCCCAAAATTTACCCTCCTTTTTCCTTTTTTTGCATAACTCATTTGCATACAGCAAATCATATCATGCATTACCATTGCATTTGGTCATGAGATCACAAGCATGGCCACATTGTTGGTTTGTATCTTAACATTAGGGTTTCATCTTGTTTTTTCTTGTCAACTAACCCCAACTTCAGTAATAGATGGTACTTGTTTATTCTTATGGTGTATATAGGTGATCATGCTCCAAATCAAGGCAAGACAAAGGTCTTTGGTCAAGGGAAATGCAAGTTTACTCCATGTGATTCAAAGGTGGTTCATGTGTTTATTTCCATGCCACATCACTCAATCCTCAAGCTTTTATCAAGATCACTCAAGCCCTAATAAATTTTTCATCAAGACTTGCTCATTATATCATCACTGTGACTTGGGATGCAAGAAAACATCAAGTTTGCACAAAAGGGGTACAAGTTGGTTTGACCTAATTCGCAAGTATGCCATGCCTTTGTTCCAAACTCCATAACTTCAATTTTTATCCAATTTCCAGGTTTCTTTGAGCCAAATGTGCCTTTTGAGTCCCTGTACAAATTTTCTTCAAGGTTCAAACACCAATTCAATCATTAAAGACCTCATTTGTGCAAAGGACCAAGTTGCCAAAATGGGCCAAAACCTTATCATTACCCTTACTTTCCACCCTGGCCATTTTCAGCTCAAGTACCATTTTGATCCCATTCCTTTTGCATATTGTTAAGATTATGTCAAAGATCATTTGGCCTAAGTTTTACTCAAAATGCATGAGGGAATCAAAAGTTATGGTGTCATCAACTTGGGACCTCAAAATGACGAAACATGCCTTAAGATGCTTGACTAATTGCCCAACCTAAATTCCAGGTCACGGCCTCTACTTCCCAAGCATGTAACTTCCACCTCAAACATACTTTGGACTTGGTTCTTTTTGCATTGTATTATACTCCATGAAAGGATCATTCAGCTCAAAGAAAATTGGAAAATGCACGAGTGGATTGGATATGGCATAAGCATGAACATGGTGACCTAAACTTTGTTTTGCACCGTGACATATAATGTGGAGTCATGCAAAAATCAACTTGGGACCACTTATCACACGTGAAAACTTATTTCTCATGACCAAAAGCATCTGACCATAACACAAAATGACTTGAAAAGCGCCAAAATCACGAGTTTTATGCCAATTTTTGACATGGTTTGAATCTTAGATTTTCATATTGGATTCACACGTTTGGGATCCAATCTTACACGAACCTTGACCTCATTTCATTCCCTATATATAGATCAACGTTTTGCCTCATTTTCAAAGCTTCAAGATCCAAGAAATCCCTGTCTCACTGAAACTCAAAAGCACCCCAAAACCAGTTTATGGTTCCATCGATTCAAGCTTTTACCTTCGAGTTTCTTTGCCCAGAAAGCTTCACCGGCATTCTCTGAACCTTCTCCAACTGGAACCAAGCTTCGAGATTGCCTAAGTTGCCCTAAATGTTTCCACCATCTTCAACCTTCGACCTCGACTTGGACAAGGTATTTACAAGTGAAATTACACTTCAAACAAGTTACCATTCTCTTCGTGTTGTTTCACTGATTGAAAGCCCTCATATCTCTTTGATTTATCTTCTGATTTGGTCATTAATTTAACTTTAAAGTTTTAGAGTTATTCACGAGTTTGAGAAAATTCTCTCTACTTAGAGCAAATTAATTGCTCTGATGCAGAGAGATAGGGACGATGATGGTAGTAAAACCTTGCACGTATAATGTTTGAGCTCAAAACTCTCAGTTCCTAAATTTGCAAAATCAAAAATCTGGAGGTTGAAGACAAAGTGCTTTGCACGCTTCAGAGGAAAATTTGAATCCTTTGGCCAATCAGAATGTGCTACCTTCATAGTGTTACATTTAAATGTTTTCTTTTTCTATTTTATTTCTTTTTATTTCTTTTTCTTTAAAAAATCATTTTAACTAGCTCCTTTATTATTTTTAGTCCAAATTTTCTTCACAATTTCATAAAATTATTCTCTACCATATACAATTTTTCCATATTTTTTAAAACTATTTTTTCATTTAATTCATATTTTCTTTTATTTTTCATTTAATTTCTATTTAACTTTTTTATTTTAATTATTTTAGAACATTTTTCACCCCAACTTTTGAGGTCAAATTACTTATAATTTTGTTGACCTCCTCCATTTTTCTTGGACTTTTATTTGGTGTTTTGATACCCTTTTGACATTTTCTCTTTTATTTTCTTTTATTAATCATTATTATCTTTTTTTTAATCATTTTTTGTTATTCACTTGATGTTTTGACCTAAGTTGATTGCTTGGTTGATGAGGTCTTCCACATCTCAAATCATTGATAGATGGACTTGGGGTTGATTCAACCTTCTTTGATTCAAAACTGTTGATAGATGATCATGAATCATCTTCAATACTTTGCATCATTGATAGGATATCCCTTGATGCATCATATTTTGAGTCATTTGATTTGTGGATAGATTGATCCCTATGTGATCGCCTTAGTGAAGCTAGTGGAAATGTACCTGAACGCATCGCACGCTCGAACATACAACAGAGTCGTCATCAAACTTTATTTATTCCCGAAGGAAAGGGAAAACATCGATAAAACCTGGGGAAAGAGAAATTGGCTAAGGAAGTCGGTTATGCAAGGGGGAGGTATCAGCACCCCTAACATCCATGGTACTCCATGGGAACCGTTTTGATTATTCTAGCTCGAATGGGTGTTATATCTAAGGAATACTCGCAAAAGAATAAGGGAAAAAGAAAAGAAATAGATAGAGTGCTCGGTGAGGATTATGGCCCTCATGCCTACATATCCTTATAGTGCAATAAGGAATTCAGAGCTCTGTAGTTCATGGAACTAGTGTGGGAGATGAAAAGAATTTTGATCAAGGTATGGTTTGAACTAAAGGATTGTATGATTTAAACTCCAACAAAGGAAGAAATTTGAACCCAAGAGTAAAAATGGCATTGACCAATATGTGGGCTAGCCTAAAGCGTCTGCCACTATATGGTATAGCCGAAAACAAAGAGAATTAAGTGTTTGTGTACAAGAGAAACAACTCTTGGTTCACAAGGTGACACAAGAATGGAGCTCAAAGAGATAGTGTATTTGGCTCGAAGATAACGGTATATCACATGGAGTGAATGAATGTAGTATTATGAATGCATCATGGAGATGGATGGGGAGAAATAAATAAATATGCTCGCGGAGGATTTGAACCCTCGTGCCTGTGTATTCTTATTGTGCAATGAGAAAATCAGAGCATTCGTAGTTCAACCCACTACGGCTGAAACAAAGGAAGGTAGATTGATTGCCAGGGTACACAAATCTTAGAGGAAGAAAAAGAAGTGTCAAGGTTCACAACCTGTTAGGCAAGGTATCACTACCAGAGTTTATAATTCTGAAGGCAAAGAACTGAACTGCCAAGGTCTATAACCCCAAAAGGCAAAGGGAAAGGATGCCAGAGTCCATAACTCTCAAGGCAAAGGAAAGCACTGCCAAGGTCCACAACCTGATAGGCAAGGGGATTTCCAAGAGTCAATAACTATACAAGACTACTCAAAGAGATTGTCAAGGTATATTACCAAGTGCCAAAGTCTATAACTCCATAGAAACAGAAAGAGTTTGCCAAGGTCCACCACCTCATGGGGGAAAAGAAAGATTGCCAAGGCCTATTACCTTATAGGTAAGAACAGGTTGCCAATGTCCACCACCTCACAAGGCAAAAAAGTTTGAATTGCCTGGGTCCATAACCCTACAAGGAAAATGGAATGCAAATGTCTATCACCTCATAGGCAAGGAAGATTGAATGAAATAGGGTGTACAACCACAAGGTGTTAATAGCAAAAATGCTCCATTATTGAAGTGTTGAATGATTGATGCTTGCTTTAATAAGACTTGTCAATTGTATGATTCAAATTACACTAAAGTCTATGAACAAAGGTGAATACCTTGAGCAACTGGTTCATTCATCCCGCACCTAAGAATATTCTAGACAAGGATAGGAATTCTCCACTCTCATCATTCTTTGTCACTCAAGGCTCATGGCATATAACTCGAATTAGAATTGACAAGTTGTTGATAAGAGATCCTGATGGTTGATCTTGATGATACAGTGTTTATTGTAGAAGAATACTTAACAATCATTTTATTTGAATTGTGTAAAGTCTATTAATATAGGTGAATACGATGAGCAACTGGATCATTCGTCCTGTACCCAAAGATATTTAGAATGAGTTAATGGAATTCTCCAATCTCATTCATTCTCTATTTCTTAAGGCTCATGCCACACAATCTGAATTATGATTGACAAGTGTTGATACCTTTGTTGTGCTTGAGAAGTAATCCATTTTGCTAGTTATGCTTGACTGATGTTGACTTGAAGTCTTGATCTTGTGTTTGAACCTTGAGGTGTTGAGCTCCTGAGATTCAGCATATCCAAAATAGCTTAAGCACAATGGACTTTCCGTATCAAGCGATAAGAGTTTTTTTATCACTTGAATAGGCTTGGGAATTATACAGCACAATACGAAGGATTTGGTTGACCAAACTGTCCTTTAGTCAACATTAATCAGTGGGATTGAAAATATTAGTTGGACTATGTACAATAATAAACCTATTGAATTGATCAACTAAATAAAAACAGAAAAATCTAATTAAGGCTCTAAAATAAGGGAACACGTATTAAAATCAAGATTTTTAAGCCTTAAGGGCACAACGGTCATTATGTTAAAAAAGAAATAATTAGGAGAATGGTCTCTCATAATCAATTTTTTTGTCAAACACTAATCCTAATTATCTAATTATTCTAAAAATGGCCTAATTAAAATTTTATCATTGATTAAATTCTAAAAAAAGTAATTAAACCCTAAATTCTTAATCTAACATGGAAATTCTAATTAAACTAATTAAAATTCTAATTAGTATAATTAACCATGATTAATCCTAATTATCCTAAAGTTGCTAAATCCTAAAATTTAACTAGTCAGATTAACTTGAATTAAATCCTAATCTTAAAACCTAATTAAACTAATTAATTATAATCAAATAACTAAGGGATCAAAGGGGTACAACAACCTGTATTTGGTGGTGCATCCACCAACCCACTGTTTGGGCCCAAGAACAGCACCATTCAGCCTAATATGCATGGCTTGGAGCGCTTGGGAAGTGCAGGGTCTAATAATCCATTAGCCAAGAACAAAAGAACATTTCCATAGCAAAACGCTTGGGCTAGCGTTCTTGGGCCCATTAATCACAATGTTGATATTATCGTAAACGAAAATCTACTATATCCACTTTCCTTTAACAACGAGTATCACATCACCAATCTCCACCGTTCATAATGTACCTTTATGAGTGCTGAATGTTATGACCAAAAATCAAGACGATCCGATAGTTGGATTGTGAGAAAACTTCGATCTTGTGGGACTGCTCTGTGCTGAATTGGGACTGTGGAAATTTCACTCTTCTTTCAAATTTTCTTTTGTTATTTCTCACCTTATGAATTGTTGACCTAATTCTCTTTATTTTAAAATAAAAAAGGCTTACACGCACATGGGATACTAACCCATATTCATTTGGATCACTCCAAATAGGAGGGATAACCCAACAAATTCCTCCAATCGACTAGTTGGAGGGCAACACCAATCCGGCTACCGTGCAACAAAACTCAAACTTTCTCATAGGCAGTACCTTCGTCAACATATCTGAACCATTGTAATTTGTGTGAATCTTCTCAATCTCCATCAACTTGGAATCTAATGCATCAGGAATCTAATGATAACGAACATCAATATGCTTCGACCTCGAATGAAAGGAGAAATTCTTTGATAAGTGAATGACACTTTGATTATCAAAAAACAAGACATACTTTCTTTGTTTCACACCATGTTCTATTGCAAATTTCCTCAACCATAACAACTCTTTTAAATCTTCCACGACAATTATAAACTCGGCTTCGCTAGTAGAAAGTGCAACACACTTTTGTAACTTTGATTGCCAAGCCACGACTCCCCCGACAAAAGTCACCATATACCCCAAAGTAGATTTTCGATCATCCAAGCTTCCGGTTAGATCCAAATCCGTATACCCAACCAACATAGGTTTCCTACATCCCAAGGTTACCTTTAAATTCTACGAGCCACGCAAATATCTCATTACCCACTTCACGGTCTCTCAATGATCTTTTTCGGGATTTGAGAGATAATGACTCACTATTTCCACGACATGAGAAATATCGGGTCTTGTACAAACCATAACGTACATCCAACTACCAACGGCCGACGAGTACGGAATGTTCTTCATCCGTAGATGGACCTAGTTTATGACTAAGCTTGAAACGAGAAGCAAGTGGAATGCTCACCGCTTTAGCCTTATCCATACTAAAACGCCAAAGAACTTTCTCCATATACATTTTTTGTGACAAGTACAACTTTTTATCATTTCAATCTCGAACAATTTCAAACACAAGAATTTTTCGAGTCTCTCCTAAATCCTTCATAGCAAAATATTCACTCAAAGTTTTCTTCAACTCTTCCATTCTTAAAATATCATTTCCAACAATTAGCATATCATCCACATAAAGAAAGAGAATAATGAAATCTCAATATGAAGAGCTTGTCAAGCACATGTTTATCTTGCCAACTTATCTCAAAAGTTCTAATAAAGGAAAAATAACCACAGCATCTCCCACTATTATAACACATCAATGAAGAACATCATCTAATGGGAGAAAAAAAAACAGTCAATATCAATGAAGAACCACTGTCATCCTGAAGGGCTGCAACCACATCATCTTCCACTATTATAGCACATAAAAATCTTGATAAAAAGTGCATCTTGAAGTAATGATATCCAATTTTAAGTAATGAAGATTAAATTAACACATTTAACAACAAATAAAGTTTGACACAACTTGCATCTAGTACTTGATTATGCAGTGGTTAAAAATGTTGATGCAATTGGCATAAGAAAATACACATTGGTCATCATAATACATTTTGTATAGCATTATATTTAGGAATATATTTTATAAAAAGCTGGATATCAATGGCTATTTCAGTCAATAATGTGATCACACTCAAATAACACCACCAACAACAGCAAGAATCAAACAATATATTCTACAAACAAGCACAACATCCAAAAGCTGTTGAGGTAACAACTCTAAAACAAAATTCACCCATATACATTAACAACCGAACTATCCAGACACACCGGTTCTACACACTCATAAAATCAACCATGTAGTTACAATATCATGATCAATACACTTACAATAAGTAATGACCAAGAAATGAATAAAGCTACATAAAACTCAAATTTGAGCGAACTTCTTTCGAGTGGAATCGACGTCATAGAATACTGTTTAGGTAAACGATTGAACCGCAGAAGACGTGGTGACTAAACTTGACAAGAGACCAACTATGACAGCACTGTTATACGTGCTTGGTTCCGCTTGCATAGAATTGTTCCGAGAGTCGATGTAAGTGTCATTTAAGAAAGGTCCGCCAACAAGTGCTCCGGTAGCTACATTGGGATTTGGATCAGATGAATCCAGATATTTGAAGCCGTCTTTGCAACCAACTTTTGCATTCGCCGGAATTGATGCGCCCCTGTGATGAACGAATTGCGGGAATTTGTCTCCATATCCCACCAGATAACTCATATGCAGAGGATTCTTGCCCAACACGTAATCAGCCTGGAAGTATTAGGAAACAGATTTTCACTTTAGACACGAGTAACTCGAAGCTGATATTCTGCGAAAATGATAACATGGATGCATACCTGAGATCTGGCAAAGTTTCGAAGATCTCTTGGGGTGTAGGAATCTGAATCGCAATTTATTTTGGGAGTTTGCGATGTAAGCATATAGTCGCTGTAAACAGAAGCTAAGAATGCCGATGCAACAGGCTGCTGCAAAGAGTTCCATTCGCTCACCCATATCAAACCATCTGTATCAAAGAAAAATAAAAATCTAATTAGAAAACATATAGCAGTTAAAATATATTACTAAAACTGGAATCTCGGCAGTTAACATTACTATCGGTTCTGCTCGTTGTGGCCGTTGGAGAATTTGGAAGAAGGCCGCACATTACAGCCTCGGCAGATTTCCGGTATTTTTGAAGGCCAGAACCATATGAACTTGAAACACCCTTTGTTTTGAAGAAGCTTATTCTAGATAACAAAACCTGCATTAAGAAGGTTTATTAAAGCAAATACATACATAAAAGCAAAGTTGGAGAAAAGATTCGAATGTTCTTCATACCTGAGTTCCGGCGAGCTTGTTGTCCCAACTGAACCAGCTTGGGCTTCCGAATTCAGCATACTCGTCTCCAGTTTGGCCAGTCACATACTCAAGGTAAGAATCATCGCCGGTAGCGTGATAGAGCCAGGTAGCTGCCCATAAAAGCTCATCACCAAATCCAGTTGAGTTATAATATGTTGCGACTTCAGGTATACTCACGCTGTAAATCTCCTTGTAATTGTCCGCAAAACTAAATAGCTGTTTTGCATGCTTGAGGAGAGTGCTTGAATAGGTAGGATCTGTCTTTTTGAAGACCAAAGACGCCGATGCCATGGCTGCTGCAGTTTCGGCTGCAACATCTGATCCGGGAGAGGATGTGTTCACTTGTAAGAGGGGTCGGGCCTCGGTCATTGACTCAGGTCTATCCCAACACTTGTGATCGGCAACAGGATCTCCGACCTGCCGCGTCGATTTTGATAAATGAAACTTGATAGGAAACAAATTCTGGAAGAACATCAATATAGTATTCACACTAACTAACCTGAATATACAGAACATTCTCGGAAGGGTGAGCATTGACGAGAAAATCAGTGATCCACTTGAGCGAATCTTGAGCTGGTTCCAATTGTCCAACCGCATCCATTTGATCTCCATATTCCAAAATCGCCCATGATAGTACCGAGGCAGTAAAAGCCATTGGAAAACCAAACTTCATGTGATCCCCGGCATCATACATTCCTTTTGAAAGATCTATATTTGCTTCTTTTCCATCCTTAAGAGACGAATCCCCTCTCCAACTTATTTTATTGTTCTCTAACTTGCCAGCTACATGACATGACATGAATCAAACATACGACGGTTAACTCGACTAAAATATGCAAAACATGTACACCATTAACATGCCAGAGATCAGACACGCCGAATTAAATGTCTCATATATTCTCATTACGATCTAAAAACGACGAGCATAAAAAGCAATGTTCTAAAAACCAAACCAAACCAAATCCGGCGATTCAATTCAACTAGTTGAACCCTAAACCCACCCATACTACGGTTCAATTATTTTAGCAATTTGGTAACAGTTTTGTCTCAGTTCAAGCTGTTTAACGCAGATGAACCATGATCCCAAATCGACCGCACGAAAGACCATCCATACCCTAATAACTAACTATCTATTATCATTAGCATATTTAGTCATTGAAGCTAGAACATCTAACAGATAAAGATACAGACAAAAAAAAATGAACAGAAACAAAACAAAGGTATCCAATTAATGACATCAATAATAAACCAACAACATTGTAAAATGCAAAAAAAGAAAAAACATTATTACATTTTTGTATATCGAAGAATTGCATTGCCGTTTTGAGAGCAGAAGCATATTTCTGTTCAATGGCACCAGGAGGACCCGGAACCGGAGCTGGTTTATCAGAATCGTTATCAGTTTTCTTCTTAATAGCATAAACAACAGCGCCAACAACAAGAGCCAGAATCACAAGCGCAATAAACCAACCACAACATCCTCCTTTCGACCTCTTTTCCCCCATTATGCAAAAAAAAAAGCGCGTTTCAAAAAAGCGAAAACCACAAACTCAGAATCAGAGTTTGGGTAGTTTGGGGCTTAGATCTAAACTTTTTCTATATTAAATTTAAATCCCAAACAAACACATTGTTGTTTTTTGGTTGCTTAAAAACTCAATGTAGCAACTTCCTTAAACGGAACATAGAAAATTGTTTTTATTACAGCTAAACGACAACGAATGACAACGACAATGGCTATGTTTGGAAATATGTTTTGTAATTGTATGAATTCAGTTTTGGATCGTCTAAACGGAACAAAGAAGGATCAACAACAACAACCTAGTACAGTGTTTGGTTGGGTTTAAGAAAACGGATCTAACCCGACCCGGTTACGGAGAGAATGCAGTTGAAAACGGTGGTTACGGCTACGATCGATCTCGCGGGAGAATATTTCTGGAAGTATCTGAAGTAGGTGAGTATACCAAATATTGAATGACGGTAATGCCCTTGATGAAGTTATGTGATTTTGGGATTTGTCGGTGGGTTTGAAGGGTATAAAAGGAAAGTAGGGAGTCAAGAGATTGACTGATGCTAGCATTGTCGGTGGGATTGTAATTGATCTGGACCGTTGATTTGCTGGCTGTTGAGAAAAGGGAGGAGAGGTTGAGTGAAAATAACCCTTTACCTTGACTATTTATTTTACTTCAACTTTAATTAAATTTTTGATGTGTTTGTGTCTCTAACGTGGAGGATTTTAGCTTTTTATTTATTTTAGTGTTGTTGTTATAGTCTTTTTAATTTGTTTTTGTTTCTTGTTGATAACGTTGAGCATACTAACAAAAAGAAGAATAACATCAATAATGTAAACCGTTGGTCTTTCTTATTCCCACCCCTAATCATCCCTTAATGAAATTAGTATTTGAGTAAATTTCCATCTTTAAAGCATATGATATTTGAATTAATTCTAATATGGATTAGTGATACTTATGATAGGTAAATCATTATGATAGGCGGATGAATCACGATAGAGATATAAAATAAGTAGTTTGCTAAGAGTGTGTAAGAGATGGTTAGGAATTAGTTTCAAGTGAGATATGTTTTATAACTAATTTAACGATGTATGTTAAATTCTTTTGAGGGAGAGTTTTTCCATCCATTGAGGTCCTACTCGACTCGAGAAATTATTCTCTGCAATTTTGCACAGAGGATACCCGATTTCTACCTACAAAAATTAATGTGGGATCCACTCATTATATAATAAGTAAGAAGTCATTTGAATATAGTATGGAAAAATGAAGTGTTACACACTCAATTTTAATATGGTATCAATCACTTAGATCATTCACCTTCAACATTTTACTCCAAGAGCTTCAAAGAAGTTATATTGTTTTCAATATTTTTCAAGATCTTTAGAGAAGTTTCCTTTTTTTTCACAAAGTTTTAGAGAAGCTTTAGTAAATTAGTCATTCTCAGCTTCATAAAATCTCAAATCTTCATCCTCATCGCATCGAGCTCTTCTTCTCAACAATTATATGGCTCAAATTGATCATTCTGATCAAGATTCGCAATAATCTCTACAACTTTCCCAAAACTTCATTTTCTTATTTGCTCATTCAAATTCCTTAAGTAGTAACGTCTTTGGCCAAAAAAAATTCATTAAAACCCATAATAACAACTTCCTCTTGTGGAATCAGTGGGTGCAAGCATAAACCTCGCCACAAAATGCACAAATTTGTGGTTAACCCTCAAACTCATCACAAATTCAAAGCTAAAGGTAATCATCAAGATAGAATCACCTTTGACGAGTATGAGGCGTGGATTGTACAAGATCAAACTTTGTTCATTTGGTTGTTCTCCACCATCTCTAGAGCAGTTCTTTCTGGGATTTTTTTTTTGCAAACATGCATTTAAAGTGTGAGGCATAGTCCATAAACACTTTGACGCAAGGATGAAGTCCAATTCACAAACTTCAATTGAAAGTCAAGTCTACAAAGAAAACAAATATGCCAATTCTAGAGTATGCACTCAAAATTAAAGCCATTATGAATTCTCTTCTTGCAATTGGTGACATGGTCACCGAAGAAGCACAAACCAATACAATTTTGGATGGTCTTCTTGAGGAATACAACCCATTTGTGGTGCAGATCTATGGTAAACCTGGATCTCTTACTCTTTATGATGTAGAAACATTGTTGTGTTCTCAAGAGGCTCAATTGGATAAATTTAGACAAGAATCGTCATTATTGACTATTTTTTGCAAATCTTGCACTTTTCAATTTGAAACAAGATGGTTATGCTAATAGGGATGGATACTCTCACACCAGAGCTCAAGCACATGACCTTCGTGGTTAGGGAAAGGGTCATGGCTCTCAATTGTTATTGGGAACAAACTACATGTCAATTATATGGAAAATATGGATAAGTCATTCTAAACTTTTGGCATCAATTTTATGAGGAGTTTATTCTAACTATTTCTAGCTATCAAGCTTCTCCATTTGCAGTTTGTAGCCAAGGTGCTTCAACTTCCACAAAGTCTCAGAACAATGACTAAATTTAACACGTTTTTTACTGCTCTTTTAGTTACTCATAATTCACCTGACTTCGCTCGAGAATTGTGTGTCTTCAGATCTTGATTCTCAGGTGTGGTTCGTAAATTCAGACACCTCACATTATCTTACTTAATACAATGCACATTTAAAAAAATAGTCATTCTTAAATTGACCTAAACAAAGTATGTGTAGGAAATAGGTAGAACTTAGATATATACTTATTAGTTCTTCTCACTTTTACTCCACAATTGTGCCATACGTTGCACTAAAACCTAGGGATATGTTTCTAGTTCCTCCAATAACAAATAATTTTCTATTTGTTTCTAAATTTTCTAAAGTTAAAAAGATTATTTTTAATTTCATTCTGATTGTTGCTATGTAAATCTTAGGCATCTAAGGTTGTCTTATTAGAGGAATTTCTTGACACAAATGACCTGTTTAATTTTCCAACTTTGTCCTTGAAATCCTCAACACCTAAAGCTCAAGTTGTAAATCAAGTTTCTTGTCTCATTGTGAATAATGTTGTTACAAATAAGTCAGCCACCAATGCGCGTTTTGTTTCTCCAATATTCTCTACATGACATTCTAGGCCAGGACATGTCAACTTTAGTTCAATTAGGACTGCATTGAATTTATGCAACATTTCTATACCAAATAAAGGCTCTTATGACTTCTTTAATTCATGCAGTCTAGGAAAATTACATAGACTGCAATCACCTTTATCAAATATAGTGTGTCATTATCCTTTTGATGTAATACATACAAATTCATGGGGAGGCTACGACTTTTCCTTCTAGTTGTGGTTATCGATTTTGTATTGCTTTTCTGGATGCATTTACAAATTATACTTGGACTTATTCTCATAAGAAGAAGTATGATACTCTTACTATATTCAAGTTGTTTCATTCCTAAGTTAAAACAAAACTTAGTGCTAACATAAAGTCAATACAATATGATTATGGGGGAGAATTTAGGTCACTCACCAAATACCTAGATGTGTTAGGCATCACTCAAAAGTTAACATATCCTCATACCTCTCATCAAAATGGAAATATAGAGAGGAAGCATAGGCATATAGTAGAAATAGGACTAACTTTACTTGCTCATACCCATATCCTATTACATTGGAATCACAGTTTTAACATTTGTGTATCAATAGACCTCCTACAAAGGGACTAAGTGAATCCACCTTTCTCTTTCATGCTCTACACACTATTTTTTGTGATTATAAGTTCATCAAAACCTTTGGACGTGTCTGAATTGCTTCTCCCAAGTCCTATAATCATAATAAGTTTCAATTCAGAAGCTCTGGGTGTGTGTTTTTGAGTGAAGGTGAGAAAAATATACATAAAAATGAGGGGTTTAATTGTGTATATGAAAGTTTACTTCTTTTTCTTAAACCTATTTCAGAACCTAAGATGTCAAGCTCAGATTCTGATCCAAGTAAGAGGTTGAATCAGATCAGATCCTGACATCAGAGTTTATTACATAACAGAATGTAAAATCAGAAGTAAATAAGTAGACACACAATATACCTTGGTTCCTCTCAACCCGAGAGTAGTCCAATCCATTTGCATCACAAGAGCTTTTTACTATAATCAATCAAATTACAATTACTTATGACAACTGCTCAAGACTTCCTACTCAATCAAACCCTGAAAGAGACTTCTTGCTTAAATCCACGATTCAAGACTTCCTACTCAATCTAACCAGAAAGAGTCTTCTTTTCTTAAACCATCGGTTCAAGACTTCCTGCTCAAGCACTTGTGCAAAAGACTTATTTTCTCAATCTAACCATAAAGACACTTCTTGCTTAAACACACAGTTTAAGACTTCTTATGCTCAAACACTCAGCTTGAGACTTTGCTTGCTCAAACACAAAGTCTGGGACTTTTACATATTCTAAAAGCAATTTAGGATAGTAAATACAAATGCTCTTGATACTCTTATCAATGATACACATTTAGAACGCATATTCTAATGTCTTTAAGATTTCTAAGATAAATAAATATAATAAATCTTAAGACCCTACAAGCTAACAAATATACAAATATATTCTTGCTTGTATCAGATGCTTTTTGTGTTGTGTGGTTCTGCTGACAACTTATTCAAAGACAACCACATTATTTGAATCTTGAGCCCTTTCAGAGATTTCAACAATAACCAATAAACCAACATTGATCATCTTAACCAACTACTTATTCATATCCTTGAACTTCCTTTCATAAGTTCAGGAAAATAGCCATTTGAGGTAGATTGTTTGAAGAGATTAAGAACTAGTTCCAAGGAAAATTTAGAGTTGTCGCAAGATTGATATTTTAATCATATTTTGTATCCATTCTATTTGAAACGGTAACCATAACAGTTGGAACTAGGTAGCCATGGGTATGGGCGAACAACTTAAGAAGCATGGCGATAAATCAACTTTCTTGAGCCATGCGTATTTAATGCAGAGTTGACAAGTCTAGAAATTTAGGGCTTTGATAAGATAAGATTGATTTGGTACAATGTACGGATTCATATGCACTCCATGCCTTCAGAGGCGATGAACTAGTTCAGATTCTGGTCAATCAGAATCAGACTTAGAAATACTTCTCCACATATCCTTTAAATCAGGATATATTTTATGCTTGTGATCTTGCACATTTAAACAACTATTATCAAACCATATTGTTCTTTAAATACACCGATATCGTCAAAAACTTTTAAGGGAAAAAGCAAATCTTGTTCCAAAAATCTCCCCTTTTTTGATGATGAAAAACAAATGTATTTAAAAACAAGGGTTGTTAATAATCTTAATAGTGTATGATATCAGGGTATCAGGTTTTTAAGCTCCCCCTGAATTTGACAGTCCTTAGATTGAGGTTTGTAAGCCCCGCCTTAGTCCTTTTTCTATGTAATTTTATCTTTTAATTTAATTAACAAATTTTAACATCAGGATCTGAGGTTTGTAAGCTCCCCATGAGTTTGACAGACCTTAGGTTGAGGTTTGTAAGCTCTTCCTTTAGTCTGATAGTTCTTAAGTTGAGGTTTGTAAGCTTCCCTTAAGTCTTATCTATGTTAATTAAATCTCTCACTAAGCACAATGAGATTAAATTCATTCAGAATTTAAATAACAATAACTCAGAACCTGAGAGTTCGGGTTTTAGATGTATTAAAATACATCTACCTGTCATACCCTAAATTTTATCCTATGTGCATCATAGTTCATTCAGTCGTTCAGTAAAAGGCGACAGTCACTAGGAGAAAAAATAAACAACTAAACAACATCATGAGAAAAAGAAGTTGAAAACAAAAGTATGAGAACAATAAAAAAAGATGAGCTCGCTGATATTGAAAATGACTAAACGCTTATGCTCGGAGAACCACCATGTGCAACTTTAGAATACAACACCACCGAAGTCATACCGGAAAGCCACCATTAGTGACCAATCGCTCCTCCACACATGCGAACTACCACGACCAACCGCTTCTCCACCACCGTCATTTTCGGAAAATCGCATTGTCGCGACTCTCTCATTTCCGGTAATCTTTTATGTTAACTTTGAACTTGTTTTCATTCATTGCTTATGTGTTGTTTTTGTTTTGATTGTTATTTGTGTTTATTCTTTCAAAGTTTGTTTCAATGGAAGAACGAGTGAGAAAAATGAATAACAGTGAGAGAGAGAGAGAGAGAGAGATGAGAGTTGTACTTCCACTAATGAATATTTATGGTGTCGGGAAAGAGAGAGGTGAGTAGCGTACCACTGTCTCCGCAGGGTTGGCCGGTCAGCCACGCTTGCAGTATCAGCGTGTGCTTTCTGGGATAGAAGGGTGAGTTTTTGAAAAACTCTATGTATATAAGCTGGGGTTGATGTAAAATCCATAACTCCCACATGCAAGATTCAAATGGTGTCAAATTTGTGACCAAATAGAAGAGTAATGAAAGAGCTACAACTTCGATGAAGAAACCATATTAATTTGAAGCTCATAGCAAAAGTTATTCAAGGTGGAAAAGGTGATCATTTGACTTTATACTTAAAAAAAATTCAACTATGTTTGATTTCTCGAAATTCCACCTCAAAATTCATCATGATCCAAGCTCTAAATAGAAAAGTGTTCAACAACAAAGTTGTTCCCCTTCATGTTATCTTTCCAAAGAGTCCAAGATCATGACATTTGAAGCATTTTTCAAGGACTTGCGCATGGTTACATTGCATGGCCCCATTTGGATGATTCTCTTGACCAACTTTCAAATGCATTTGCATGGCCTCATGTTAAGCTTTCATCATCACTCATGCATAATTTTGGATCTTTTCTAATCATTTCATGGGCCTATCACACACCCATGCAAGCATGCACATGAGAATTGCTATTTTTGGACAAATTATGGAAGTGTGTGGAAATCAATTGCCAAGCCTATAAATAGAACTCATCCTGCTCAGAATCAAACACCTTGCCCAAGCTTTGCTCCTGCAACCTTCCCACCCTCAATTGATAGGATAATCTTGAAGATTTCATTAGAAATTGAGTTTCAATTTCACTTATGTTTTGAAGTTGAAACTCCAAGAGTCCAAACCATTTGAGCATCCAAATCATCTCCTGCAAGCTAGTGGAAGCAAGCCCAAGCAAATTGAGATCCAGATCGAGCTTCATCACTGCAAACAGAAGGTGAATTTTGTGAAACTTTATCTCTTCAATTCTCTCTCAACTCTCCATCATTTCACTTGATTTTTGGTTGGTTGAAGTCCTACCAATGTAGGCAACAAGATTGAGTTGCTTTGAGGCCAAATCGAAGCAACTCAGGTTATACTCATTAAATTTTAAATTCATGTATCTTTCAATATATGTGGAATTGGAAGAAATTGAGGTCAGATTTGGACTCGTGAGGATTTTTCCTTCAAATTAGTGTATTCACTTTCCACTTTTATGGAGGTTGGTGGTGGACCAGTCTGGTGAGGTCCACTGGAGAAGAAGACCGGAGCTAGGGCTCCGGTGGTGTGTTAGCACCCTTCCAATTATCTAATCGTGTTTGAATGTTTTAATCATGGTCATTGGTTCAGATTACCATTGTTGCAGCGCGTTAACTAGATTCCGTCATGGACACCACACGTGTGGCCATCAGATCTGTCACCTCAATTAACGAGGGAGATCTCATGGCCTTGTTTTTTCTAATTTCTTTTTAATTTCTGATTTTTCTTTTAATCCGCCTATTTTAATTAATTCATAATAAATTCATTTTTAATCCAAAAAATATGGGAATTTCACCAAAAATCTTTAAATATTTTCCTCTTCCATATTTTGAATTAAAATCATAGTTTTGATTAATTTTGATATTTTTTGTGAATTAATTTATTTTTGACTTGTTTTTAAATATTTTAAAATACTTCTAACTTTCCAAAAATTCTAAAAAAAATTGTCTAAGGTCCTTTGACCTTGTTTGACCTAGGATAAATCCCTTGACCATTTATTTAGTGATTTGAAGGGATTTGAGGTTTTGTCCATTTAAAAATGCATTTTAATTCATTTTAAAATTGATTATTAATTGATTAATTATTTTAAAAAAAATGTTGAGCCATTTAATTGATCTTGTGGTGTTTGGCTTTCTGTTTGGCCTTAGTCATGGTTGATTTGACTTTTATTTGACCAATACTATTGGATTTAGGGGGTTGATGAAACGTACATTTCATCCCCCAAAATGATTTGATAGTATTTATCAAATGAATTTCCTTCTGTGATCAATTTGGGTTTCTATTTTCCCTTCCCTCTTCATCTTCATCCCTATTCTTCCCCAATCCCTCATTGACCAGTGAATTCTCTTCAAGTCAAATGCTAGTTGATTCATCAATGACCTTGTGTCAGATGAATCAACATGAGTCTGACTGAGATAGGTCTTTCCCACTTTATTTATGTGGGTGGCATGTTTTAGGAGTTTGGTTCTTTGTATCAAGTCTCTAACATGCATTAACACCAATATATTTATTGCTCGGCCTCAGATAGTTGTGACTTCTACATAAGTCCAATTACGATTGCTTAACATAGAGTTAAATATGTCCCAAAAGGCGTAACATTCTTGTAAGTGAGATTGTAAGTCTCCATTCTTCATGGAATTGCATGAATACTTGACCTTTTTGCCGTTCATGAGAGTTATTGGCATACTTGTTGATTTATCCAAGTTGGAGCCCTTCTCATGGATGTTGTTGTGGTTCATGTATTCATACTTGTGAATGAATGGTTGAGTGTTCTCCAAAGAATGATTTAAACAATCAAAACTCTTCACTAACCTTTGACTAACTCTTTATTAATGTTACTTTACTTTTAAGTTATTTACTTAATACAATTTAAATTTCAGTACCTTTACCATTCATTGCCATTTACATTTCATGCAACTTGTTTATGTTTCAGTCTTTTTCACTTTGCTCACTTGAGCCATATCTTGTGACTGTATATATTGTGTACTTATGATTTTGTTTTGTTTATGGTCTTAGGACCTTAAAATACCTAAAAACAACAAAATCCCTAAAAAATATCTTGATGGACTGTTGGGCTTGATATGAACTTTTGGACTTAGAGTAGACAATTTCCCTATGCTTTAAGGACTTGACCAATGACACTATCTGAGACTGAGTTATCCTTGATTGTTCCTTTCATATGATGTAAACCTTGGGCGCTTCTGGTTCATCTGTCACCTTGCCTCTGTGCTTGATTATTGTACTGTTATTATTGTTGATGTCTGATGATTGTTTTTGAGTTCACCACAAGGAATATTTTCATCTGATACATTGGAAGATATTGAAGACTGCTAGCTATTGGAGTGATTGCTTGGATATTATGGCTATCTTTATTTGATGTCTTGGTCTTCATATGGTTTGCTTGGATATTGCTTATGCTTGTTGCTTGCTTAAAAGTCCAAATAAAAATGGGTTTCTATCTGACATTCTTGTCTTATGGATTACATCTCATTGGTCAGATCTTTTCAACTCTTAACTTTTAATTTTTGTCTAGGATAGTCCCTTCATCTCCTCCCACTTCTTTAATTTCAAAATCTCTCCCTCTTTTTAAAACCTCCTTTGATTGTGTTTTTCAACTTAGACATGTTTTAATGATTAGAAACTTTGGCCTTATGCCATTGAATTTTTTAAACTTTTTCTTAAATCAAACTTGTAAATGAACTTAACCATATTGACTTTAATTTTAAAAAGATAAAAAGAACTAGCAAACCCATTCAATTCTTCGGCCTTTTGTGCCTTTTCCTATGAAACTTTTGATAAAAATTAATTCACCAACTTCTTTGAAACTTTTACCATGAACTACGGGGTTTTAATCCCTCATTTTTATGTTGGTACGTAAGTATAAGACGGAAGGTCTTATCAAATACAAAAATATAATTAATGAATTATTTTCTCATCCCCTCACTCTATATTTTATCAAACATCCTTTTGATCAAAACACTTGCACACACAAAATGGCTCCCTAGGAGTACCTAGAACACTTTGGGTGTTAATACCTTCCATCTATGTAACCAACCCTCTTACCTGTAATCTCTGACATTTTATTAGTTTTGATTTGAAAATTTCTTATATTTGGGTTTTGTTCGTACTTTTGCCATTTTCCTTTAGAAACAATAAAAGCGCGGTGGAGACTCTAGTTTTATTGACATCAAGTTTATCCATAGCTTGATGTCATGAATTTACCGCTACAAAAATTCAGTCGAGACTCTGTTGGGGACTAGTCCTTAGTGGGTTTAGCCTACTTTTTTGTGTGTATATATTTGTATATTTGATGTTGTTTGTATATTGTTGTGTGATACTATGTCTGTTGTGTTGGTGATCTTTGTGTATTGAGATAAGTTCTAACCCGAACTTGAGTGCAGTCTAAGATAGAAGGGTGGTATAGTCATGTTGGCTTTGAAAGAGTAGTCCAAAAAGAGTTGACATGAGATCCCCCACTCAGTGGAGACCTCTTTGGAGTTACTGATATCACACGAGTAAGTCGTAGATAGGCATTACTTTCTCTAATTTGAGGGTCCGACAAGCTGAGAACCGTAGAAGATTTAACCCAACTTGGCCTATTTAGGACGTAGTGCAGAGACTGTTCAAGTGTAGACTTGATAACAGTTGTTACGTGATACTACACTCAGACAAGTTTCTCTTGAGAATACTATAGGTTGATGAGTCAGCCATCCTAACCTATAGTATTCGATAGATAGGATCAAGACTCTGGGAACTTTTTTAGAACATGATCTACAGATTTTATCCTTAGTACACTCCTTTGGGATGGTTCTTAACCCGACTTCGTGCTCATGACTCACACCAAACCCTTTAATTCTTGGTTGATCTGATCAGTCTCATCAATATCAATGGAACTTGGGTGTTGATAAGGTGAAGAACCTAAATCCACCAAAATAGATGATTGATCTTGATGATGACTTGATCCATCCTTTGACCTTTGTTTGTGTTTGCCTTGTGTGTGATCCCTTGTGTGTGATTGTTGCATTCATGCATACATGCGCATCATAGCATTCATCATAGAATATAAAATTTTCAAGGGAACTAAGGTCTTATTTGAAAATATTTTCAAACCATGGATTGTGGACGAAGGAACACTAAGAAGTACAGTTTCAGATATCCTGACTTGAAATAGTTAAGGAAGTTGTCATCCTTTGTATTAGATCCCTTGGACTTCAAGAAACATCATGGAAAGATCTTGTCTGTATTATCTACTAATGTGGTTGAAGGACTTCTGAGTGTCTTGGTGCAGTTTTATGACCCTTTCTATCGGTGTTTTACTTTTCCTGATTATCAGCTTGTGCACATGTTGGAGGAGTATGCACATCTCTTGGGTATGCCCATATCTAACAAGGTACCTTTCAGTGGATTGGAGGAGATCTCGAGATCTCATGTCATAGCTGAAGCTCTACATCTGAAGAAATCTGAGATTGATGCCAACATGGTGAAGAAAGGAAGGATTCTAGGATTGACTTCTGATTTTCTCATTGGTAGAGCTACTGTTTTTGCTCAAGCAGGTAGCATGGACGCTTTTGAATCCATCTTTGTATTGCTCATCCATGGTTTAGCTTTGTCCCTAACATTGACGGTTTTGTTGATGTTAACGCCATTAGAATCTTCTTGATTGGGAATCATGTTCTGACTATGTTGTGTGACATGTATTTCTCTTTGAGTTTGAGGAATTCTAAGGGTGGTGGAACCATTGTGTGTTGTGTTCCTCTTCTATATAAGTGGTTTATTTGCACTTGCCTCAGACACCCGCTTTCTTGGAGAACCGACAATGTCTACGGTGGTCCCAGAGACTTACGTCTCTCACTAATGATGATATTGTTTGGTATGATTCTGCATTGGGTAGCATGGATATTATTGACAGTTACGGTGAGTTCTCTAATGTTCCTCTCATTGGTACACAAGGAGGAATTAACTATAACCCAGCATTGGCATGTCATCAGCTTGGGTTCCCCTTGAGAAATAAGCCTAATAACCTTTAGTTAGATGGTTTATTCTATCAGGAGCGTAAAGATCCCCAACTTTTGAAGATTAGAATGGTGCGTACTTGGCACAATGTGCATAGGAAAGGAAGATCCGAGCTTGGTTCATGCAACTGTGTAGCTTTGGAAGCTTACACTATTTGGGTGAAAAAGAGAACTTTGGAGCTCAAGATGTCATACGCTTGTGAGAGACCTATGTCCGTGATTATGGTTGAGCCATCAACTCTCCCTAACCAAGATGTAGAGGAGTTGGAAGACGCACTTGCCAAGATGAAGCAAGAGAGAGACTTGTGGGAAGAGCGGTTCCATGCTTTGAACAGAAAGCATGAGGAGTTGCGACTTGAGTCGAAAGACAAAGATGCACTCATTGAGATTCTTGAGGAGCATGCAATGAAGAGACAGAGAGAGTCAAAGGATTTATTTTCCTCTAGTATGCCTCAACCTTCTAGTGCTTGGAAGAAAATTGTTGACCTACTTGTCCTCGAGAAAGCTCATACGTAGACGTCTTTTGAGGCAGATATTCGACGCATCCGAAGGAAGTACACTCCCTTGGCCAGATCATCTGATGCAGTTGTTAGGGATCCTTAGGATGATAGTTTCCTTCTCTCTTGTATTTATATTTTGGTTTCTAAAATTGTACTCGGTGTAATCCTTCCAAATTTTATGAATAAAAATAGATTTTATAGTTAATTGAATTATTATTATTGTTGATTATTATTATTACTAATTGAAAATATTTGCAAGTGAGACTTCATATGTTCTTTGAAATTAAAAGCAATAAAAAACATTATATTTCACGCATCATTTGCATAACAGGTTTCTTCAGCCATCTGTCTTATAGTTCTTCTTCTGTGTATCAGCCAAACTTACTCATCACTATAACACCTGAGATAATCGTCTGAGAAGAATGGAGAATCTTGAACAAGAGAACAAAGAGCTTAAGGATTAGATTGTCAGACTAACTGCCTTGATGGAGTATGTGATTGCTGATCAAAACCAACCATATCCACCTCCTACAACTCCTCCTCCTCATAGGACTATTATTTTAGAGGTTACTTCAGCATCTGTGGCTATGGTCGCTAGCCAGTCTGCCCCCGCCATACCTTCTATATGTGTGTATGTATATGTGTGTGTGTGTCTATTTGTGTGTGTGTGTGTGTGTGTGTCTGTTTGTGTGTGTGTGTGTGTATGTGTGTGTGTGCGTGTGTGTGTGTGTGTGTGTGAGCGTGTGTGTGTGTGTGAAGCAAAAGAAATGCAAAAGGAATGAAAAAAATGCAAATTTTCAAGATTTTTAATGTATGTGTCGACCTATGCAAGTCATGTGTCGGCACATACGATGCATGTGTCGACCTGTAGATGCGACATATCAAACAAAAGCTTACATGCTTTAAAAATGAGTTACATGTGTCGACCTGAAGCTCGTATGTCTCGACCTATAGAAAAAAAATTCTTCTATGTGTCGACCTATAATACGTATGTGTCGACACATAGACTGGTTTTCGTATAAAAATCAGTTTTTGATGCGTGAAACCTTTTCTTTGAAGCATGAACCTTTTCTAAACCTTTTACAACATGTTGTTATACTTCCTAATGCTAAGATGCCCAGTTAGACTCAGAGGATAACGTCCAATATACATAAACGTTAAAATATCCTAGTTTTGACATCATACGAAATACATCCAACGGAAAGTTGCACACATATACTCCCCCTTTTTTATGATGGAAAAACTTGAGACGATGCATTTCGTGTCTTCATGAAGGCTCCCCCTGAATGTATGCATCATAGCTTCATAGTCGCATATGCTTCTCCCCTTTTGACAACATCAAAAAGAGATAAACCAAGTCATTAGCAGTATCACATAGATACAACATATCACATATACAATATACCATACAAATGTGCTTGCAAATAAGTAATGCTCACTCACATACAAAACATACATAAAGATACACAAATAGAATTTAACACAACATAAATAGAAACACACCATTACAATAATATTAATAAAGGCAATACACATTGCATATCCATTGTCTCAAATTTAAACAAATAGTAACATTGTCAAGACATAACTAAAAGAAAAACAAACCAACAAAAAACAATGCATGATGACTCAACAAGAAATGTGACTTAAAGACATAACAACCCAACATTTCATCCTCATCCATGGCTCCTAGACATTATCCTCACTCCACAATGCCAACCTTGTGCATCATTACCAAACTGATGATCTAAGAAATCACACATTTCTCGGTAGAATTGAGCATAATTGTAATGATTCTCATTCTGAGCAGATATCATATGATTAGTCCTAGTAATCGTAGATGTATGATTTGCATCCATCTCATTACGGATAGACACAAGACTCTCTATCAGATAAGAAGCAAAGGCTTCAAATTTGGCATCTTGTGCAGTCATGTGCTCTTGCATTAGACGAAATCTCTCCAGTTGAGCAGCCTCAAGAGCATCTTGCCTCTGACAATCTTCCTCATAATTCTCATCTTGCCTAAGTTGCATGTTTTGGAGCATAGTCATGATGGAAGACAAATCACCAAATCCAACACTAAAGTTATTACCATGAGCATCCTCATGAGTAGCATCTTGCATAAAAGCATCACCTTGAGAAACATCATAAGAAATACCAATTGGTTGATCATTAACCACATGTATCTTAGAAGCATCATCATCAAACTCAGCGGGGTCATCGAAATTATATATCTTTATATCATTCTTGCCCATACGGAAGTAGTACACCCAATGATTTTCATCCCAAAAGTATCCCATATTGGTTAGGGTACGTTGGGAGAATTATTGAGCCTGACTTGGAGATCTATACTAAAGATTCGACATCCCAGTGTTGAAATAGTTCAAGATCTTGGCAATCATGGAGACATAATAGAATGAAGTTCCTTTGTTGCAGTCTTTGTTGGTGTAAGCCCTAGAGGCCAATACTTTTGGTACTTGTATCGAATTATTTATTAATAATAAAAGGCTTTTTCTTTATTATGTTTGTTTAATAAAGTCCCTAGAATAGCTAGTCCGTTTAATGTATCAAGTATGACTTAATCATGAGATCACATTAAACATAAGGACACTATTCTTAAAGTATCTGTAGTCGAGCTTTATTGTGAAGTGGGATAACATTAAAGCATTAAGACTATTATGTATATAGACTGATGATCACATCTCATGGATCATGGATAAGAAGTTATCAAGTCTTAAACATAGGTATGAATATTAAGAGTAATATTTATACCAGATTGACCCGCTATGAGAATACTATATAGAAAGTTATGCAAAGTGTCATAAGTTATTCTCATGGTGATAATGGTGTATACCACTCTTCGACCTGAAACCACTATGGACCCTAGATGTAGATTCGAGTGCTTTATTGCTGGTCAAACGTTGTCCGTGACTGGATAACCATAAAGACAGTTGATGGGTACTCCACGAAGCATGCTGAGGGACATGAGTGACCTAGATGGAATTTGCCCATCCTGCGTAACAAGATAAATGTTTATGGGCCCAATATTGAACTGGACAAGGATGACACGGTCTATGCCTTGTGTTCAATATAGATATAAGGGCAAAAGGGTAATTATACGCATAAGTATTATCACAGAAGGAATTGTCAGATCACATGATATTTTCGTGTCTTAGGTAGCAGTGATGTGTTGCTAGATACCGCTCACGGTTTATTATGTTAAATACGTGATTTAATATAATTGTCAATGTCGCGAAAACTTACAGGGTCACACACAAAGGACGGATTGATGAGAGATAGAGTAACTAAGGAACACCGTAAGGTACGTTGCACTTAAGTGAGTTGTAGAACATCGTAAGATACGATGTACTTAAGTAGAAAACGAAATATGGTAAGGTACCATGGGCTTAAGTGATTTTGGGCATATTATAAGATATGGGCCAAAATACACTTAAGTGGGCTTTTTAGCTTGAAGCCCACACAAGTGGTTCTATAAATAGAACCCTTGTGCAGAAGCATTCATTGCGGTTGCATTATTTTCGTTTTCTCTCTCTCTCTCTCTCTCTCTCTCTCTCTCTCTCTCTCTCTCTCTCTCTCAAAGTCTTCATTCATACCAGCTAGCACTAAGATTGAAGGAATCTGTTCGTGTGGACTGAGTAGAGATGTTGTCATCGTTCAACGTTCGTGATCGCTCCGTGGATCTACATCAAAGGTTTTGATCGTCACAAGAGATCTGCACCAAAGGTTTCAATCGTCACAAGAGGTAAATATTCTATCACTGATCATGACCATTCGTAAGGATCTCTAAAGGAGAAAACTTTAATTTCCGCTGCGTTTTGGATCGCAATTCTCCTTCAGTCTTTAATGGAGAATATTTGAGATACAAAGTAATTTGCCCAATTAATCTTAATCTTGTTCAAAGGGATATAGACCAGATGAATTTCAACATTGTCTATTCTTGAGAGTCCACCATTCTTTGGGCGTAACACGTGAGAAACCAGCCACAACAAAATCCTAGGAATCATCTTCAATTAAGCAGTTGTTATAGGATCATAGCAATCATCGGAACGATGAGCCTTAATTAACTGATTCAGATGAATGTTTCACTTAAAGTCATGATGAAGGTTGGTATCTGTCACTAACGGTTCAACATCAACACCAATAATAGTAATACCAAACAAAGACTTCCAAATATCATCCGTAAACTCATAAACAATGTTACCTATGGTAAACTTGAATGATGAACCATGTCTATCATGTAGCCCAGAGTAGAACACACGAATGAGGTCTTCAATATACTCGTGTGAAAGCTTCAGAAAGTAATCAATTTGTTGATGTTCAACAAGACTAACAACATCTCGAATATCCAAACAGCCAACCACAACAGGCTTCCAAACGTATTGCTTCACAACAAGTCGGTGCTGATGTTTTTCCTCAAATTCCTAAACATACCTAGTTGAAACCAATGAAAATGGAGTTTTCAGAACTGTAGATGATGTGGCGGCCTTACCCTTACCTTTGGAATCCCCCTTGGTTCTTGCAAGCTTAGGTGCTATGGAAAATTGTTCAAACAAAGTTCACACACCAGTGTTCGATGGAATGTGTGAACGAGAAGTGAAGATGTTTGATAGATAAATGATTACCCATAAACATGAATCAGAGAAATAGATACAACAACACACAAATATGTGAAGGAAAACCAAAAATGAGTGCAAGTTTGGAATTTTTGGAGAATTTGGGTGAATGAGGGTTTTAGAAGATGAGATGGGAAAAATGAATGAAAATGCTTAATGGTTTGTTGGAGATTTGAATGTGGATGATATATGGTGAATGAATCTAAGAGGAGTTAATGTCAATTTTATGGTTTACAAGACTCAAGATGAATTGAAAAGTTGAGAAGATGAATTGTATGTAAAAGGAGAGAATGAGAAATGAAGTGAAACAACACAAAAATGCCTTATGTGTCGACCTCTTTGAATCATGTGCCGATTTGAAAAGGTCATGAGTCGACACATACTAAAACAAGTTTGAAAATTCTAGGAAAAATAGTTCTATGAGCCAACCTATACAAACATGAGTCAACACATACTGAACCAAATTTGAAAATTTATGAAAATTAATTTCATGTGCCGACCTATACGAAACATGAGTCGACACATGAGGTCCAAAAACTGAAAAATTTGACAAATATGATTTTGGTTTGACTATGGAAAACTCAAATTGACACATGCATAACTAGTGTATGAGAGACACATGCAAATTATTGTTTTTCGTGATTTGTTAGCCAATAACATGCAAACACGCAAATGTAAGCATTAAATATTAAAAGATATAGAGCACATGTGAAGATATTTAGAATGAGGCCACTATAAATATGTTAAGTGAAACAGACAATGGTTATCTCTTGAAATTTTTGGAAATGAACACTCATAACATGTATCACAGACACAATATATCACATACCTTTGAAGAATAAACAGGTAAAAGAAATTACTTACTTACAAAGCGGAAAATGAAACGATATTACCTCACCGTGTGAATGGCGGAGGATGCACTTGTCTTTTACAAGGAACTCTCGAACGAAAGTTGAAATCAATGTAAAACGGGCCACAAAATCTTTTGACATCAACATTATTACCATTTTTCATTTTGACAAAGTACCAGATAGTGTGATTTGTAATGTATCGAAAAACGTTTTTGATTTGATGATCATCCCTTTGATTGGACTTTCACTCTTGTCATTTTCATGATAGTTATTTCGCTCCTCCTCATGTCACATCGTCTTAGGTTGATCAATCCCTTATTCGATGTTCTTGAGTATGTATTTTGAAGATGTACCTACATCATGAAACAAAATACCTTTTCCGACACTTCTCAGATAGGAAACATTAAACATAATCTACACATTTTTACCAATTAAGGAACACTAGTTATTGACTACTTTGGTCACTCAATCTCTTTCATGTCACAAAGTCAACGAAATAGGGAGATGTCACATGTTATATGTCTTGAGCATCCACAAACGATATATCATACTCTCTTCATAGAGCCAAGACACTTATCCTGCAAGATCAACAAAAAGTGATAGGTACCCAATCTTCATTAAGGCCTTGAGGATGAGTGAAACCTTGGTTGCATTTAGGCAACCATTGAAAAGCACATCTAGGAAAAAAAAAGATTCATAAACTTTCATTTTTCAATAGTGATATTTCTTACAACAATAATGACAAGTTAAATTGTGAGAAGAGTGACTGCGGAAATATTCCGGAGATACAGCACCAGAATAAAAATAACTCAATTTATAAAGCACCATTCAAAATGATATGCGCTGAGTGTATAATAAATACGTCCAGAGATGGATATCTAAAAATTTGGAACATCTTAATATTTTCGCAAGATGTCCAAGAAACATATAGTATGTAAATTGGGGGCATTTCTGGCAGGTTAATTGATTTACTCAAAGCACCAACCATGCACTCGACTGATGCAGCAGAGGCAGCATTCACTTAACTTTAAAATGTTATGACAGAATTACCAGTTTTAACATTTCCTGATTTCTCTCTACCTTCGCCGTTCTCTCTCAACAGGGATAATGTTAAAGAAGAATGGCTTCGTGTATCAGTTAAAGATGATAATGACACCTGACAGAGTTGCATTTTTAATACAGATCTATGCCTAAATATGCCATCTTCTCTCGATCATTATTTTTCTCCAGCAACAATAACAGAGGGATCAATGTCTAGCTTGTAATGTTGATCTCGCTATACATCATAGTATCAACATGGTTTGTTGAAATTAAAGGACACATTGTAACATATATCCAAACATTTGAAATTTCATTTCCAACCAAACCAAACCACTTCACAATAAGTTATATAATGACAGCTAGATTTCTAGTGTTATTTTTGTCAGTATTGTTATCCAATCCGGAAAAAATTCTATGAAGTAAACAATGATCCCATAAAGGGATTTGCAAAAGATTAAATTACAAACCCATTCTTATATTTTCCAGAAACAATACAAATTTAAATTCAGCTTCTCCTCTGACGGGGCTTGAAGCAACCCGTGTCGATGATATGATAGTGCTGAACATTCCAAAAAAGAGACCCATGAAAACTGAATGGATGATTTTCGAGCCTCTTCAACAAAAACCATTTTGCTGGATTAAATGGTCATATCATATGTCTTGATGTTGTAACTATGTCCTGCATCTGTAGAAATTCAACATTTCTTCCTCCAGAGGATGGGTCTTGCCTGTTATGACAAGGCAATGTAAAGGCGCTCCAAAATCAATCAACTGTAACTGCTTCATTGTACCAGCAACTACCATCTGATCTTCACTTCCAATCCGAGCAAGCCCAACACACTCGGTATCTTCGGTGTAGGCTGCAAGGCAAAATGAGATACTACTATTAATTTGATGAATATGATTCTTGTAAGAAATAAAACACTCATTTATGAAACAATTGAATTAACACAGTGAAAACTGTATGTCTCCTAATCAGATAGTACTGTAAATAAACACATGGTTTGCTTCTTTTTTCCTGGGGAGGGACTCCCATTGTTCAATAGCATAATATTTTTATAAACCCTGAAAATGTGCTTATTTATTACCGACATTTTCTGCCAGGCAACATGAATTACATACCAAATTTCAAATATGTATCAATTAGTACAATCAAGAAACACATAATTCAGACTTGAAATTCATTAGAGTAATGTAAATGTTCATAGAACTTACTGGAATCTTCACGTGCTTGTGCAATCTCCAATAACTGCTCAATGGCTGTGTTGATTGTCATATATCTGGGTGGTTCATAGGCTTTTTTTCCTCTTAAAAGACAAAGATAAATAACAAACAATTAATAGGAAGGCATAGAGAAAACCAATGAATAAGAAAAAATCACTGTGTCATATGAATGATTTCCAAAGAACTTGGTAACCCATACTTAATGATCACTTAAGAAATTACATAATCAACCGAAAATACAGGACCACTTAGAAAACCAACCTGCACAAAGATTCCAATGTAGGCTCCTTCACCCGAATATCTGTAACCATAGCAAAGTAAAAATTATGTTAGTTTTTCTCATTAGACAAAAAGTAATGACCTTTAGTACCCTTTCCAAAGAACCAAGAATCCCCTCTAATACTATCATCTTCTTAGGCCAGTGCAATCACTCAACATAAAATAAGAAAATAATTCAATGGTCAACCATCTTTAAAATATTCACATGATATATTTTTCTTAGGGAATTAGCATAACATAAATCAATTCCAAATAGCCTATAGCATAACATAATTCCAACAAATTTCTGTTATTTTGTGATATGTTATTTAGTTCAAAGTGTTGATGTCGATTAGCGACTATCGTGGCTAATTTACGCTATCTAACACGGTTCAAAATACAAGTATTGTGTTTTGAGTTTATCAACACAAGCAGGAACAAACCCTTCAAACACAATCATCCTACTTTGTTTTAGCACCTACATGGTGATCAAATTGCCTTATGTTTGGTTATTTTAAAACGAACAGAGTGGAGCAGAATGGAACGGAGCTAAATAGATATATCCTATTCCATTGTTTGGATATTTTAAGATAGAATCAAACAAAATTGTTATTCTGCCCAATTAGGAAGGTACAAAATTGTTTGATATTTATGTATGTTGTGTATGTGAGTGAGCGTTACTTATTTACAAAACCATCCATTCCATCCTCTTTCTACCAATCCCAACTATGAAACATAACCTTATTACATTCAACTTGCCTCCACTTCATCATATTCCATCAATCCTAAAGATATAATAATCATTCCATAATCAATCAAAGTGATACAGGCACAAAAATTCAAATCAATTGAGCATGAGTTGAGACTAAAAATACCATACAGTAACCTAACCTAACAAGCAAAGTGTGTGAAGTCCCAAGTTCCGATTTTGTTGAATCTTTTCATAGAAGCTATCAGGTCTCCATGTCTCGGTAAAGAACGGTATGGAAACAGTTTCTCCATAACGATATAGCTGCAAACCACAAATCCCAATAGCATTCATAACCGATGCATTATGCACAATTTTCACCTCGATCCCCATCTCCTTGGCTCGAACAACAAGATCAGTATGAGTTGTAGCCCTGCAGAAAACAAAAACAAAAAACTGAACTAAAACAATACAATTGCTGAAGCTGAATCACATAAATAGATACATACTAGTATAAGAGAAGCTGCATACCCGAAAGGATCGCCAACAACGAGAAAAGCAACATGAGAAAGTTGAGCTTGGGAGAGAAAATCATGTGCTTTTTCTTCAACCATTTCTCTGTCAGCAAGAATAATGGGTTTACCGTAAAGGTTTTCGAGATTGGAGAGACCGTTTGAGGAGAGACCAAAGGAGAGGAGAGAAGTGTATGCTTCCATGTAAACCTTGTCGCATTTTTTAATTGCTTCTAAACCTTTGAGTGTGATGTCTTTCTCGTCGCCTAACCCTAATCCGATTATGTATAGCATTTTGCTACTTGAATAATTTTTGCTACTGAACCGTGCTCCTTCTTCTTTCACCCTCGCTCCCGTGCTCGTGGCGAAACCCTAAAGCGGAACGGGGACGGTAGATGACGGTGGCGGCGTGCAGTGTGTATGTGAAGGGAAAGTGACTGTGTCACGAGATGAGTCCGACCCAAGTCAAGTCTATGGGTTCAAGTCTATGGGTTCAAATACTGATGGGCTTTTCTATGAGTTACTCCCTCCTTTTGTATGGGTTTGTTTGTTTCAAATTTAGAAGTAATATTCATTGGAATTTTATCCTCTATCGTTATTATTATTTGGAATAATATTCATATCTAAGTGTTTGGCAAAAAATTAAATTTTTTAGGAATGTTTATAATATTTATTTAATTTAAAAATAATAAATAAAATAAATAAATATGAGTAGTAATGGGGAATTGTAATTAGTTGAACTTTATTCTCATGGGAATGTTGGATTCCCACCCTTTAAACATTGGAATAAAAATAAAAGAATCATGTGTAAATAAAGTTCCTAAAAATAAAATATGCCTTCGAATAATTTTTAAAACCTTGAAACAAACACACCCTTATAAATGTCATTTTTTTGAAAAAAAAAATATTTTTTTTTAATTGCCACTGACAAAGTTCAAGGTAGTATTAATTATTCTTTTGTCAAAATTACCCCTAAATAATTATTACAAAAAGAAAAAAAATAAATGAATATAATAAATAATTAAGGGTATTATAGGTAAACGAAAAATAATTGTTTGAAAAGTATCAATAATGATTAGCTTTCTTGGTATATGTAAAAAGTAAAAAAAAAATTACACTTATAAAGGTACGGAGGGAGTTCATGACAAGTCTAAGAATTCTTTTTTTTTAATATCCACTTTTTTTAAGAATAATACAAAAATAATCACAATTTCAAAGTATTTATGAATATAATCATTTTTCAAAAAAAAAGAATCAATACGTTATTTGTTATGGCGCATGCATTGATCAATTTAAGAGCATGTGTTACTCTAATTGACGTATGGAAAATATAGAAGCATGTGACACTGTAATTGACGTATGCATGTAAAATATAGAAGCATGCGCCACTATTATTAGCGCATGCATATGACTACTCTTTATTATTTTAAATGCACATACCAATTGCAGTGGCGCATACTCCTACATTTTACATGCATTCATCAATTATTGCATGCCCCTGATTTTACATGGATGCGTCAATTGTAATGGTGCATACTCCTACATTTTACATGCATGTGCCAATTGTAGTGACGCGTGCTCCAACAAACATGATTAATTTGGTAAATAAATTGAAAATATAGTTATTTTACTATATAATTTGAAAAGGTTGGTTATTTCAAAAAAAAAACAAGTCTAACATAATTTAAAATTTAATTCGATTACTAAAACATTGAATTGAATTAGATTAATGAATCAAATGAACTGAATATGAAAAAGAAAAACTAAATCAGTTAATTAAATAAGTTGAATTTGGACTATATATAATTCGACTCGGTAGGTTAATGAATCAACTCAATTATATATAAAAAGTGTTATATTAACGTTAAAAATATATTTAAAAACTTACTCCAAATTTTAACTCTCTATTTGATTTAAATCTAACGATTTTAATTGATCATTTATATTCTCAAATAAGCAAAATATTTCTAAAAAAATTATACAAATAAAATCAACATCATATAAAAAAAATTATATACAATGATTAAAATTAAACTTCTTTATTAAATAAAATTATTATATCAAATAAAAATATCTAAATTTTTTTAGAAAAGGTTAAATTCCAATCTTATAACTTTTATTTTATTTAAATATTTTCTTTTAAAAAATATTAATTTAAAAAGTTAAATATATAAAAATATATAAACTTTAAAAATAATAACTTTTAAGTCCGTAAAACAATCAAGATGAACCTAACGAGTCGAATCAAGTTGTTCGTGAACTTAAAATGAGCCGAATTTAAACTTATAAAAAATTTGGATCGAACTCGAGTTAAATTTTGAGTTGAACCAATTTTTATCGAGTCGCGTCGAGCTGAGACAAGTTTGACTCAACTCGACTCATTTTCAACCCTAGTTTGAAAAATAAAATCCCCACGCACTCATTTTTTAATAAAATTACTTTATCAAACAACCACCTAATTATTTTAAAAAATATTTGGATTTCAAATTTTGGATATTTCCTATTAAAAATTGAAAATTGAAAATTGAAGAAACCTTTAAACAATTTCACTATTTTTTGAGTGTTTATTTTATAACAACAAGGTGAATTTGAATTTCAAAATTTGAATAAACCCGAAGACAATATTTGCATTATTTAATAGAAACTTTGAAGAAATTATTCATTATTAATAAATCATACATTATAAGTCATTTATAAATCATACCCACAATAAATTATACACATTAGTTATTCATTAGTAAAATTAAATTGTTAGATAAAATGATGGTAAACCATACATCAGTGTTCATAAAATACAACAAAATATATAAAGTTTTAAAATATTGATATCAAAATACAAATTAAAATACAATTATTTGGTCTATATAACGTCTTTTATCCTCCTCTTCCTCTTATACTGCAATGCATGTTGTGCCTCTACTGAAATTGTATGTAGAATGACCATCTAAGGTGTGCCTTCCTGACACTCTCCTCTAGTTATGTCATATCTTCCAAAGGAAAAATACGGTAACATATAGGCAATAAATCCACGACATTGTCTACCCTTGCTTATTCCTCTTCTAGTATATCGTGATAAGTTAGTCTAAGAGGGTCTCATTCTGTCTTAGGTCGGCCGAATGGTCCAAAAAGCAAATGTCGAATAGCAAAGCAAGAAGCTACCACGTGAAGGATATGTAAACTTCTCTCTCTACTGAAATTGTATGTAGAATGACCATCTAAGGTGTGCCTTCCTGACACTCTCCTCTAGTTATGTCATATCTTCCAAAGGCAAAATACGGTAACATATAGGCAATAAATCCATGACATTGTCTGCCCTTGCTTATTCCTCTTCTAGTATATCGTGATAGGTTGGTCTAAGAGGGTCTCATTCTGTCTTAGGTCGGCCGAATGGTCCAAAAATTAAATGTCGAATAGCAAAGCAAGAAGCTACCACGTGAAGGATATGTAACCCCCCCCCCCCTCGTATCATAGAGTATCCATTTCGAGGATACTGTGTCAATCTCTTAAATCAATCCAACGGTTGGTTGCATTCTTGTTACCTAGAATTTTTTACACGAGTCTTTATTAAGATTTAATAATTTTGAAGATTGTTTAATTACTTAGGTATTTAACTTAGGTTGAAATGGTCATTCGACCATGAAGTCAGGTAAGCATTCTTCATTGAGACGTCTCTATTGATTGATATTATTGTCCTTGGTCGAGATTCCAATTTGTCAGTTGAAGACTAAGGATTTTAGTTTGGGACTTTGTGAAATTTAGAGTACCCAAAATGCTTATTCTCCACATTCGAATGAGGTGTAAGTGGATAAGATCAGACAATTATCTAAGAACACGTGGAAGTTTGCCGAAGATGAGGGATGCATAGAGACGAAGACGTGGCATAATTTGTTTAATCGACTGTTGTAGACGGTTAAGTTAGGACTAGTATATAAGTAGCGTTCACTTATAGTTTTAAAGGTCCGCAATTGTACACAAATTTTGTAAACTAAACGTATCTATGTTTGGTGAGAAAAGAGTATCTATGTTTGGTGAGAAAAGAGTTGTGAGAATGTATGTATATGTGTTCCATTTTATGAATTAAAGTATTTATTTTCAAGTCATTTATCACTTTCCTAATTATTTTTACATTTTCTTTAAATTTCGACTTTGGTGTCTAATTCTTTTTAAACTTATGATTTTCACACAATATGTCATGGGATCTTTTTTATTTTAATCCCTTAAGTGAAATCAAACTTTTTTTTGTTTACCAAATTTCACAGTAAACAAATTGACACACCTAGTGGGACTGTTTTGTGTGAAAATTTACATTTTTTCTCTCTAAATTTTTTTCTGCATAAGTTCTTCATTTATGAAATTCTAAAATTTGTGAGTGTGCATGAGATTGAGGAGTAGTAAGATAACCAAAAAAGACTTTAGAAAGCAAACAAGGAGATATGTTAGGAGAATGGTTAATCCCATAAACAACAATGGAGAACAACCATCCAACGACACGGGAGCAAGCACGGGAGCTGCAAGTCCGGCTGAACCAATCGCCTCCATAGCCAGCACGATGGCCATATCGTCAACGACGGTCGTACGTTAGATTGCGCAAGAAGGGGTAGTTTTCTCCCCCTCAATGACACAGAGTCACCCATTGACTCATATACCGACTATGGCAAGTAACTTCAGGATTTTTGCCACAAGTTTCACAATGTTTATTCCTGGTCATGAACAAACTTATGGTATGCCAACATCGATGATGGAAAACCTGCATATGAATGCTTTCACTTTTTTTTTACAAAGCAGTGACTGCATATTCACCACTGTTGGCATCAGGATCGACTATAGGTAACCCTGGTCAAACCATCAAACCCTGATTAGGGATGGGATTTGGTTCCCAATCGATGTTGACATTCACCATAAATATGTGATGGTAATGAGACAGCAAATGGACGAAACTAATTACGATATGGTTAACATGCTTACCCGACACCCGACAGATGAGTACAATATTTAACCATTTGATTCAAAATACGAATCAGAGTTACCAACAATTGGCAACTCAAATGAATCGAATTGCTTATTTCTTTAGCACCCCTAAAGCGCAAGTTCGACCAATAGTACAGTTCCAATTGGCTAGGCCAATTCAAAACGAGGGAATAGTCCTTGAGGAAAACACAGTTAATCAGGGCCAACAATTTATACCCCATTTAGTCGAACAAGAAAGGTATAGAGAAGTTGATCGCCCACCAGTCTTTTAATGGTTAATCGAAATTAGGACGCCGACTAAGTGGTCCATCAAGTCTGATAGGAAAACCTAGTTGGATAGAATAATCTTGCAGTCATACTCAAAAGAATAATGGTGTAAAATAGGGTGAACATGGGTCTACAAAGACCAAATTACACATCTTCATTGTCAGAGAACATGTTGCAAACGGAACTCCCAAGGGGATGGAAAGTCCCTAAGTTCACCAAATTAGTTGGTGATACAAATAAGTTCATAGTCGAACATATTTCTCGATATTTGACTGAAGCAAGGGACATAACAAATAATGAGAATTTGAGGATGATATATTTTCCTAGTTCTCTTAAAAAAAACGTGTTACGCAGTTGTCATACCCCAAAATTTGCCCATCAATATTTCAAGACATTTTTCAAGGCATTCCGAATCATTTTTATGACACTGATCTCAAATGGACAAAAGCCCAGCTCGCGAACGGCCCGATCCAGAAAATGGCCCAAAACTGGCCTGTTCGCTACGCGTTCGCTACCAGCTCGCCTAGCGAACGTTCGCTACCAGCTCGCCTAGCGAACGTTCGCTACCAGCTCGCCTAGCGAAGCAAACGTTCGCTACCAGCTCGCCTAGCGAGGCTGACAGACAACAAAAAATTTCGGGCTTCGTTCTGAGCCCATTAGGTCATGAAAAATGGCATTATAAATACCAGCACTTCAGTAACGAAAGGGAGGACGAAAAAAAACAGAGGAAGACGGACGGAAACCCTGGCACGGAAACCCTGGAGGCTACTTTAGAGAGTTCCGAGTGAAGAAACCCTGAAGGCCACTTCCCCGCCCCGAAGCTACCGCCGCCCAACTCCATCCGGCTCGCCAATTCAAGGTTGCAATTCGATTGCAAACAGGTTTGCATTACTATTATCGTGTTATTTTCTAATTTGCATGTGATACCGCTTTATGTTCTTAACTTGCATGTGATAATATAATTGAATTCATAAACATATTTGAGGTTTTGCATGTGAATTTAAGTGTGCCTGGATATTGTGAATGCTGAACCATATAATTATGTGTTGGATGCCATAAGCCATGCCGCAGGTTGAAGTCATACTATTCTGAAATTCAAAACCCGCAGCCGCTCGCTAGCATATCGCTAAGCGAGCACGCAGCGAGTGTTCGCTAGACCTTCGCTAGGCGAAGCAGAGGCGAACAAGGGCAGCCGCCAATATTTTGTTTGTTATGTCTTATGCGTATCTGGTCGATTCTATGTTAATTATACACTGTTTTCTTGCTGCTGTTTTTCTTTTACGGTGTAATCCTCGATTGCACCCGGAGTTGGTATGCTAACCCGTTTGTTGAATTTTGCAAAGGTTCATATGTCCCAGAAAAAAGATCGCCGTTTAGGTCTTCCACTTTATTTGTGGGATACCCTTGTGGAGGCTCACCCTAAATTGCTTAATTAATTTTAATGTGTTAATTTTAATAATTAATTTTAATAATTAATTTTAATGTATTAATTTTAATGTATTATTTTTAATGTATTGATTTTAATGTGGAGATTCATCATAATCACCTAATTAACTTTAAAATGCGGCCTTTAAATATGTGATCTTGGACCTCTCTTTTGCCTTATGATATTACGGTATAACGGTCATGTCCCGCGAATGTGGGGATACACTTAGCAATGGCCCTTCGATTAAATCATCATAAAATAAATCATAGTCCCTCGGATGTTGCCTTCGAAAATACGATTTTGTCCCTCGATGACCCTTCGGTGTAGCCTACGGTTAAATGATGATAGTCCCTTCGAATGCTAAGGTATCCTTACAACTGTTGCCTTCAATGACCAATCGATGACCCTACGATGACCCTTAAACATCCAAAGGATAAAACTACTTACTTCTCAATAGTAAGGACAGTTTTACCCTCATAAGGATAGGAAATGCCCATAACGACCTCAGGAAGGTATAACTCTCAATTACTGGATCATAACCTAAAACATTTTCCACCCCTCACACTTTACACTTTACAAATCCTAGAAAATCACCACTTGGTATACATTCATACTAGAATCATTACCGAGTTATATTTTTCTAAACCATTTTCAAAATCAAATGAGATAAATACTTTGTATACATTCATACGAGAATCATTACAAAGTTAAACTCTCTTTCAAACATTTTTTAAGCAATTCACCGACACTTTTCAGACAAAAATATAAGTGATCCAGTAATTAAGAGCCCATGGATAACCATGGATACAAAGGGTGCTAACACCTTCCCTTTGTATAATGTACCTCCCGAACCCAAAATCTATTGAGGTCTTTCCTGTTCTTTTCCACCTTTCCTTATTGGATAAAAGAAAAGTCGGTGGCGACTCTTGCTATCCGCGACATTGCGATAAAAAGCAAAACACCCCAAGTCAGTTCACCGTATGACAGAACTGGCGACTCTGCTGGGGACGATTACAAGAGAGGTTACCTTAAAAAACAAGATCACTTATTTAAAATTGTCTGATTTACTTTTAAGGGATTGCTTGGGTATTCTTGAGTGAAAGATCCTACACCCGGATCTAGTGTACCTTAGGTAAGTAGCAATAGATCATCGCGACTATCCGGCGTATACTGGAATGGTCAAAATGATGGCTACGGTTAATGTGACACTTTGGTTGTCCTGATGTTCCTCATGTTACTTGAGGAAAAATTTGGCTTCCGCGTGGTGTCATCAAAGCATTAACCAGACCTTTAGAACCCTAATTGACTCATCCTAGCCATTAGAAAGTAGTGAGATAACTGGCTTCGGTTCCGACTGAGGTTGGTTGAGACTCGATACTACACTCTTTGAGATTGGACTTTAGGGAAGCTTTGGTCAACCACTTGGTGTTGCACTGAAGTGGACTTAAAGGAAGGTCGATGATCTGAGATCCTTCTAGAACCCGGTTCATGCAAGCCTTAAAACCTAGGAATGATGGTTGTGTGACTTGCTTGTGCTTGTTATTTATTTAACCTCATAACATCATAACATCATAACATTGTACTAACTATTTCAAGGACTTAGGGATTTAACTTTGCTTTGTTTTGTATAAAAAAAATATAAAAAAACAAAAAAAAAACAAAAAAAAAAAAAGTTTCCCTTTTCGGTAGTTTATGCAAAGTTAAATTCCAAAAGGCCTTGAAAACATTTCATGCATTGCATAGCATAACATAGCATAACAGGTACGCTAAAGGGATCAATGTTCTCACGGTTTTCCTCCAAACAGAAAAATGGACCTCGAACAAGTTGTTAAAGGTCTCCAGACTCAGAATGCTCAATTCAAGGAGATGATGCTAAGCTTATCCAAGGGGCGGGAGGAACTGAAGGCTCTTTTGGTTGAAAAGAAGAAAGACAAGGAAGCTGTGAGTTTCATTAACCCGGGAAGAAGGCGTAAAGGACAGGCTACGGGAATCAAATTTGGAATCCCGAATGGTCCAGAAGAGGGGGCGGAGAATGACTCAGAGGAAGAGAATGCTGATTTCTCCAACCCTGAGGATGACGATGAGGACTATGAAAATGAACAGTACTCTCCAAGAGATGATAAGTACAAATTGCTGGAAGAACGCATGCTAGCCATGGAGGGTCAGAAGGCGCCTGGTCTAGATTTCGAAAGTTTGGGTCTGGTCTCCGATGTGACCATTCCCCGCAAATTCAAAATCCCCACTTTCACTAAGTACGATGGTGCATCCTGTCCTCAGATGCATTTAAGGGCTTATGTGAGAAAGATTCAGCCACACACCACTGATAAGAAACTGTGGATCCATTTCTTCCAAGAAAGTCTGTCTGGCACTCAGTTGGAATGGTATTATCAGCTCGAGAGCTCTGACATCCGCACCTGGACTGATTTAGCAACAGCTTTCTATAAGCAGTACCAGTACAATTCTGAATTAGCGCCTACTCGGCTACAGTTGCAGAATATGACTATGGGATCTAAAGAAAGCTTCAAAGAGTATGCTCAGAAATGGAGAGATCTGGCCGGCAGGGTCAAACCCCCTATGACTGACCGAGAATTAGTAGACCTGTTCATGGGTACCCTGACTGGCCCATTCTACAGCCACCTACTGGGGAGTTCTTCATCAGGTTTCACTGAACTTATACTGACAGGTGAACGGGTAGAGAGCGGCATTCGAAGTGGAAAGTTACAGGCAGCTACTTCTACAAGCAGTAAAAAGTCCTACCATGGGAAGAATGAATCGAATGCTGTGTATGGTCAAAAGAATCATAACAAGAAAAATGGTGACCATGCCGTTGGAGCAGTGACAATCGCCGCCCCGCCAGCTCAAAACTTCCAGCAAAGACCAGACAGACCAAGAAGGCAGTTTACCAAGCTCAATATGACTTTAGCACAAGCACTGCAAAGTATGCTAAAGGTAAACTTAATCACTCTCAGAGGTCCTCCTGCAAATGTCAACACTGCTTCGCCTCGTTATAATCCCAATGTCAGGTGTGCATATCACTCCGATAGCCTCGGGCACGATACAAACGATTGTTGGTTGTTGAAGAACAAAATTCAGGATATGATCGACGCTGGGGAAATTGAGTTCGAGCCTCCGGAGACTCCTAATGTCATCACTGCCCCTCTGCCTAATCATGACAAGACTGTCAATAATGTGGAAGATACTGATAACGATTGTGACTTGGATAGCTGGATTTCCCCAACAATTGGTGACAGACTCGATAGTTGGAAGGCTGAAGACACTATCCCGATTTCCTTTAGTCAGGAGTAATTGTTATTGTTGTTTTAGCATTTTAAGGCATTGTGTCTATGCCCGGGGCACAATAGCTAATTTTTCAAGGGTTTTGTCATTTTCATAAGCATATTCATATTCAATAGATCAATGGACTTTTTGCATTCAAATATTGCGCTCTTTATCTTTCCTGTCATTTTTCAAACAAGCTATGTTTTCTTGCACACACTCACGTAACAATTTGCCGATCCATATCCACTCTGGATCCTGTTGGTAATGACTCTGCTACTGTTCATTATGACTTTGAAAATCCGATCTACCAAGCCGAGGATGGAAGTGAGGAAGATTGTGAAGTCCCTGGAGAACTTGCCAGACTGGTACTACAAGAAGAAAAGACCACATAGCCGCATGAGGAATCAATTGAAATTGTAAATCTGGGTACTGAAATAGACAAGAAAGAAGTCAGAGGTTTCTTGGGACACTTGAATTACATCGCCCGATTCATTCCACACTTGACTGCTACCGGCAAACCCATCTTCAAATTACTAAAAAGGAAAAATCAAGAGATGGTATGGAATGATGAATAACAAAATCAGGAAATATCTCCAAGAACCTCCAATTCTGATGCTACCAGTTGAAGGAAGACCTCTCACTATGTATTTGACCGTGTTAGAAAATTCAATAGGGTGTGCTGGGGCAACATGACGAGTCTGGTCGAAAAGAGCATGTCATACACTGCCTTAGCAAAAGGTACCGACTGTGAAACAAGATACTCACAACTCGAGAAAGCTTGTTGCGCTTTGGCTTGGGCTGCTCGCCGACTAAGACAGTATATGTTGAATCATACCACTTTATTGACTTCTAAGATGGATTCTATCAAATATCTACTTGAGAAACCTGCTGTCTCCTGAGAGAGTTATCACTGATAATGGTACTAAACTGAACTCTACACGCAGTTCAAAATAAAGCACCATAACTCTTCTCTGTACCGGCCAAAGACGAACGGCGCCGTGGAGGCTGCTAACAATATCAAGAATATAACAGTAACATACAAAGACTGGTATGAGATGTTACCTTTTGCTCTTCATGGTTACCGCACTTCGACAAGGGCAACCCCTTTCTCTTTAGTCTATGGGATGGAAGCCGTTTTACCAGTGGAAGTTCAAATCCCCTCTCTAAGAATTGTGAAAGATGCAGGCTTAGATGAGGATGAATGGATTCAAACTCGACTCGATCAGATAAATTTGATTGATGAAAAGAGACTTGCGGCTGTTGGTCATGGGCAGATATATCAGAAGCGCATGACCCAGGCATTTAACAAAAAGGTCAAGAGACGAGTGTACCAAATCGGCAACTTAGTTATCAAGCGTATCATTCTACCACAAGGTGACCCCAGGGGCAAATGGACTCCCACATACGAAGGGCCATTTGTAGTAAGAAGGTATTCTCTAGTGGAGCCATGATGCTTGCTACAATGGATGGCGAAGAGTTCCCGCATCCCGTGAACGGAGACATAGTCAAGAAAATACTACGCATAAAAGAGACCCGCTAGGTCGACGTACCTAGGCAAAAGTAAGGGCATCCCGCCGAACCAAAAGGGTTCGGGCAAAAATTAGGGATAAACATATAAAAATATACACCCGGCAAGTCGAAAACCTGAAAAGGCGGCTTGGGCAAAAAAAGGGTATCCTGGTGGACTGAAAACCTGAAAAGGCGGTCCAGGCAAAAATTAGGGATTAAAGCGTATGACTATGTCCCGTTCTCAGTCAGCTTCAACCAAGTTCAAGGGACTGAACAAGCCAATCACTTCTATCCGACAGCAGGAGATGAGACGCTTGAAGACATAATGACAGTAGTGGAATTAAAATCAATAGGACCTTTTCTGCATAGCTTTCTCTTTGTTTGCCTGACAATTTCCTCTTACTAGGATTTCTGTCTCCTTGTACTCAAATTGCCTATTTACAAGTCCTCTTTCAAAATCAATACAATTTCATTTCCAAAAAGATGCTTTTGTTTTACTTTCTCTGTTTTGCTTGCATAAACGTCCATTGATTTAACTTGAATTGATATATGCATTTGAATATGATAAATGTTTATCAAAATACATGCATAAAATAACAATGGCAATTACTAAAGGACTTCAGGATCGAGGAGAAGGTCTAACCAGGCTTTCCAATGAATCTGTTGCCAATTCTATTCCCGGCTAAGCCAGTTATTCCCAGAAGAAATGGGCATCACTAGACGAATTGGTCATCTCTTCTATCCCCAGCCAGGCTCTGTCGAGTGTTTCCACCATCAGACAGAAATCAAATACCCCCAGCTGAGAAAGGGTCATCAATACAAATATCTCCGACCAGAAGACTGAGATCTATTTCCCCAGTAGCGTCCCCTGACGCATAATTCATTCATTTCATAACATATACATGCATACATAGCTCGCATTTATTTCAGACGCATAATTCATTCATTACATCATTTCACAGCACACGCATGCATACAACATTTGCATCTCATGCATCATGACATAGCATGAAGCTAACTTTATTTTTCAGGTCAATTATCCTCCTGACACAGTCAAAACAAAGGTCCATTCAGACGGACATCTTTATCAATTACTTTCAAGATTCAACTATATCCCTCAGATACTGCCTAGCGTACGGTATATTCCGAGGTGTAGTCTAGTGTACGACTACTTTCTTCTTCAGATACATCTTTCAGATATACTCCATGTCAACATTCAGTCAGACATCCTCCTAACGATGGCATCTATAAGCCCATCCCAGACATTTATTGCAAGTACAACATATACAGATATCATCAGATACAGCCTAACATACGGTTCATTCTGATTCAGCCCAACATATGATTCCTTCAACTATTTCAAGACGATCTAATGTGCGACCCAATTAGACCTTCGTCTCCTCAGATGCTACCTAGTGTACGGTACATTTCTGAAGTGTAGTCTAGTGTACGACTACCCCCTTTTTTTATCATCAGATTCAGCCTAATGGACGGCTCATTCTGCTCAGATACGGTCTAATGTACGACCCAATTTGACCTTCGTCTCCTCAGATGCTACCTAGTGTACGGTACATTTCTGAAGTGTAGTCTAGTGTACGACTGCCCCCTTTTTATCATCAGATTCAGCCTAATGGACGGCTCAGTCTGCTCAGATACGGTCTAATGTACGACCCAATTTGACCTTCGTCTCCTCAGATGCTACCTAGTGTACGGTACATTTCTGAAGTGTAGTCTAGTGTACGACTACCCCCTTTTTATCATCAGATTCAGCCTAATGGACGGCTCAGTCTGCTCAGATACGGTCTAATGTACGACCCAATTGACCTTCGTCTCCTCAGATGCTACCTAGTGTACGGTACATTTCTGAAGTGTAGTCTAGTGTACGACTACCCCCTTTTATCATCAGATTCAGCCTAATGGACGGCTCATCCTGCAACTCCAATACAGTCTATCATAAGACCCATTTGGATCTTCAATTACTCCCAACACGGTCTAATGTACGACCCAGTTGGACCTTCACTTCTCAGGTACTGCCTAGCATACGGTCCATCCTGATTCATCTCAACACATGACTCCTTCAACTCAGATACGATCTAGCGTACGATCCATTCTGACCTTCAACAACTCAGATACGATCTAGCGTACGATCCATTCTGACCTTCAACAACTCAGATACGATCTAGCGTACGATCCATTCTGACCTTCAACCACTCAAATACAGTCTAATGTACGACCAAGTTAGACCAGATGCGGCTCAAATACAGTCTAATGTACGACCAAGTTAGACCAGATGCTGCTCAGATACAGTCTAATGTACGACCAAGTTAGACCAGATGCGGCTCAAATACAGTCTAATGTACGACCAAGTTAGACCAGATTCTGCTCAGTGACAGTCTAATGTATGACCAAGTTAGACCGTTAAGTCCTCATTCTCCTCAGATACAGTCTAATGTACGACCAAGTTAGACCTTCATTTCCTCAGATGTTACCTTCGGACAGGTACATTTCTGAATGGTAGTCTAGTATACGACTACTCCCTTGCTCAGGTGCTACCTTCGGACAGGTACATTCCTGAATGGTAGTCTGGTATACGGCTACTCCCTTGCTCAGGTGCTACCTTCGGACAGGTACATTCCTGAATGGTAGTCTGGTATACGGCTACTCCCTTGCTCAGGTGCTACCTTCGGACAGGTACATTCCTGAATGGTAGTCTGGTATACGGCTACTCCCTTGCTCAGGTGCTACCTTCGGACAGGTACATTCCTGAATGGTAGTCTGGTATACGACTACTCCCTTGCTCAGGTGCTATCTTCGGACAGGTACATTCCTGAATGGTAGTCTGGTATACGGCTACTCCCTTGCTCAGGTGCTACCTTCGGACAGGTACATTCCTGAATGGTAGTCTGGTATACGGCTACTCCCTTGCTCAGGTGCTACCTTCGGACAGGTACATTCCTGAATGGTAGTCTGGTATACGGCTACTCCCTTGCTCAGGTGCTACCTTCGGACAGGTACATTCCTGAATGGTAGTCTGGTATACGGCTACTCCCTTGCTCAGGTGCTACCTTCGGACAGGTACATTCCTGAATGGTAGTCTGGTATACGGCTACTCCCTTGCTCAGGTGCTACCTTCGGGCAGGTACATTCCTGAATGGTAGTCTGGTATACGGCTACTCCCTTGCTCAGGTGCTACCTTCGGACAGGTACATTCCTGAATGGTAGTCTGGTATACGGCTACTCCCTTGCTCAGGTGCTACCTTCGGACAGGTACATTCCTGAATGGTAGTCTGGTATACGGCTACTCCCTTGCTCAGGTGCTATCTTCGGACAGGTACAGTCCTGAATGGTAGTCTGGTATACGACTACTCCCTTGCTCAGGTGCTACCTTCGGACAGGTACATTCCTGAATAGTAGTCTAGTATACGACTGCTCCATCTTCAAGCAAATTCAGCCTAACGGACGACTCATTCTGCAACTCAGAAACAATCTAGCGTACGATCCGTTGATCCGTTCTGATCTTTCATCCCCATCAAAGTCATCCGCCTAACGAACAACTCACTCTGGTACTCAGATATGGTCCAGTATATGATCCATTCTGATCCCTTATCCCCAGCAGTATATAGCATACTCTGACTCCCCAGCAAAGTCAACAGCATGATGGATGATTCACTATACGGTCTAGCGTATGACCCGGTATGACATCCATGTCTTCAGACATCGTCTAACGTACGACGCAATCGGAAGCTCGTCATCGAACTACCTAGATGGCATCTTTAAGCCCATCCCATCGAGACTAATGGACAAGCGCAAATTTTTGGGGCATTCTAGTGTTCAATAATCTTTCACCTCCAGACCGCGAACGGCACATACCATTCTACTCTCTCGGTTCAAGAATATTGAACAGGGGCAGCTGTCATACCCCAAAATTTGCCCATCAATATTTCAAGACATTTTTCAAGGCATTCCAAATCATTTTTATGACACTGATCTCAAATGGACAAAAGCCCAGCTCGCGAACGGCCCGATCCAGAAAATGGCCCAAAATTGGCCTGTTCGCTACGCGTTCGCTACCAGCTCGCCTAGCGAACGTTCGCTACCAGCTCGCCTAGCGAACGTTCGCTACCAGCTCGCCTAGCGAAGCAAACGTTCGCTACCAGCTCGCCTAGCGAGGCTGACAGACAACAAAAAATTTCGGGCTTCGTTCTGAGCCCATTAGGTCATGAAAAATGGCATTATAAATACCAGCACTTCAGTAACGAAAGGGAGGACGAAAAAAAACAGAGGAAGACGGACGGAAACCCTGGCACGGAAACCCTGGAGGCTACTTTAGAGAGTTCCGAGTGAAGAAACCCTGAAGGCCACTTCCCCGCCCCGAAGCTACCGCCGCCCAACTCCATCCGGCTCGCCAATTCAAGGTTGCAATTCGATTGCAAACAGGTTTGCATTACTATTATCGTGTTATTTTCTTAATTTGCATGTGATACCGCTTTATGTTCTTAACTTGCATGTGATAATATAATTGAATTCATAAACATATTTGAGGTTTTGCATGTGAATTTAAGTGTGCCTGGATATTGTGAATGCTGAACCATATAATTATGTGTTGGATGCCATAAGCCATGCCGTAGGTTGAAGTCATACTATTCTGAAATTCAAAACCCGCAGCCGCTCGCTAGCATATCGCTAAGCGAGCACGCAGCGAGTGTTCGTTAGACCTTCGCTAGGCGAAGCAGAGGCGAACAAGGGCAGCCGCCAATATTTTGTTTGTTATGTCTTATGCGTATCTGGTCGATTCTATGTTAATTATACACTGTTTTCTTGCTGCTGTTTTTCTTTTACGGTGTAATCCTCGATTGCACCCGGAGTTGGTATGCTAACCCGTTTGTTGAATTTTGCAAAGGTTCATATGTCCCAGAAAAAAGATCGTCGTTTAGGTCTTCCACTTTATTTGTGGGATACCCTTGTGGAGGCTCACCCTAAATTGCTTAATTAATTTTAATGTGTTAATTTTAATAATTAATTTTAATAATTAATTTTAATGTATTAATTTTAATGTATATTTTTAATGTATTGATTTTAATGTGGAGATTCATCATAATCACCTAATTAACTTTAAAATGCGGCCTTTAAATATGTGATCTTGGACCTCTCTTTTGCCTTATGATATTACGGTATAACGGTCATGTCCCGCGAATGTGGGGATACACTTAGCAATGGCCCTTCGATTAAATCATCATAAAATAAATCATAGTCCCTCGGATGTTGCCTTCGAAAATACGATTTTGTCCCTCGATGACCCTTCGGTGTAGCCTACGGTTAAATGATGATAGTCCCTTCGAATGCTAAGGTATCCTTACAACTGTTGCCTTCAATGACCAATCGATGACCCTACGATGACCCTTAAACATCCAAAGGATAAAACTACTTACTTCTCAATAGTAAGGACAGTTTTACCCTCATAAGGATAGGAAATGCCCATAACGACCTCAGGAAGGTATAACTCTCAATTACTGGATCATAACCTAAAACATTTTCCACCCCTCACACTTTACACTTTACAAATCCTAGAAAATCACCACTTGGTATACATTCATACTAGAATCATTACCGAGTTATATTTTTCTAAACCATTTTCAAAATCAAATGAGATAAATACTTTGTATACATTCATACGAGAATCATTACAAAGTTAAACTCTCTTTCAAACATTTTTTAAGCAATTCACCGACACTTTTCAGACAAAAATATAAGTGATCCAGTAATTAAGAGCCCATGGATAACCATGGATACAAAGGGTGCTAACACCTTCCCTTTGTATAATGTACCTCCCGAACCCAAAATCTATTGAGGTCTTTCCTGTTCTTTTCCACCTTTCCTTATTGGATAAAAGAAAAGTCGGTGGCGACTCTTGCTATCCGCGACATTGCGATAAAAAGCAAAACACCCCAAGTCAGTTCACCGTATGACAGCAGTTTACAATGCTCCCTATGTATTCCATAAATTATTGGACTCGTTTAGAAAGATTATTCCATGAGTAATTTTATATGGGGAAATCTAAAATTAGACTAAAAGAATTGTCGAGCGTGAAGCGAAAGTTTGTTGAAACAATCGATGATTTCCTAAATCGGTTCTGACTTTTAAAAACATGGTGCTTTACCCAAGTGCCTAATCACGAACTAGTCGATATGGTTGTTAGGGGCTTAGATTATTCTATTAGAAAGAAATTGGATACACAATATCTAAGGGATATGGGCCAATTGGCGAATAGAGTTCGACAAGTCTAGCGGTTGAAGTCTGAGAAAGCCATAGCAAACAAAAGTAAGAAGGAATGTGTGGCTTGCATCGACATGGATGACAATGACAAGGGGTCAGACGTCGAATATAACCATGTCGGAGGAAACGAGGTCGATGTATCCGAGTTGAAGCCAGGGCCCACATATGTGTGTAAACTTCTTACACCAGCAAATGGGATGAATCTTGTTGAACCTGAAAAGAGTGACAAATTCCCCAAGAAAACCTATACTTTTGATGTGACCAAACGTGATGAGATCTTTGATCTGTTGGTCGTAGATGGCCAAATCTTAGTGCCACCATTAAACCAAAAAAAGAAAAAAAGTTTTTGCAAGTATCATAATTCTTTGGGGCATAAAACTTCACAATGTTTTCTTTTCAAGGATCTTGTCCAAAGTGCTTTGAATGATGAAAGGCAAAAGTTTTCCAAGGGTAAGGTGCCTATGAAGATTGATTATGATCCACTGCAGGTCGAGGAGGCTCACTATGTGGAATCATTGGAGATTAACATGGTCGAAATTATTGAGGATTTCGACATGGAAGCTGAAGGAGAGTCTGTCGAAAGCAGTGAAAACCAGATGACATTTTTCTACCCCTAAAGTTGAAGAAGTTCTGGTTGACTTCCTTCATCATTGTAAGGCTAAGGAGTCAGAGGTGATGCTTTGCCCAAGATGCAATGCAGTTTTTGATAAAGAGGCTACTAAGAGGGTATAAGATGTTTGTCAGGCACATGGGAAGGCGAAATAGAGGAACAACAGACCTCAGTTTTACTTCGATAAAAAGGAAGTCCCCCAGAAAAGACAGCGGTTACCAACTCACCAAAGGAACAAACCTGACACCTATGTTCCGACAGCAAACGCTCCCCAGGGGAGGTGAGTGTTGTAACGCCTCAAAATTTTATTATTAGTTTTCTTAATATAATTGTGCAATTTGTGTGTGTGTGTGTGTGTGTGTGTGTGTGTGTGTGTGTGATGTTATGGTGTGTGTGTGTGTGATGTTATGTTGTGTTAAAGGAGACTTTTTAGTGTAGTACACCAACCTTAGAAATTAGAATTTAAGGTGTTAGGGGTGTATGAGCAAAAAGGTAGAGATATGGAGGTGGTGGGAGAAGTAACGGTTGTTACTATTATTTAATTAGGATGATTTATATAAATAATAGTAATAGTTAATATTTATATGTTTATTTTAATTATTATTGTTACAGTGATATATTAAAATAAATATTTGATCTGGATTTATTAAAATAAATATTTTGTTTAGATTTAATAAAATAATAATATTAGATTTTAAATAAAAATAGAAAATTGGTTGTTATAAGAGAATTAGAAGTGAGAAGAGAGGGAGTTACATAATGTAACACCTCAAAATTTGCCCTCCTCTCTTGGGACTAGCTTAGCATGTTGCATTTCATTTTGTAGGAAATTAGTCATTGCATATTGCATATCATGAGAAATAAACAAGTCATCCTCCTAGGTCTTTCTCAGAAGATGGAGAGGTTAAGAGATGCAAACATGAGGGTCTCATGAATTGATCACTAATCATCTGAGGTTTGTGCTTCAATTAGGGTTTTTGGTTCTTCAAGGAGGTTGGGTATTATCTTGGTTGAAATGGTATATCATCATCATCATGGCTCATTATTTCTGATCAAGCTCCTTGGGATTAGGGTTTTGACCTCTGGTCAACCCTAATCAGTTGCATTATGCCAATCAGGGATTTTCAAGGAGATGAGGTCTTTAATGAGATGGAGATCATCATATGATGTTGTTGAGCTTGTATAAGCTAGGGTTTCATGTTGGAGCCATTTCATCAGGTGGTTGAGGCTCAAAATCATCTGTGCATGACCAAGTCACCTGTCAACCATAAAAGTCAACAGAAGTCAACTGTAAAGTCAACTGTTGGATTTGGAGGTGGAAAGTGAGTAGAAATACTTCATTCATGTTCAAACAAGTCTCATTGACATTTCAAACATCAACTTTGAAGAATTTAAAGTCAGGTCAAAACTTTCCAAAAATAGAAAGTGACCTGTAATTTGAATTTGCCAAAAATGGAAAGGTTTTCAACTCAAGATTACATCATCAAGAAAGCTTCAAATGAAATTTTGTTGAACATGAAAGTTGTAGATCTTTCTCTCCCATTTCCAAAAAGTCCAAAATCATGGATTTCTCATGTGTGGTTAAGGAGATATGATCAGATCTTGACAAAGTGTACATGGAGCTTCAAATGGGCATAACTTCTCAACCAAAACTCCAATTCAAGTGGTTCTTTTTGCTAAATTCTCCTTTTAACCTCTAGTTTCCAAAACATACATTGCATTACACCAATTGTCATCACATAATCATTTGCAAATTCTTGCATTTTTGGAGGGAGAAATTGGAGTTTAAATTTGGTGCATTGTTTAAGCATTCCACCACCACCATTGGCTCCAAAATGGATTTTTAAGTGAAAATGAATACAAATTCGTGTACTGTTCATTCATGATTTTCATGCATAAGGTGAAGAACCAAAATTGCACTTGCACCTCATTTACTAATTACCATTACCATTTGGCTAAACATGATTAGAAGCTTGATTAGCATGACATATATATACCATAACCCTAACTATTTTTGAGATTAACATTCACAATTTCAGATCTAGATCTCAATTCATCAAACTTTTTCTCTAAAATTTTCTTCAAATTTTCTTAAACAACATCCATTTCTTTGGCTTGATTCATCATTCTGAAGCATCATTGAGCAAATGTGGAGGTAGAATTCATGAAAATCGTGGCACATGGAAGCACATTCAAAGCATGAAGCATCAATGGTGATTTGAAATTCTGGAGGATTCGTGCACAATTGAACCTCAAGTTTTCATCCAATCAACTTCACGAGCATTCCAGAGGAACTTTGAAGCATCACAAGGCCTGAATTCGTCCAATTCCAATTCTGCTCTTCAAGAGGTTCCAAAATCGATCCTCTTATTTCTCAAATTTATTGTGATATACTTGTAGATCTAAGTACACTGATGATGCTGAGCTTTGAATCATTGAAATCCATGCATGTTTGACTGAGTTATGGTAGTTTAAAGTTTCATGTGCAAATGATAATGGCTTCGATTCTCTTTGTGTGCTTTGATCCATGCTTAGTTTATGTTAGATTCGTGATGTGTGAGGAGAGATCTACGTGTTAGTGTCTTTAATTTCAAAATCTGGAGAAAAAGTTCTTGATGATTGATGAACTTCAACTGTTCATGTGTGGCGCACGAAGAAGATGAAGTGCGGAGTTTTGGCAACGGTTTTGATGCGTTTTTTGCCACAGAAAAGCGTGGCTGAATGTTCATGTTAGGGCTTAAACGCGATTGGCTCATGCGTTTAGCCATGCACGCGTCTGATTGGGCCACGCGTTTTAATGAAACGCGGCGTTTAGGCCTTGGCGCGCCTGCGTTTGAATTGAAGCCGGGTTCGATCCTTGGCTTCATCATTTGTTCAAATTCTTCACTCATTTTCTCATGTGTTCATATGCCATGGCTTCATGTATTTTTATTTTCATTTTCAATCTTTAAAAAATCCAAAAAAAATGAATATTGCTCCAAAAAATACCAGGTTTTTTGCATTATGATCCTTGTGCTCTCTACTTTTTTATCACCATGATTTTGCAAGTTGTGCTAGGCTGGATAATTATTTTGCCTAGAGAGTTTGAATACATGTCCATTTTGTACCTTGCCTTGCCATATCATTTGTGAAATGCTTGATTCTTATCCAGTGCTCATGAAATTTTGCATGCTATAACTAGACATGTTGCTTGAAATTTTGGTGTTGATTTGGTATTTTTATCATGTGTCATTTCTGTTTTATGATCATGTTAAGTTAGGTGTGACAATTTGTGTCACACCTTTGCTTGTTCAACTTATATGATGTGTTTGCCATGCCAAATGATCTCCAATTGCTTTGATTTTTTGTATGATGCATAATATGGATGTTTTGATTGCTCATGATTTTTGTTGGAATTTTTGGGATCATTTCTGATTTAATTGAGATTTTTCATTCGGGATGGTCACATTTGAGCTTTTAAATTGTCTTGAACTTCATTTGATTGTGAAATGCTTGTTCCTTATCCAATGAATGTGAAATTTTTCACACTATTTCTAGACATGTTGAATGGTGTTTTGGCTTTGGTTTGAGGTTTTTACCATGATCCATTTCTGTTTTAGGCCTATGCTAAGTTGGTGTAACAATTGGTGTCACACATGTGCTTGTTATGCTTGCCTTGACTTATGCAATGTGATTGCCATGCCTAATGATGTCCAATGCCTCTAATTTTTTGTGTGACGATCATGTTGTATGTCCTGTTTACTCATGAATTTTTCCAAGATTAGTTGAATCATTTTTTATTTAATGTGCATTTGTTGCTTCTGATGTCACAATGTGGTTACAATTTGCATACCTTGCCATGTTTGGTTCATGAAATGAATTTGGTAATTGATATTGAGATGAGACCTCTTGGATTGTGTTCTTGATTGAATGAAGTTGATTCATGTTAAATTTCATGTTCTGTTTTGGATTTTTTCTCTATCTTTGGCCCTAGGTTTTGACCTAGTGGTTGGTTGCTTATGTTTGAGCTTTGATTTCAGGTTGAGCATTCAAGTTCCATAGTTGTTGATGCTCTATCACTTGAGCCTTTGATGTTTACTTTTGACTACTAACCTTGTGTGTTTTGTAGGGTTGTTAACTCATTTGAGTTTGACTTGTGGGCTTATGCCTTTGCTCATTGGGTTTGACTGTTTGATATTCATGATTGTCTATTTGTCTATACAGTTGAACTGATTTGTCTGATGTTTCCACAGGTACATTAGTTACTTTAAGTTCACTGTGAACTTTGCTTTGCTTGGTTGCTTAACCATTGAGGTATAATCTCTGACTTCATGTAGTCTGGAAGACCTGTCCTGTTATGTGGGCAGGCACCTGTCTGAAGCCCTCCTTAAGAGGCAATGCTTGTGTTTGTTTATCTTTGTGCCAAGCAGGAAAAGTCCTCTTATGAGGCAATTGGCAGATAAAAGAGATGTGCAATCCATCTCCTGCTATTCAGTATGTCATTCACTTTGCTCACACACCTTGTGTTGATGCATTGTGGATATTAACCCAAGATCTTTGTTGTGTCAGTCATATGTGGAGAAGAGTTCCAACTTTCTGAACTCCCACACTTTCATTTGTCTGAAGCTCTCCCAGGCCAGGGATAAGAGTTGTGAGGTCTTACCCTCACTTCCCATTTCATCTGCTTCACCCTAACTCTCAATGTTAGGGTTAAGAGCTAACTACACCCGATTCCATTTGGCTTGTGTTTAACAGCCTAACCTTGTATGTGTAAGAACAAAAATTGTTCTACAACAGATTCCTTGATTTTGATGATAACAAAGGATGAAACCAAAAATGGCACCCTAACGAAAAGTTTCTAAGTGTGCAGGGTTCTAAAGAAAGAAGGAAGAAATCTGATGATGTCATCAGATACAAAACCAGATCAGATACAAATTATCAAATGATCAGAAGCATCTGAAGTGGAAACACGTTCAAGAAAGTCTAACTCTGAGCAATACATCAGAAGCATCTGAACAAGAATACGCTCTAGAAGTTCTGACTCTGAACAACGTTTGTCTAACTTCAGAAACTCTCAGCGCTATCTGAAGAAATCCATCAGAACTCAAAAGAGATCTACATCAGAAGCAAGATTCCAAGATTCTCAGATACTTGAAGACTCTGAGCATGGTATTGCTAATCATGAAAGAGTAACGTTAAAGTCAAGTAAAGATTTGCAAATGGTTTTCCTAATTAAGAAAGAGACGTTAATCTCCAATTTCAATAAAGAAGATACTACTTGTGGTAAGTAGTCATTTCAAGGAGAGAAAGTTATCCTGCAGAAGCTATTTAAGTGATGGCGTAAATTCATCTTAATATCCACCAGTTTCAATTACTACCTCACTTCTATATATAAAGGACTGCAAATCAACATTCAGGACACACAAGTATTAGCCAACAAGCCAAAATTATACTGAAACATCAACACTCAAGAAAAACACTCTTGCTCTCTAAGATCTTCACGAAGCTTTTGCTTATTACGTGAAAAACTCTTGTTCTTACTATTGTAATATCTGCTTTCTTAGAAGCATTCTAGATTACATTAATCTTTCATTTATTTGTTTGTTGATTTCCTCAAGTGACTCTGTGTAGTCTGTATACTTGAGAGGACTAAGAGATTTTTTCTCTTAGACGTTGTTTGTAATCTTTCAAGATTAGTGGATTAAGTCCTTGTTGAAGGCGAAATCACCTTGGCCGGGTGGACTGGAGTAGCTTTGTGTTATAAGCGAACCAGTATAAAATCATTGTGTGGTTTTCATTTTGAAAAAGCGTTTATTTTTCCAAACAATTCAAACCCCCCCTTTCTTGTTTTTCTCACCTTCAATTGGTATCAGAGCTCCGACTCTGTTATTGATTTTCTAATCAAACACTTAACAGTGTAGAGAGATCCAGTACGAGAAAAACCATGGCCCACTCAAATGAAAGAGATAGTTACAATGCTAAGCCTCCTGTTTTTGATGGAGAGAAATTTGATTACTGGAAAGATAGAATCGAAAGTTTCTTTCTTGGTTATGACGCTGACCTCTGGGACATTGTCACAGATGGATACACACCTCCAGTCTCAGAAAATGGAGCTGAAGTTCCCAGAAATAAGATGTCAGAAGATCAGAAACGTATCTTCAAAAATCACCACAAGGCCAGAACAATACTTCTAAATGCTATATCATACAACGAATATGAAAAGATCACCAACAGAGAGACAACCAAAGATATACTTGACTCTCTGAAGATGACTCATGAAGGAAACTCCCAAGTCAAAGAGACGAAGGCTCTGGCGCTTATCCAGAAATATGAAGCCTTCAAGATGGAAGATGACGAAGCTATAGAGGCTATGTTCTCTAGATTCCAAACTCTTATTGCAGGTCTCAAGGTGCTAGACAAAGGATACACAACTGCAGATCATGTTAAGAAGATAGTCAGAAGTCTGCCAAAGAAATGGAGACCTATGGTTACTGCTCTGAAGCTGTCAAAGGATCTGAACAATATCAGCCTTAAAGAACTTATCAGTTCTCTCAGAAGCCATGAGATAGAACTAGAGGAAGATGAGCCTCAGAAAAGGAACAAGTCTGTAGCGCTAAAGTCCAGATCTGAAAGACGGAAACCTGACAGAACCAAAGCTCTCCAGGCAGAAACTGAAGACACTGACGACTCTGAACCAGAAGACTCTGATGATGAAGAAGAGTTGTCCCTACTAACCAGAAGAGTTAAGCAACTCTGGAAAAAGAGGAACAACAACTTCAGAAGACCAAGACCCAGAGGGGATCGATCTGAATCAACTTCAAAAGGTAAATCTAACAAAGATATTACCTGTTATGAATGTAAAGAAACAGGTCATTACAGAAATGAATGCCCCAAGCTAAAGAAAGACAACCCTAGAAAAGAAAACTTCAAGAAGAATACCTTCAGGACAAAGAAAGGACTGATGGCTACCTGGGATGATAGTGAATCTGGATCATCAGAATCTGACTCTGATGAACAGGCCAATGTGGCACTTATGGCTACCACATCCAGGAGTAGCTCAGATGAAGAATCTGAAGAGGTATTTTCTGAACTTTCCCGATCTGATCTAGAATCTTGTTTGTCAGAAACTCTTAGCTCATATCAGAAATTAAAACAAAAGTTTAAAAGCATTAAAGGCTGTCTTAAAGCAAAATTTGAAGATTGTGGCGAGCTTGAGATGACAATTCTAGCACAAGAAGATACAATTAAATTGTTAACATTAGAAAGAGATGGAGCAAAAAGAAAAAGCTTAGAATTAGAAGAAGCGTTATCTCAAACTCCACAAACTTCAAATGCAATAATTTATAAATACGAAGAAGCCTTTCAAGAATTTCTGAAAAATGGGATAGATAGGAGTATTATGGCATCCATGATTTATGGAGTTAGTCAGAACAATAAAAAGGGAATTGGGTATGATTCTAAGGAAGATAAAACTTCTACCAGTAACCAACTTAAGTCTCCCTTTTCATATCATTACACACACACACACAAGAACAAAAATTTTAAAATGCTAGAAAACCCAAAGTTATAAGAAACTCTGGGAAAACTAATCTGAAAGGACCCAAGAGATTCTGGGTACCAAAAGATAAGATTGTGTATGTTGCAGATATCCTATGCAGCAAAGTTCAGACACCAGTCATGGTACCTGGACTCTGGATGCTCGCGACACATGACGGGAAGAAAGTCTATGTTCCAAAGTCTGGAACTTAAAGATGCTGGATTTGTAGGCTTCGGAGGAGATCAGAAAGGAAGGATCAGAGGCTCCGGAACTATTGGTAATGGTACTCTTCCCTCTATATCTGATGTTCTTTATGTAGAAGGATTAATGTATAACTTGTTATCCATAAGTCAATTAAGTGATAACGGTTATGATGTAATCTTCAATCAAAAAACATGTAAAGCCATTAATCAGAACGATGGCTCTGTCCTTTTCACAGGCAAGAGAAAAAACAACATTTACAAAATAAATCTTTCTGATTTAAAAGATCAAAATGTTAAATGTCTAATGTCAGTTCACGAAGAGCAATGGGTATGGCATAGACGCTTGGGCCACATTAGCATGAGGAAACTTTCTCAGCTAACTAAACTCGAGTTAGTCAGAGGCCTACCTAAACTGAAGTTTTCTTCAGATGCTCTGTGTGAGGCTTGTCAGAAAGGAAAATTTTCAAAAACATCTTTTAAAAAGAAAAATGTTGTTTCTACCTCTAAGCCTCTGGAACTTCTTCACATTGACTTATTTGGTCCTGTGAAAACAGCATCAGTTAATGGAAAGAAGTATGGACTAGTCATTGTTGATGATTACAGTCGCTGGACATGGGTAAAATTCCTAAAGCACAAGAGTGAGTCTCACTCTGTATTCACCAGTTTCTGTTCCAAAGTGCAAAAAGAATTTGACTCTAAAATTATTAGAGTCAGAAGTGATCATGGTGGAGAATTTGAAAACAAAGATTTTGAGGAATTATTTGATTCTAATGGAATATCCCATGATTTCTCCTGCCCTAGAACTCCACAACAAAATGGAGTTGTAGAGAGGAAGAATAGGACACTCCAAGAGATGGCCAGAACCATGATCAATGAAACTAATGTAGCAAAGCACTTTTGGGCAGAAGCTGTAAATACAGCGTGTTACATTCAGAATAGAATCTCTATAAGACCTATTCTAGAAAAGACTCTCTATGAACTGTGTAAAGGAAGAAAACCAAACATTTCATATTTTCATCCTTTTGGATGTTCTTGCTTTATATTAAATACTAAAGAACATCTGAACAAGTTTGATTCCAAAGCACAGAAAGGTATTATGTTAGGATACTCAGAACGCTCTAAAGGCTACAGAGTATACAACACAGAAACCAAAATTGTGGAAGAATCAATTCATGTCAGATTTGATGATAAGCTTGACCCTGAAAAGTCAAAGCTAGTTGAAAAGTTTGCAGATTTGGAAATCACTCTTGTAGAATCTGATAAAACTCCAGAAGCAACTGTCACTCAGAACTCTGAAGAAATTAAATCTCCAGAAATCCCAAAGAAAGTCAAAAGTCGTATCAATGTATCTGAAGATTTGATTCTGGGAAACAAGGACGAACCTGTCAGAACCAGATCTACCTTCAGGACTTCTGAAGATACTCCTCTAGGACTAGTATCTCTGATTGAGCCTACGTCTTGTGATGAAGCACTTCAGGATAACGACTGGGTGGCAGCTATGCAAGAAGAATTGGATCAATTCTCAAAGAATGATGTCTGGGATCTCGTTCCTAAACCCAGAGGCACTCATGTCATTGGAACCAGATGGGTTTTCAGAAACAAGCTGAACGAGAAAGGAGAAGTTGTCAGAAACAAAGCTCGACTGGTAGCTCAAGGTTACAATCAACAAGAAGGTATTGACTATAATGAAACCTTTGCTCCAGTCGCAAGGTTAGAATCTATTCGTCTTCTTGTATCTTTTGCTATTAATCACTCTATCAAATTATATCAAATGGATGTCAAGAGTGCATTTCTTAATGGTTATATTTCAGAAGAAGTGTATGTCAATCAACCTCCAGGTTTTGAAAATTCAAATTTTCCAGAACATGTTTTTAAACTTAAGAAATCCTTATATGGACTTAAACAAGCTCCCAGAGCTTGGTATGAACGATTAAGCAATTTTCTTCTGGAACAAAATTTTATCAGAGGGAAAGTTGATTCTACACTCTTCTGTAAAAACCTTAATAATGATCTCATGATATGCCAGATTTATGTTGATGATATTATTTTTGGTTCTGCTAATATCTCTGTTTGCCAAGAATTTTCTAAGTTAATGCAGGCAGAATTTGAGATGAGTTTAATGCAAGAACTAAAGTTCTTTCTGGGAATTCAAATTAATCAAACTCCAGAAGTCACGTACGTCCATCAAAGTAAATATATTAAAGACGTTCTGAAGAAGTTTGACATGACTGAATGCAACTCTGCAAAAACTCCCATGCACCCAACTTGCATTCTTGAAAAGGAAGAGGTAAGCAACAAGGTTTGTCAGAAGCTCTATCGAGGTATGATAGGCTCTCTTCTCTATCTGACTGCTACTCGTCCTGATATTCTCTTTAGTGTCTGTCTTTGTGCCAGATTCTAATCAGATCCTAGAGAATCTCATTTAACAGCAGTTAAAAGAATTCTTAAGTATCTGAAAGGAACTCCTAACCTGGGCCTGATGTATGAGAAAACATCAGAGTATAGACTCTCGGGTTATTGTGATGCAGATTATGCAGGAGATAGAATAGAACGAAAAAGCACTTCTTGAAATTGCCAGCTTCTGGGAAACAATCTGATATCCTGGGCTAGCAAAAGACAATCAACAATTGCTCTATCAACTGCAGAAGCAGAATATATCTCAGCGTCACTGTGCACAACTCAGATGCTCTGGATGAAGCATCAGTTAGAAGATCTGCAAATCTTTGAGAGTAACATTCCTATCTTTTGTGATAATACTGCTGCTATTTGTTTAAGTAAGAATCCCATTCTACATTCCAGAGCCAAACACATTAAAATAAAACATCATTTTATCAGAGACTATGTTCAGAAAGGGATAGTAACATTGAAGTTCATTGATACTGAACATCAATGGGCAGATATCTTTACTAAGCCTCTAGCTGAAGATAGATTTCTTTTTATCTTAGAACATCTGAACATTAAAAATTGCCCTGAGTAAAGTATGGCATCTGAAAATGTAAAATGAGACTCTGATAAAAACAAATGCACTTCTGCCTCTGACTCTGATACTTCTACCAGTTAAGAAGATATCTGAGTTAGAAATCTCCAAGAACAAACCCCTTGGTATTCCTGAAGATCAGATACATCAACACGTGGAGCTCTGAGCGTCTAACCTTAGAACTTCTAGACAGCTGTCAAAAGAAATTCAAAAGGCAGACGTTTGAGTTCTCCTCGAGCAGTGTGTGTACTGTGGGATTAGACATTCATTAGTTAGCTGTAATCATTTTTCCCCCAAGCGTGCTTACTTGAGCGTTGTGCTAACGCAATTTAATGTGTCGTTTTGCATGTGTTTTACTTAGAGTATATAAACACTTTTCTCACATTTCACACACTTATCACTCTCACTCACTCTAAAACCCTAAACCTCTCTCAAGCATTCTCTGAAAGCTCTTCATCTTCATCAATCTTCTTCTCCTTCACCATGGACGCTCAACAACAACAAGTCTTTAACTTCTCTCAAGAAATGGAATCAAGCTCTACTGCTCAAACCTCAAGCATTCCAACACCAACGGTTACAGGCGTCACCATCACCCCTGTTTACAAAGAACCCCATGTTCTTGACCGTGAACAACATATTAACCTTTCAACCCTTTTGAAGGACTGGACGTGTTGTGTGAATCACTAGTTGATTTCGACAACTTGAAGAGAAATGGCGTTGATCTTACTGAAGAGCTTCGCAAACAAGGATGGGAAAACTACTTCCAAAGGCTTTATGGTCCTGTTTACCCTCTTCTCATCAAGGAGTTCTGGAGATTTGCAGATGCAGATGACCACTTCATCGTCTCCTATGTTCTGGGGGTAAAAATTGTTATTACTGAAGGATCAATTGCCTCCTTACTGAACATGGAGAGAGCTGGAGGAAAAAGGATTTACAACATCCCTCCTAGGTCAAAGCGCATTACTGATGTAATCAATCCAACAATCTTCAAACCCAACACTGAAGGAAATCCTTCAAAGAACAAAGAGCTGCATCAGAACCTCAGAGTGTGGCTGAAGATCATTCTGGGAACTATTCACCACCGTCCAGCCTCTAACTCCTCTGACTACATCAATGCAGACCAGAAATGCATTCTGTATTGCATTCAGAAGGGTGTGAAGATCTGCCTCCCTGCTCTCCTTTTCAGATATCTGAGAGATTCTGTCAGAGAAACCAGAAACAACATGAAGCCCAGATCCTACATCCCTCTAGGAAGATTGCTATCTGATGTCTTCATTGAAAATGGACTGGTAGATCATCTAGAGAAGACCAAACTGATGGATGATCTGGCAATAGATGTTGGGAAGCCTCTGAATGCCAGAAATCTCAAGAGTATGGGGATAATTAAGAAGATTCAAGTCAGACCCACTCTGGACACATCCTGGGATTGTTTGAAAGATCAGAGGAAGATGCCTCATGGCCTTGCCAGGTTCTTCAAGAACGAACCCAGAGATGCGGTTGCCATCTATCTTAATCGTCTGCTGGATGAAGGTGTTGACATCTCTGACTTCAGCCTCGACGATTGTCTAGATTCAGAAGAAGACTTCGTCAGATACAAGAGAGGTCTCTCTGAGAAGAAGATAACATCACAGGCAAAGAAGGCAAGACTTGGAGAATCCTCTGGAAGCAGATCTCCAGCTCCTCTGCAAATTTCTACTGGTATGTTTGTTCCTCCCCTTACCTCTGTACCTTCGATGGTTTCCTCTACTCCTCCCTCTAATCCCATCTATACAACCTCTGAAATCCCACCTTCAATCATCAGAACCTCTCAGCCTACACCAGTTTTAAATATCGCCCGTACTTTCATACCTCCCTCTAAACCTGCACAAACCCACCAAAGCACTTCATCTTCATCATCCTCAGCACCAGACTCACCCCCTTATGTTTCTATCTCTTCTGACCCAGAATTCTCTGACTCTGACTCCCCAACCATAGCTCAAATTTTTGCTCAAAAACTCGCTTCACAACAACCAACAGAACCTGAAATAACTTCACCACCACAACAAACAACTACCCTTATTTCTGAAATCCAACCTTCTGGAAACAAACCCTCTGACCATCCCACTTCTGTTATCAACCCACAAACACCTCTGCTGCACCTGAATCTGAAACTGAAACTGAACCTTTAGATTTAAATCCTCTTTACGCTTCACCCCAAACATCTGAACCTCATCCTGAATCAGAAACTGAACCAGAACCTCTAACTCTAAATCTCAGCCCTCCAACATCTCCACCTCTTACCTCTGAACCTGACCTTTCTGTACCTACCCTTGAGGAATCCATCATGCTGGTAGCAGGGGCTTCAGTACAAAAGGTCAAGTCTCTGACCACTAACTCTGAAGTCAGTGATGATCCTGAATCTGTAAGGACACACTGGAACAGAGTCATTGGCTGGATGACCTCTGAGGCTTTTAGGCTGAAGAGTATCTCTGAACAAGTCAGAAATGGCTACATCAGAGATGCTGAGGCAAGACTCCAAGAGAGATTAGCCAGAGAAGCTGAAGCTAGAAGGCTAGAGGAAGAGAGATTGGCAAAGGAAGCTGAAGAAGAAGCAAGAAGACTGGAAGAAGAAGAAAAAGCTCGTCAAGCTGAAATCCTAAGGGAAAAGGAAGCTAGCTAAGGCTCTAGCGGATGCAGAAGCACAAGCTGCTGCTGAAGCTGAAGCTCAGCAGGCTCTGACTCTGGGGGAGTCCTCTTTTGTGATCCCTATGGTTCTTCAGACTCTGAAAGAACTTAAGCAAGATCAGAATGAACTCCGGGCCAGAATGGACAAGCAAGATACTGTCAACGACAACATCCAGAACATGCTTGCAATGCTGCTTCAGAGAATGCCTCTGCCTCCGAACCCCTAGGCACTTAGGATTTTATTTTTTTTGCTTGCCTGTTGTTTCTGTTTCTTGCCTTCTCTGGATCTGATGTTTTCTTATTTTTTTTGTTGCCTTTGTGCTTCTATTTTAATACAATGTTTTTCTCTTCCATTATTTATTTTTTACTATGTCTTTTTGATTCTGACAAAAAGGGGGAGAAGTCATTAATAGCTCTGATGAAAATATTGTCTAATACCTTAAGCATTCTGCAACATATTTCTCTTAAAATAAAATTATCTAACTTGGACTTAAGAAATTGCAGAAAGTTTCAGAAACCTCTTTACTTAGAAGCTCTGGTAAGAACTTCTGAACTCCCTAGCACTAACTCAGGGGGAGCTTCTGTCTATCTGATCTGATATTATTCACGTTTCATCTGCTAATTAAAGTTTGTTTTGTCATCATCAAAAAGGGGGAGATTGTAAGAACAAAAATTGTTCTACAACAGATTCCTTGATTTTGATGATAACAAAGGATGAAACCAAAAATGGCACCCTAACGAAAAGTTTCTAAGTGTGCAGGGTTCTAAAGAAAGAAGGAAGAAATCTGATGATGTCATCAGATACAAAACCAGATCAGATACAAATTATCAAATGATCAGAAGCATCTGAAGTGGAAACACGTTCAAGAAAGTCTAACTCTGAGCAATACATCAGAAGCATCTGAACAAGAATACGCTCTAGAAGTTCTGACTCTGAACAACGTTTGTCTAACTTCAGAAACTCTCAGCGCTATCTGAAGAAATCCATCAGAACTCAAAAGAGATCTACATCAGAAGCAAGATTCCAAGATTCTCAGATACTTGAAGACTCTGAGCATGGTATTGCTAATCATGAAAGAGTAACGTTAAAGTCAAGTAAAGATTTGCAAATGGTTTTCCTAATTAAGAAAGAGACGTTAATCTCCAATTTCAATAAAGAAGATACTACTTGTGGTAAGTAGTCATTTCAAGGAGAGAAAGTTATCCTGCAGAAGCTATTTAAGTGATGGCGTAAATTCATCTTAATATCCACCAGTTTCAATTACTACCTCACTTCTATATATAAAGGACTGCAAATCAACATTCAGGACACACAAGTATTAGCCAACAAGCCAAAATTATACTGAAACATCAACACTCAAGAAAAACACTCTTGCTCTCTAAGATCTTCACGAAGCTTTTGCTTATTACGTGAAAAACTCTTGTTCTTACTATTGTAATATCTGCTTTCTTAGAAGCATTCTAGATTACATTAATCTTTCATTTATTTGTTTGTTGATTTCCTCAAGTGACTCTGTGTAGTCTGTATACTTGAGAGGACTAAGAGATTTTTTCTCTTAGACGTTGTTTGTAATCTTTCAAGATTAGTGGATTAAGTCCTTGTTGAAGGCGAAATCACCTTGGCCGGGTGGACTGGAGTAGCTTTGTGTTATAAGCGAACCAGTATAAAATCATTGTGTGGTTTTCATTTTGAAAAAGCGTTTATTTTTCCAAACAATTCAAACCCCCCCTTTCTTGTTTTTCTCACCTTCAGTATGAGCCTAATTGTTTGCATATAGTGTGTGTGCTTGATTTTTGTGCTTGTATAACTTTGCCTGTGCTGTTTAGGATAGCTTATTGCCTGTGCAAGTTAGATAGAAACCTGAACCTAGGACCATGATGGATGTGCATGATAACTATTAGGCTCGAGTCAGTCTACCTTCTAGTTTGTCATTTCCCAGTCTCTGGTTAGGAGAAAGTTTCTCCCCTGTTAAGGGGAACTACGTTGCCCTGATCCTCATACCAGATGAGGTACGTAGGCAGGAGATCGTACGGGATCTCTCCGGGCACCCTTTTTCTTTTTGTGTGTGTTTGCTTGACAGTTATTAGGCTCGAGTGCCAGACTCCCTATTAACTTGTTTGTTGGTTAACCTTCTTGTGTGTGTTAGGAGATGGATGTAAGACCAGCAATTGGCATTCCGTATCCTATTGGTGTTTGTTTGTGTGGAGTCTGACGTAAGTCCAGCGATTGGCAGTTGGTTTCCTGTGTGTGTTTGTTGGTTCGGAGTCTGATGTAAGTCCAGCGATTGGCATTCGGTTTCCATATTTGCCTGTTTGTGTGGAGTCTGACGTAAGCCCAGCGATTGGCAGTCGGTTTCCTGTTTGTGTTTTGTTTGGCGTGCGTGAGCCGAACTACGGTAGCTCTGATTCTCATTCCAGATGAGATACGTAGGCATAGGATGCGATATCCTAGCGAGCCCGTTCCCCTCTTTTTCCATCTGTGTCTTGTTCTAGTATGTGTGTGCATTCTTTTGAGCAGTGTTTTAGCAACCTTTCTTCTATTCTTTTGAGCGTGGATCCCGTCGAGTACGATGGATGCGTAGGGGTGCTAATACCTTCCCTTCGTATAACCGACTCCCGATCCCATCTCTCTTTTTGGTCGCGAGACCATGTCTTTTCCAGGTTTACTTCGAGCGTTTCCTTTCCCTCTTTAGGGATAAATAACGCACGGTGGCGGCTCTGTTTGTTTTGTTTTTCCCGCCGGTTGTTTTTCGCGGATGCGACACATAATACGTGAAAACTTGGGGAAAAGAGAGCTAGGAAGAGAAGAGGAAAAGTTAGGAGGATTAAGAAAATCACCATTGTAAAAAATTGGAGCTTAACAATCTAAGGTAAAGGGGGAGAAAAATCATTCTTATAAGGGTGTATATCCATTAGAGGATAGTGATTCTTCCCTCTTAGGTTTACTCTTTACCATGTTTTTGATTGAAATTTTTGGTGGTTTGCAATGTTTGTATAATTAGATGATTATATTGTAATTGTTATATATAAATCCTTGATTGTTGTATGAATTTGATGTAATGATGCTTGTTGATTTTTTATGTCATAATCATGGAATAAGGGTTTTGGGGATATGAACATGATGAACAAATTATGGGAAATTATAAAGTGATGATGTATTGGTGTTTGGCGAATGAATTGTTGATATATGTACATGGTTGATGATGAAAATCCTTGAAAATATTGTGAGGGATGTTTATAGGATGGAAATTGGGGTTTGGGATGTGTTGGGTTCGTACTCTTTTAGTCCTTCCAAACAACATCATTTTTTAAAAATCCTTTATACGGTTTTAGTCATAACTTTTGACTCGTATCACGTTTTAAGGTAGGGTTTGGTGCGTTGGTTAGCTAAGAGGGAGAACTAAAATTTTGATTCAAGGGAAAATCATTTTAATGGATTTATCAGAGGGTTAGAATAGATGGTAGGAAGTGTAAAAATCTGATAGATATGAATGAAGTCCATATCGGTAATTTAATTGTTATGTCACGAATGATTTGTGTGTGTGTTAATGATGTTAGTGGTAGTCCAGAAGGGTGGACTACGTATTAGATAAGTGTATTGAGTGATAAATGGTGGACCACGATGTATTATAATATTTGCGTGTGTTAGAATTAATCATAACGAAGTTCGTATCGACAAATTGTTGTGACATGGTGAATCATTTGAATTGTTTGTTCACTTGTGATTATGATAATCCAAAAGAGTGGATTATGTATTGCATGGTTGTAGCTATATGATAGATTGTGGATCACGATACGAATAATGACAAGTGTTTCAGTTGCATTTTTTTCCATGTCATGCATTCATAAATTGTTAAGTTGGTGGAGATAAATTTAAGTTCGAAGGGGAACGTGAAACTTATCCAGAACTTCAAAGGGGAATTTTAGGATTCCGAAGGGGGTCTGGTTCGTATGATGAATTGTTGATAAACAATTGGTATAACATGCATTGGGTCGACTTATGGAGTCTCATTGCATTTTCATTATATCGTGTGGTGTTTAATTATGGTGAGAATATGGATTGTGAATGATTGTGGTGCATTACGCATGAATACTATCCTTAGCATGTTATGCACCGATTAATTATATTAATGTATTTCTCACCCCTTTTTTGTTTGTTGCGTATGTACTCCTTTGGAGTATAGAAAATCAGGTACCTAAGTAGTTGATAGTGTATGATATGTTGCTATTGGTCGGGTCTTCTAGTAGAGTCACTCTGATACATAACACTGAGGTTGTTTTGTCCATGAGGTTATTTTACCTATGTGTTTTTCATGTTACATATCTTTAAATAATAAGGATTGTTGTTTTAAACTACTATTGTTTGGATGTTTGGATGAGGCTTTGGATGCCAAACAAAATTTGTTTTTAATTATGTCGTAACAATGTGATCTATATGAGTTAAAGTAAACTTTTTAAACTTCAAATTATGTGGATGCGACATCCTACTTGATTTAATTATTTATATTTTATTTATTTGAATCTGGAAGTAAGGTATTACAAGTGCGATCTGCAGGCGAGGGATCTGGCCATCAGAAAGGGAAGAATTTTGAAATGGGTAGAGGTTCCTCACTCACTTATCAAGAGAAGTTTCAGGTGTCAGAGAAACATTCATATGGGCCTAGCAACTACAAAGGAAAAAATCCAATGTCGAGGACCCAGTGGAAGAGGTTCTATAGGAAGAATAAAGAGGAGAAGGAGGTTGTTGAGTCGAGTAGCAACAAACCATATTAAACCCAAATTAGTGACCAAGTCAAGAAACCAGTTGGAAGGCAATTGTTTTCCTCCAGGCTAGTTAAGTTAAAAGGAAAGGCGAAGGATGAGGCACCGCTCAAAGCGACGAGTTGGTGACATAAAATTTTGATTAAGGGTCGGAGGACGATTTCGCCGTCATATGTAATGTGGCTATATGCTTCTAAGGGAGTACGACTGTATCATAGAAGTAACTGAACTGGTGGATTGTGATAAGGAAGAAATAGGGAGGCATAAATCTGTGTACTACTTCATGATGAATAATGGTTGCATCAAGGAGAAAAATGTGTTCTTTGTGAAACCACATGAGGTAATGAAGAGTCACTTGAAGCCTCTTTTCATAAGAGGCAAAGTCGAAGATACTACAGTTAATAATATTTTGGTCAATGGAGCGGCTGCAGTCAATTTAATGTCTCATTTTTTGTTAAGGAAAATAGGAAAATATGATATTGATCTGAGGCCACACAACATGGTGCTATCAAATTATGGAGGTGAGACGGGGCATACCATGGGCGTTATACAGGTCGACTTGACATTTGGGTCAATAAATTGACCCACTGTTTTTATGGTGATAACATCAAAGGCAAGTTAAATATACTCTTAGGCCGGGAGTGGATCCATGGCACAGGTGTTGTGTCCTCATCGCTCCATAAGAGAATTTCAATATGGAGGGATGATGGAATTGTGGAGAACATAGAGGCAGATCAGGGTTATTTTATGGTGGAAGTAAATTATGTAGATAAAAAGAACTTTGATAAGAATTTACCTAACATCGCACCTTGTTCTCCAGTAGGATTTGCATACATGCCTTTAGAATAAGGTCGAGTTACCACTATTAAATGTGATAGTCAAAGTACAATACATTTGTCGAAGAATTCAGCCTATCACAAGCGAACCAAGCATATCGATGTAAGGCTGCACTTCGGCGGAGAGATAATTAAGTATGGAGAAGTCCAAGTGCTGGAGATTTCGACTAATGACAATGTTGCTGATATGATCACCAAGACATTGTCAAGTAGCAAGTTTTTCCACTAATTTTCCTATCGCCTCGGGATATGTTTTTAAAGCAAAAAAGAGTTTCTCAATTTTATCTTTACCTAGATTGGAATTTACTATGACATGTCGGTTAAGCTCACTATCTAGAAACTCGTATCTAAGGTTTTGAGACAACTCTTTAAGCTCAACTTTCAGTTTCTATGAGTCAGGCATTGGATCAGGAGTAAGGGCGAGGCATTATTCTAAACCTTTATCTAAATAAATCTTCGCCTCATCTTCCTTTGCTTTTGTTGTCGGTGTCGGAGGCACAACCAACTCTACCATCGGTGGTGTTTCTAACGACAATTCCTTTAAGAACTAATTTATCATGTCTACAAAGTAACACATGTAGTCTATAGCATGGGCTTTTCATGAACTGGGAAATATGAACTTGATCTTTTCCTCACCAACCTCGAAGGTAAGCTTTCCTCTCTTTACATATATTATTGTACTTGCAGTAGTTAAGAAATGTTTACCTAAGAAGATCGAGATGTGAGAGTCATCTTTAATGTCCATTACTACAAAGTTTGTAGGAACATACAACTGGCCGATTCTTACTGGGATATCTTCCAGTATTCCTATTGGGTATTTTACTGATCGATCAGACAATTGAAGAGACATCTTTGTTGGTTTTAAATCTCCTAAATTGAGCCTCTCGCAGATGGAAAGAGGCATCAGACTAACATTATCTCCTAAACCGAATAACGATTTGTCGATGATGAATTTACGTATAACACAAGAATTGAGAAACTCCCTAGGTCTTTTAATTTTGGGTGGAAAGTTATTGAGGATTATAGCACTACACACTGCAGTTAGCACTACAGTTCCATCTTCATCGAGCTTCCTCTTATTGGTTAGGATTTCTTTCAGAAATTTAGCATACGAAGGCATTTGGTTAATTTGGGGCGGAAAGTGTTTTTAGGAGCTCAACAAGCTTCTTAAATTATACCTCGGTTTTGGAATTTACAAGTCTTTAAGGGTAAGGAATATGTGACTTATAAGGATAAGGAGGTACATATGGTTATTCCTTTTCTTCTACCTCTTTAGCTTTTGACGACTATCCATGGTCTACTACTAGTGGTTCTCTTTCGGTATTTTCATCAGTGACCTTCTCTGAATCCTTCTATACAATCCTTTCTACAGTATGGTTTCAAACTCTCTTGTCAATGAGGCCTTATATCTTCGTTCTACTTCACTGTGTTATGGTGTTAGTGTGTCCCTTAAGATTAGGTTGCGGTTGATCAGGAAATATTCCACCCGGGGTAGAGGTAGCAACTTGTTGCTTGGCCAATTGAGAAATTTGGGTTTCTAGAATTTTGTTGTGAATAACCATAACGCCCACTTTGTTGGCCAATTGCTTAATCAAACCATTGGTATTAACATCCTGGTTCATAAAATCTTTATTTTGCTAAGTTTGAGACAAGGCGAAGTTTTCCATCATTAGTTCCAAGTTAGAGTTTTTGGGGGCAACAGAAGTAACATGGGCTCCTTTATCATTTTTGAAGATAAGGGTAATGGTGGGTGCAAGGCTAGGTGCAAACAGTGTATTATTATTCTTGTAGGAGAAATTTGGATGATTTCTCCATACAGGATTATACGTGTTTCAGTAGGGATTTCCTTGCGCATAATTAACCTAGTATGGGGTAGGCTCGACTAATAACTGACAGTCAGCAGTGACATGTCCAGGGACTCCATAAATTTCACAGTTTGGAGTCACGACATCTACGGTAGTTGCAGGGGTGAGTGTTATGTTTTTGACCTTTTGAGTGAAAGTGTCTACTTTAGCGTTCATATGATCGAAACTGCTCACCTCATACATACTGCCTTTAGGTTGTGTCTTTTCAACGGGAGCACGTTTGCTTCCCCATTGATAGTGATTTTGAGTCATACTCTCGATCAGAGCGTAGGCATCAACAAAAGTTGTATTCATAAGAGCTCTACATGTGGTGACATAAATGGTCATTATCGTATTATAGAGAAAATTGTTATAAAATGTATGAATAATTAACTACTTTTCTAGCCCATTGTGTAAGCATGCTAGTATCATTTCCTTATATCGTTTCCAAGCTTCGAAAAGCAATTCTCCATCATTCTGCCTAAAGTAGGTTATCTGGTTCCTTAGCTACACTGTTTTGCCCAGTGGAAAGTGTAACACCCCGATTTAAAAATAAGATAATTATTTAATTTAAGTTAATATTATATTTATTAATTTAATTAAATAATTGGAATTATTGGATTATTATTATTAGTTTGGAATAATAATATAAATTGGAAAAATATATATAAGTTGGAATAAGGAAAAAGAGTTTTCATTTTTTTTTGAAAAAGGGTTTTACGTGAAAACTGAGAAGCTGCAGAGAAGAGGAGAAAGGGGCAAAGAGGAAGAACCAGAGAGCAAAGGTTGGAGAAGAGAAGAGCTTGGAGCTTAGAGTTTGCCGGATTAACTCAGGTAAGGGGGGTTTATCGTCGTTTAATGGGTATTATGGGTTAGCATGTAATGGGTAGTGATAAACCGTTGAATTGACCCTAATTGGGATTGGAAATGCTGAAAATTACGTTGGATAAACTGTGTTAAAGACCGTAATTGAATCCGTAATTGTGTGAGTCGTGTTTTCCCGAACGTAGAGCTTTTTACGGAATTGGAATCGGAGGTCCGGAAGTCCTCCAACGGCGGAAAATGCGGAGAATTCTGCATTCTGCTTTGCGTTAGCGCAGGAACAGCTTTCTGTCTTGCGTTAACCGGTTAACCCAGGGCGTTAACCGGTTAACACTGTTTTGAATTGTGTAAATCTGCTGTTTTGTCTGCGTTAACCGGTTAACCCAGGGCGTTAACCGGTTAACACTGTTGCGTTTTGCCAGAAAGTGTGTTTGTGCTGCGTTAACCGGTTAACCCAGGGCGTTAACCGGTTAACACTGTTGCAGAGTGGAAAAATTGTTAATTAAAATGTTGTGTGCCTAATTGATGGTTGCCTATATCGGTGTGTGATATAGTAGGGATTATTTCCCGCTGATTTGAGTAGTATAGGTATTAGTAGAGTGTGCTAATACTGTGTTTAATTATTGACATGATATGATGTGTTGATACATGTGTTGATAATGTATGATAGTATGCATAATGTTGTGAATGTGTATGTTATGCATGTGTTGTGAATGGACTGTTTTATGGCTTAGAGAGTGAGCATCGGTCCATTGTGGATTATTGTTGTGATGTTGCATTGCTAGGTGATTAGCATGCTTATTGTGGCCTTATGGTGGTAGCTAATTCCCATGGTGAGGAATTAGTGAGTTAGTCATTTTGGACTGTTGTTGATGTTTGCATGCTAGGTGATTAGCGTGCATAGCATGGCCCATTTGGGGTGGTAGCTAATTCCCATGGTGAGGAATTAGTGAGTGAGTCACTAGGTCTCAAATGAGTGGGACTAGTGGGCTTGGTAGCCGTGCCTGGATTTGGACGGTGAGCTTGAACTATATGTTCAAGAGTAGTCAGTACCGCATGCATGGAGTCTCATTGCATAATGTATGTATGGCGTATAATATGAATGGATGTATTCCAATATTGTACGTGTGTTTTGTGTTGATGTTGAGTATGAATTGAGATTGTACATATGCTTTATGTTACCGTCGAGTATGATGTTTGAGTTGGTGTGCCGTTACTGATGTGTGTTATGATTAGGGTGATGAAATGTGTTATTTACTTAGCATTACATGATATTTTATAATGCTTATTATATCGATTGAGGAACTCACCCTTACAACTATTTTTCAGGTAACGAGCAGTGATTGAGTAGGAGCTAGTGCTTGGCGTCTAGTGTAGTTCCTTAGTGGGTCATGCTCTGATAGATGTAACATCGGGATGGGATGTTTTGAATATTTTATTGATTGGTTGTGAACCATTTTACATGTAATATGATACATGTTTTGAATGATCGATTTGATCTCTATCCGCTGCGTAATATGCAATACCTTATGTTTTGAATTAAATAATGAGCATGACTAAATATTATGGTGATTGGTGTGAAATAATTGTGTGACACCCTTGATTGCATGTTTACTTTGATTTACCTTTGTGATTTTAATTAAACATTTGGGGTATTTTAGAAGGGTGTTACAGAAAGTATCGAGCAAGGAAAGATTTTTTCAGCTCATTCCATGTAGTGACGGAAACATACAACATGTATTTATGTTCATAATAAACATTAAAATAAGCATGCATGAAACTACGTTATAATAAAAGAAAGTAGGAACTGGATAATAAATGTAGAAAAATTATGTCGGCAAGATTAAAGTAGTAGGTACACAATGATAGGAAGATTTGCCCCAACCTTAAAACTAAAATTGCAATAATGACTCAATGTGAGCAATTATCACTTTTACACAATATTTTATAACTAATACAAAGCTCGGATTTTGAAAATGGAGTTCTAAGGGCCTATTTATAGTTTACACTTCGGGTCCATTACCATGACGTTCCGTCCATCATACAAGTGACAGTCGTTTTCTTCATGATTGGTCGTCCATCATCTAGCTCAAACAATTCTTCTTCATTTTGTTGACTTTTTGTGATGAATTGACTTCCTAGGGATGGTGACGACCGTCATGCTGGTAATGGATCCATCATGACAGCATAAATCTTGCTTTTTCTTCCTGTTTTTGCAGTTTTGTCGCGTGAAAGCTTCCAAACACTAAGTACCTGAAATAGACATACACTACCAGAATAATACTACAAAAATCCATAAAAATGACATTAAAACACATGCAAATCGAGTTAAATTATATGATATGTTTCCGCGTCATCATCTATGAAAAAGGGTTCTTCACTCGTAATTACACCTAATATTTGTGATTCGGTTGGAGAGGGTGACCTAGAATTTCTCTCAATGTATATTGGTTAGAGAATTGTATACTCCTGCAAGATTTACCCTAATTATTGAATCAACAAAATGTCTATCACTGGATTATGACCCAATACTGCTAGACTGATGATATTGATATGATTGACTTATATTCATCCTAATCATGACTAATCCATCAATATCCTGAATAACATCTCTTATGGATCTGACTTCAATCTTTTCATATTTAACCATATATTGTAATATCCATTATTGAAGAAATTTTTCTATTATATCTAAAGCAGTTAATACCTTTGGGGTCATAACATTAGACCTACTAAGATTTTCTCCAATAATATATATTTTTTTCCTTGAAGTAGTTTTAAGCGATTTAAAATCGTAATTAACATTAGAGACTTTGTAGGTAATTCTACTAATAACGTCTATGTTGGCAACTCTAGGATTGAAGTTGTCACTTAAACCTTGAACATATCTAACTAATGATATCTTGATGAATTCATTAGCTAAGCTCATAGAGTAATTGTGATGGTAGTTAAAGTAGATTGGACCATCATTAGGGTTTTATTCAACTATATCAATAATCAAATTGTGAAAGTCTTTAATTCTGGTGTCTCGTAAAACTAACAGAATATGGGTGTTTAACCCTAATTTATGTAATTTTTTATAGCTATCTGAATTAATCCTAGATGGATATATTGATAACCATCTCTATAATTTTTTTTCTAATAACTTCTTATTTAAAAAATTAATAGTTTCATGCTTATTACTAATGGAAGTAGAAAATTCAGTAGCATGAATAATCTTTTGACTTTTAAATTCAAAAATACTAATTTTATAGATTTTCTTTAATTTGGTTACTAGTATAGACCAGTTTACTAATCTATTTCCCATCTCCTGAATTTCTAATTCTTGGTTTTGAAAAGTATCTTGATGTAATTCAAATTTATCGTTATTTAAGGTAGCACAAACTAAAGTTCAGTTACTAATATTATTGCGTGAACTGCAATCTAACTCGCTCAAAGCCTTTATGATTTAAGACATGGTTACTAAATAATATCCTTTCAATTAACTTTCCCTTATTGTACTGTCTATTTTTTAGTTTTCTTACTTTCTCTCATATCTCTCATCTCCTCATTGTTTGTTTTCTTAATAGTAACTATAATGTGTTACACCAACGATTTTACTGCCTCACTTCTCGGAACTTACGACCTTGACCAAACACTACTACCAACAGACACCCTTAAAGAAACTTAAAGTTCAGTGTTATGATTGAAAATAAACAGTAAAATAAGAGTCTCTTTAAAATAACTAGTCTATTAAAATTAAGAAAAATGATTAGATAATGTAAGTAACCACCTCACCGCCAATTTGGCTATGATACTAGACGATCGAAATAGATTTGAAAGTGAATCTTAAGGTGAGATACATTATAATATAATAACATATTATAAAATAGTATCAAGATTAGTAATATTATTTTTTGTACAAGAGAATAATAGCATTATTTTTTCAAGAATATAATTTATGAAATCAGAGTAAAAATTAAAGTTGAAATTATTGAAGACATATTGCACATTAATATTATTCCTTTTGAAAGGTATACTTACAAGAGTTAGAATGCTCAAGGTTTCTCAATTGAATGACTCAGTTTTTGAATGCCCCTTGCTTAACAAACTGATCCCGGTTTATAGTGGGGAATGACCCACAAATCCTTCAAGAAAATTAAGTTCAACTTAAAACTACACAGAGACAAGTGGCTTACAAAGCCTTATAATTGAACCAAAAACCAAATAATTCAAAGATAAAAATGCCCACGCGGCCTTTCATGATTACAACAAGACAAAACAAGTAAAGTTACATAACATGTAGCCTTTTATGCTGATAATGATGAATCTTATTTTCAATAAAGTAATTGATCTTATCCAATAATTGTAGGCAATCCTCAAAGTAGTATTTATCCATAAAGATCTAGAATACGTAGTCGTCATCTTCGTTATCATTGGCCTGGTCAGAGGTGCTAGAAGCACTTTCACTTTATAAGAAAGCAGACATAACTTATTTCATTTTAATAAGAAGTTCTTGGTGATTTGTAGTAGTAGTCAAAAAGGATAATAGCTTGGATCGATCCATTAGGAACGATGTATCTTCTAAAATAATACTGGGATTTTTATAAAGGGTTGGATGGGCTTTGGACCAAGCATCCAACTTTATTGAAAAAAGTAATTATGGATTAAATTTGATCCACCATTTAATAGGAACTTCCTTACTAATTGAGGGGCGGGACATTCCTGCCATAATTGCTCAAAAATAAAGGCCCAAGAGATAATCTAAGTAATACAAAAGGCTAAACAAAAAGATAACAATGTCTTTTTTGGAGGACAAGTAGTATTTAAAGAAGAAAAAAATCCTTGGAGGCATAAGCAGAGAAAATATCCAGATTGAGTCCAATTAACTGAAACCACTGGATAAACTTGTAAGGAAAGTTTAATGATATATCTTTATTGAACTAGATAAACCAAATGTGGTTAAAAGGCTTAAATTCTAACAAAATATAGACCAAACATCCATGTAACCAAGTTAATTAAATGTTTGTGGGGTATAAGACCTCGAGAAATGTTTTACTTCTGTTGGAGGTAGTTTCCAATCAGACGGAGATAATACTTTAACAATTTAAACTTTGAAAACTTAACTTTTATTTTATCATTCTCATCATATTTATGAGTGAGAGATATAGAGTTTGTATCTATAAGAATGAACTCATAAAATTCCCTGATCTTTAAAAAGTCTTTTGGTAAAAAGAAAAATCTCGGGTGGAAAATTCTCGAAATATCTATAATAATGAGACGTCTGAAAGTCAGTCATTTGGTTTCAAAGGTAAAATAGAATCAGATGAATTTTTAATAATAAAAGTAGATTTTGTAGTAGGTGGGGGAGTATAATATGCTAATTTTGAAGAAAGCCAAATTTGAGAGAATAAATTGATAGTAATTTTCTGAGTAAAAGATATAGGAGATAATAATGCAAGCATTATCATTGGTTTGGGTGATGAAGATAATAAAGAGGTAATTTTTGAGATATAAGAAGGTGATCCTAAAACTCTGGATTTAAAAGTAATGGGAATCCATATATGATGACTCAGATTTTATGGATGCTACATTTGAAGTTGAAGATAACAATGTTAATTCTGAAGAGGACCTCACCATGAATGAGTTTTGACAAGTTTACCCTTAGATTATTTATTAGCTTAGGCCTTAAGCTTTTTACACTAAAACTCTACGTCTGATTTGGATCCTAATCTTTGGTGCATTTGTGAGAAAACACTTGATCCATTAATCATTATCTTGACTGCTCAATCTAACTCTCTACTGGTAGAGTAAAACTCTAAGAAAATTTGCACTATTGTAGTCATAATTGATCCTCAGGAAATCTCAAACCATTTTTTGACTTATTTCACTAACATGTTTTCTCATGTAGCTACATGTAAGGATACATCTATAATAGAAGAGGCCATTCTTGTTTTGCTAATTAACAACATGAACAACTTGTTAACTATCATCCCATCAATGGAAGATATTCATGATGTAATGTTTAAAATCAATAAAGACATATCACCTAGTCCATATGGCCTTGTAGGCATTTTTTTTATCAAACCTATTGGAACATTGTCAAGGAGGATGTTTGTAAGGCAATTCTACACTTTTTCATTTCAGGGTGGATCCTACCAAACGCCAATATTAGCTTTATCATCATCCTCCTACCCAAAATAAAATATGCAAACATAATTGATAAATTTAGACCAGTTGCAATGTGAAATTTCAATTTCAAAATCATCATTAAGATCTTGGCTGACAAATTAGCAAGTCTCAAGCCCATCCTGATTTCCAAGGAGCAGAGAAGCTTCATCAGAGGGAGAAACATTAAGGACTATATATGTCTGGCTTTTGAAGATTTTAATCTCTTGGGCAAAAAGAGATTTGGTGGTAATATAGCCATTAAAATGGATGTCAATAAGGCTTTTGATACATTAGACTGTGCTTTTCTTCTCACAGTGTTAGAGAGGTTTGGATTTGGCACAATGTTTTGTTTGTAGGATAATTTTATCCTATCTTCAGATCAAATTTCAATATTCATCAATGAATCTTCTCATTGTTATTTCAATTGTGGTAGAGGTTAATGCAAATATCTCACCATACAAGTCTTTGCTTGTTTAGAGGTTAATGCACAATAAACTTCCAACTGATGAATATCTTCAAAGTAGGGGCTTATTTATTCCTTCCATGTGCTCAATTTGCAAGAAGATCTCTGAATCAACACATCATCTATTTTTTATTCTAGTTTTGTTGTTAGCCTTTGAGGTGGGTTAGTAAAACTATTAAGCATAATCTGCATTTTTATTTCACTCACGACCTATCAGTTTACTACAACAACACCAGATCTCCATGATGCTCAATCACTTTGAAAGCTTCTATCATGTTTCTGCTTAATGGTATTTGGACAACTAGAAATCCATTTGGTGTTTGTCTGCTCTCAAATTATGGCACATGTAGCACTAACAGACATTAATGCCAAATTCGACATTTAAGGGTTCTTGGGTGATTTTTCCCATCATCAAGGCTTTCAATGTTTTAATACATTCTCTTAGAGCTTTTACCATCAAAAACTCACATGGTGCCTCCCTCCTTTTGATTGGATAAAGTGCAAAGTAGATGATGCCTTCACTATAAATCCAACTTCAGCAGGTTGTGGTGGTATATTCAGAAATGGCAGTGGACTGTTTACTTTGGCCTTTGCAAAGCCTCTAATTTGGAAGAATTCCCTACTTTGTGAGTTTTGTGTTGTTCTTATATGTATTGAAATAACAAAGGAGAAATGTTGATCCAAACTTTGGATTGAATCTGACTCCCTTACAGTGGTCAAAGCTTTTGTAACAATCAATATTGATTTGGTTCTTAGGCAGTTTAAGATTAGATAACATGCTTTTTCTAAGTTTATTTTGGACATGTATAGAGAATGAAACAGTTATTCGAGTTTTTTTTACTAATAGGCCACACATCTGTTAAATTGTAATTCCTTGTGTCGAAGCAGGCTGCTCGACAGAACAAGGAAGTGTCAGACCACCTAGTATGTTGAGTTGTGTTAGTGTGTTGAAGTGTCGAAGTATGTTGCTTCACACATGATTTCGACTTAGGCTTATTTTAGTGATGTTAGCTATTTTGGGCTTTTATAGTTTTGGGCTTTGGCTTGGGGTCCAAGTTAATCTAAATATATAAATAGAGGGAGTAACCCCTATTCTTGTAATAAAGTGAATATATCATTCATAATATTGTATTCACAGTATTTTGCAGTTGCAAAGTGAATAAGAAGTTTTCCACAGTTTGTGGGCAGAGAGAAACTCTGCAGAATTTAATTCTTCTTCTCTCTCATCGTTCTTTACTTTCTCTTCTTTCTCCATTGTTATTCTTTTCATTGTTATTGTATGGGTGATAACAATCTTGTTCATTAAGATTGATTGAAATTCTCCATAGGTTTTGGTGGATTTCCAACATCTGGTATCAAGAGCTCCGGTTGAAACGATTTATGGGAAGAAAATCACCATGGCAACGAATCATTCAAACGAGCATTTTCCAGCAAATCTTCGGATTCTCAAGTACAAAAATTATGAGAATTGGTGCAAGCAAATAAAGGTTGTGTTTTGTTATCAAGGTCTTTGGGATCTTGTGAAGGAAGGAGTAGTAACGCTTGCAAAAGACGCGACAGATCAAGAAAAGACTACATAAAGAATTGAAGAAGAAAGATTATAAAGCTATCTTTATATTCCATCAATGTGTTGATGTAAAGTCAGCGAAAGAAGCATGTGAAATTCTGGAGAAATCGTTTGGAGGCGCGAAGAAGGTGAAAGAGGCGAGGTTACAAACTCACAAAAGAACGTATGAATTGCTTCAGATGGAAGACAAGGAAAGCATAACTGATTTCTTCACTAAGGTTACGAAATTGGTGAATCAAATGAAGGTATGTGGAGAAGTGTTGACGTCAAGATCTGTTGTTGGAAAGATCTTGAGATTGTTGGCTCCAAAGTTTGACCATGTGGTAGTAGCCATAGAAGAGTCGAATGATTTGTCAAAACTGACAAAGGAAGAGCTTCAAGGGACGCTTGAATATCATGAACAAAGAATGGCTGAAAGAGCTGCAGGAAAGTCGAAGAGTGATATGGCTTTGCAAGCTCAATCAACAAAAGAAAGAAAGGGAAAAGGAAGCTGGAATGACAACAAAGGCAGAGGAGGCTACAACAATTCGACTGGTCGAAATCGGTAAGAAGGAAACTGGTTGAATCAGAGAAAACCCTGGAACCAAGGCAACCAAAGAGGTGGTGTTACAGGTAGAGGAATAGGTGGTGGTCAAAATCCAGAGAAGAGTCACATTCAGTGTTACAATTGTCAGAAGTATGGTCATTATTCTAGTGATTGCCCAGAAAAGCAGAAGAATCAAGAAACTTATGCAAAGCTGGCGAAACATGAAGAAGAAGAGACGTTGTTGATGGTTACAACAAGAGATGAAGAGAGATTCAAGGACCAGTGATACTTGGACTCAGGATGCTCATTGTAACACCCCGATAATAATAAAATAATTATTTAAATTGAGTTAATAATTTATTTATTAATTTAATTAAATAATTGGAAATTTTATTGTTATTATTATTGGATTATTATTATTATTATTATTTGGAAAATATATATAAGTGGGAAATAAGAGAAAAGAGTTCATTTTGGAAAACAAGGTTTTACGTGAAACAGAGAACGATCGTGAAAGAAGAGGAAAAGGGCAAAGAGACAGAGCGAGGGCTGAAGGTTGAAGAAGGAAGGGCTTGAGCTTAGAGATTCGCCGGATTAACTCAGGTAAGGGGGGTTTATCGTCAATTAACGGGTATTATGGGATAATATGTCATGGGTAGTGATAAGCTGTTGATTGACCCTAATTGGGAACTGTGAATACTGAAATTTTGTTGGATGAACCGTGTTAGAAGTTGAAATTTAGTCGGTAATTGAGACTGTTGTAATTCCCCGATCGTATGGCTTTTTACGGAATCGGATTCGGAGGTCCGGAAGTCCTCCAATGGCGGAAAATGCGGAGAATTCTGCATTCTGCCTTGAGTTAGCGCAGGAACAGCTTCTGTCTTGCGTTAACCGGTTAACCCAGGGTGTTAACCGGTTAACACTGTGTTGGATTATGAATATGTGCTGTTTTGTCTGCGTTAACCGGTTAACCCAGGGTGTTAACCGGTTAACACTGTTGTAATTTCTGATATTTGGCTGTTTGTGCTGCGTTAACCGGTTAACCCAGGGCGTTAACCGGTTAACACTGTTAAATTTTGAGACAGAAGGCGTGTTGTGCTGCGTTAACCGGTTAACCCAGGGCGTTAACCGGTTAACGCTGTTGCAGAGTGGAAAAATGTTAATTGTAATGTTGTGTGCCTATTTGAGGGTTGGCCTATGTTGGCCTATGATGTAATAGAGACTAATTCCCGCTGTTTGAGCAGTATAGATATTAGTGGAGTGTGCTAATATTGTGGTTGTTGTTTGGCATGATATGATATGCTTTTGTGATAAATTGTGTTGATAATGTGGAATGGTATACATGATGTTGTGAATGTATGCATTTGTGAATAGACTATTCTATAGCTTAGAGTGTGAGCATGTGTCTATTCTTGATTATCGTTGATGTTGCATTGCTAGGTGATTAGCATGCGTATTGTGGCCTTCGGGTGGTAGCTAATTCCCATGGTGAGGAATTAGTGAGTAAATCATGTTGATTGTTGTTGTTGTTTGCATGCTAGGTGATTAGCGTGCATATCATGGCCCATTTGGGGTGGTAGCTAATTCCCATGGTGAGGAATTAGTGAGTGAGTCACTATGTCTCAAATGAGTGGGACTAGTGAGCTTGGTAGCCGTGCCTGGATTTGGACGGTGAGGTTGAACTATATGTTCACAACATAGTCGGTACCGCATGCATAGAGTCTCATTGCATAATGAATGTATGGCATATGATATGAATGGATGTATTCCAGTATCATATGTGTGTTGTGTGTTGGGTTGTTAATGATTTAATATGATGGAGATTGTACTGTTGAGTATGATGTTTGAATGGATATTACTGTTGCTGAATGCGTAGTCTAATTAGGGTGAATTAATGTGTTAATTACTTGGCATTACATGTTGTTCTATAATGCTTATTATATTGATTGAGGAACTCACCCTTACGCCTATTTTTCAGGTAACGAGAAATGAGTTGAGTAGAAGCTTATGCTTGGAGTCTAGAGTAGTTTCTTATGGGTCATGCTCTGATAGATGTAACATCGGGAGGGAATGTTTTAATTAATTTGATATTTGTGGTTGAATGATTTACATGTATTGTGTTACATGTTTTACATTGATGTTGGATTTTATTCCGCTGCGAATTATGCAAAAGAACCTTATGTTGATTAAATAAATGAGCATGACAGGATTGATTGAGGATTTTTGTGAAATGATTGTGTGACACCCTTCGGGGCATAATTACTCTGATGAATATATTGTTATTTTAATTATAATAATTTGGGGTATTTAGAAGGGTGTTACATTAGTGGTATCAGAGCATAGTCGGTCGTGTTGAGTCGTAGTTATTTTGTTCCCCTGTACGGGATAGGTGTTGTGTAACCCTATCAGTACTTAATTGTTTTAGTTGTTGGGTTTTCAGAATAGAGATGGCTGGAAGAGGTAGAGATGATGCTGCGATTGCTGAGGCTCTGGGTATGCTAGCTGGAGTACTTGGAGGAAATCCGAATGTTGTGGGAATGGGAGCTGCTCGTCAATTGAGTGAGTTCCAGAAGAACAATCCTCCAATGTTCAAGGGAGCATACGATCCAGATGGCGCTCAGAAGTGGTTGAAGGAGATAGAGAGAATCTTCCGAGTGACTGAGTGTGCCGATAACCAGAAGGTCAGGTTCGGTACGCATATGCTGTCAGAAGAAGCTGATGATTGGTGGGTTGCTACCCGCACTGAGTTGGAAAATGCTGGGAATGCTGAGATCACTTGGGCTGTGTTCAGAGAGAGATTTCTGAGGAAATACTTTCCAGAGGATGTTAGAGGAAAGAAAGAGATAGAGTTCTTGGAATTGAAGCAGGGTAACAAGTCCGTTACGGAGTATGCTGCGAAGTTCACAGAGCTGTCAAAGTACTATACTCCTTATAGTGAGGCTGCTGGAGAATTTTCGAAGTGTGTGAAGTTTGAGAACGGGTTGCGTCCCGAGATCAAGCAGGCGATTGGATATCAGAGGATTAGAGTGTTTTCTGATTTGGTTGACTGTTGCAGGATTTTCGAACAGGATTCCAAGGCTAGAGCAGAGAGCTATCAGCAAAGGGTTGATAGGAAAGGCAAGAGTCAGATTGATCGTGGAAAACCGTATGCAGCTGGTAAAGGTTTCCAGAGGCAGAGTGGAATGAAGAGACCTAGTGGAGGAGATTCTAGTGCTCCTGTTAAGTGTTACAGATGTGGTCAGGCTGGACATCGTATCCATGAGTGTACCAGTAATGAGAAGAAGTGTTTCAAATGTGGGATAGGTGGTCATTTGGCTGCGGATTGCCGGTTGAAGACTGTGACTTGCTTCAACTGTGGAGAGGTGGGTCATATCAGTCCACAGTGTCCTAAGCCGAAGAAAGAGAATCAGTCAGGAGGCAAGGTTTTTGCTTTATCGGGTTCTGAGACTTCTGCAGATGATCGTTTGATCCGAGGTACGTGTTATATTAATGGCTTTCCTCTTGTAGCTATTATTGACACCGGTGCTACTCATTCTTTTATATCTTTGGATTGTGCTGTGAAGCTTAAGTTAGAAATATCTGAGATGCATGGAAGTATGGTGATTGATACTCCTGCGAAGGGTTCAGTGACTACTACTTCAATTTGTTTAAGTTGCCCTTTGAGTATTTTTGGTAGGGACTTTGGGATAGACCTTGTGTGTCTTCCGCTAGTGCAGATTGATGTTATTCTGGGTATGAACTGGTTGGTGTTTAACCGAGTCTATATCAACTGTTTTGATAAGACTGTGATATTCCCTGAGATTGAGGAAGGAAAGAGTTTGTTTCTATCAGCAAGGCAAGTGAACGAGGAAGTAGCAGATGGGGCAGAGTTGTTTATGCTGTTAGCGACTTTGGAGGCTAAAGATAAACTGGTGATTGGCGATCTAGCTGTGGTGGGTGATTTCCCTGATGTGTTTCCGGAAGAAGTGAATGAATTACCGCCAGAGCGTGAAGTTGAGTTCTCGATTGATTTGGTACCTGGTACTAGACCGATATCGATGGCTCCGTATCGTATGTCTGCTGTTGAGTTAGCTGAATTGAAGGGTCAGCTGGAAGATCTGTTGGATAAGAAATTTATTCGTCCTAGTGTGTCACCGTGGGGTGCACCAGTGTTATTGGTTAAGAAGAAAGAAGGTACTATGAGGTTGTGTGTGGACTACAGGCAACTGAATGAAGTGACGATCAAGAATCGATATCCTTTGCCAAGGATTGATGATTTGATGGATCAGTTGGTTGGTGCGAGTGTGTTTAGTAAAATAGATTTGAGATCTGGGTATCATCAGATACGTGTGAAAACTGAGGATATTCAGAAGACTGCTTTCAGAACAAGGTATGGACATTATGAGTATTCTGTAATGCCTTTTGGGTGACTAATGCGCCTGGAGTATTCATGGAGTATATGAATAGGATTTTTCATCCGTATCTAGATCAGTTTGTTGTGGTGTTTATTGATGACATTTTGGTGTATTCGAAATCTGAAGAAGAACATGCTGAGCATTTGAGAGTGGTGTTGGAAGTTCTACGAGAAAAGAAGTTATTTGCTAAACTGTCAAAGTGTGAATTTTGGCTAGAAGAGGTTAGTTTTCTTGGTCATGTGATTTCAAGAGGTGGTGTTGCTGTTGATCCTTCTAAGATAGAAGCGGTATCTAAGTGGGAAGCTCCGAAGTCAGTTTCTGAGATAAGGAGTTTCCTTGGACTTGCAGGTTACTATAGGAAATTTATTGAGGGATTCTCTAAGTTGGCGTTACCGTTGACGATGTTGACTAGAAAGGGGCAAGCGTTTGTTTGGGATTCAAAATGTGAAGAGGGTTTCCAAGAGTTAAAGAGAAGGTTAACTAGTGCTCCTATTCTGATATTACCGAGTTCGTCGGAACCATTTGAGGTTTACTGTGATGCTTCATTGTTGGGTTTGGGTGGTGTGTTGATGCAGAATAAGCAGGTTATAGCTTATGCTTCGAGACAGCTGAGGGTTCATGAGAGGAACTATCCGACGCACGATTTAGAGTTGGCAGCTGTGGTGTTTGTTTTGAAGTTGTGGAGGCATTACTTGTATGGATCAAGATTTGAGGTTTTCAGTGACCATAAGAGTTTAAAGTATTTGTTTGATCAGAGAGAGCTGAATATGAGACAGAGAAGATGGTTAGAATTTCTGAAGGATTATGACTTTGGTTTGAATTACCATCCGGGTAAAGCAAATGTAGTGGCTGATGCATTGAGTCGGAAATCATTACATATGTCTATGTTAATGGTTAGGGAATTGGATTTAATTGAGCAGTTTAGAGACTTGAGTTTGGTGTGTGAGAGTACTCACAATAGTGTTAAATTGGGAATGTTGAAGTTAACAAGTGGTATTCTGGACGAGATCAGAGAGGGTCAGAAATCCGATATGCTTTTGGTTGATAAGTTGACTTTAGTGAATCAAGGTCAAGGTGGTGAATTCAGAGTTGATGAGAATGGTATTTTGAAATTTGGTAGTCGGGTGTGTGTTCCGGATGTTACTGAACTTAAGAAGAGTATTCTGGAAGAAGGACATCGTAGTGGCTTGAGTATTCATCCTGGAGCTACGAAGATGTATCATGATTTGAAGAAGTTATTTTGGTGGCCGGGAATGAAAAGAGAAATTGCGAGTTTTGTTTATTCTTGTTTGACTTGTCAGAAGTCAAAGATTGAGCATCAGAAGCCGTCTGGGCTAATGCAACCGTTGGCTATTCCAGAGTGGAAGTGGGATAGTATCAGTATGGATTTTGTTTCTGGGTTGCCAAGGACAAGTAAGAATTTTGAGGCTATTTGGGTGATTGTTGATAGATTAACAAAGTCGGCTCATTTCATTCCGATCAGAATGGATTATCCGTTAGAGAGATTAGCCGAGTTGTATATTGAGAAGATTGTAAGTTTGCATGGTATTCCGTCGAGTATTGTTTCGGACAGGGATCCTAGATTTACATCGAAGTTTTGGGAAGGTTTGCAGAGGGCTTTGGGAACTAAGCTGAGATTGAGTTCTGCATATCATCCGCAGACTGATGGTCAGACTGAGAGGACGATTCAGTCATTAGAGGATCTTTTGAGAGCTTGTGTTTTGGAAAAAGGAGGTGCTTGGGATTGTTATTTGCCTTTGATTGAGTTTACCTACAACAATAGTTTTCATTCGAGTATTGGTATGGCACCGTTTGAAGCTTTGTATGGTAGGAGATGTCGGACGCCTTTATGTTGGTATGAGTCCGGTGAGAGTGCTGTGGTTGGACCGGAGATTGTTCAACAAACTACAGAAAAGATTAAGATGATTCAGGATAAGATGAGAATTGCTCAGAGTCGTCAGAAGAGTTATCATGATAAGAGGAGGAAATCACTTGAGTTCCAAGAGGGAGATCATGTGTTTCTTCGTGTTACTCCGATAACTGGTGTTGGTCGAGCTTTGAAGTCGAAGAAGTTGACACCTCGATTTATTGGTCCTTATCAGATTTTGGAGAGGATAGGGGAGGTAGCCTATCGTGTCGCTTTACCGCCGTCGCTTGCGAATTTGCATGAGGTTTTTCATGTGTCTCAGCTGAGGAGGTACATTCATGATCCGTCGCATGTAGTCCAAATAGATGATGTACAGGTGAGAGATAACCTGACTGTTGAAACATCACCTATGAGGATCGAGGATCGAGAGTTGAAGCAGTTGCGGGGTAAAGAGATTGCCTTGGTGAAGGTAGCTTGGGGAGGATCAGCAGGTGGCAACGTGACTTGGGAACTGGAGAGTAAGATGAAGGAGTCTTACCCAGAGTTGTTCGCTTGAGGTATGTTTTCGAGGACGAAAACTCTTTTAGTGGGGGAGAGTTGTAACACCCCGATAATAATAAAATATTATTTAAATTGAGTTAATAATTTATTTATTAATTTAATTAAATAATTGGAAATTTTATTGTTATTATTATTGGATTATTATTATTATTATTATTTGGAAAATATATATAAGTGGGAAATAAGAGAAAAGAGTTCATTTTGGAAAACAAGGTTTTACGTGAAACAGAGAACGATCGTGAAAGAAGAGGAAAAGGGCAAAGAGACAGAGCGAGGGCTGAAGGTTGAAGAAGGAAGGGCTTGAGCTTAGAGATTCGCCGGATTAACTCAGGTAAGGGGGGTTTATCGTCAATTAACGGGTATTATGGGATAATATGTCATGGGTAGTGATAAGCTGTTGATTGACCCTAATTGGGAACTGTGAATACTGAAATTTTGTTGGATGAACCGTGTTAGAAGTTGAAATTTAGTCGGTAATTGAGACTGTTGTAATTCCCCGATCGTATGGCTTTTTACGGAATCGGATTCGGAGGTCCGGAAGTCCTCCAATGGCGGAAAATGCGGAGAATTCTGCATTCTGCCTTGAGTTAGCGCAGGAACAGCTTCTGTCTTGCGTTAACCGGTTAACCCAGGGTGTTAACCGGTTAACACTGTGTTGGATTATGAATATGTGCTGTTTTGTCTGCGTTAACCGGTTAACCCAGGGTGTTAACCGGTTAACACTGTTGTAATTTCTGATATTTGGCTGTTTGTGCTGCGTTAACCGGTTAACCCAGGGCGTTAACCGGTTAACACTGTTAAATTTTGAGACAGAAGGCGTGTTGTGCTGCGTTAACCGGTTAACCCAGGGCGTTAACCGGTTAACGCTGTTGCAGAGTGGAAAAATGTTAATTGTAATGTTGTGTGCCTATTTGAGGGTTGGCCTATGTTGGCCTATGATGTAATAGAGACTAATTCCCGCTGTTTGAGCAGTATAGATATTAGTGGAGTGTGCTAATATTGTGGTTGTTGTTTGGCATGATATGATATGCTTTTGTGATAAATTGTGTTGATAATGTGGAATGGTATACATGATGTTGTGAATGTATGCATTTGTGAATAGACTATTCTATAGCTTAGAGTGTGAGCATGTGTCTATTCTTGATTATCGTTGATGTTGCATTGCTAGGTGATTAGCATGCGTATTGTGGCCTTCGGGTGGTAGCTAATTCCCATGGTGAGGAATTAGTGAGTAAATCATGTTGATTGTTGTTGTTGTTTGCATGCTAGGTGATTAGCGTGCATATCATGGCCCATTTGGGGTGGTAGCTAATTCCCATGGTGAGGAATTAGTGAGTGAGTCACTATGTCTCAAATGAGTGGGACTAGTGAGCTTGGTAGCCGTGCCTGGATTTGGACGGTGAGGTTGAACTATATGTTCACAACATAGTCGGTACCGCATGCATAGAGTCTCATTGCATAATGAATGTATGGCATATGATATGAATGGATGTATTCCAGTATCATATGTGTGTTGTGTGTTGGGTTGTTAATGATTTAATATGATGGAGATTGTACTGTTGAGTATGATGTTTGAATGGATATTACTGTTGCTGAATGCGTAGTCTAATTAGGGTGAATTAATGTGTTAATTACTTGGCATTACATGTTGTTCTATAATGCTTATTATATTGATTGAGGAACTCACCCTTACGCCTATTTTTCAGGTAACGAGAAATGAGTTGAGTAGAAGCTTATGCTTGGAGTCTAGAGTAGTTTCTTATGGGTCATGCTCTGATAGATGTAACATCGGGAGGGAATGTTTTAATTAATTTGATATTTGTGGTTGAATGATTTACATGTATTGTGTTACATGTTTTACATTGATGTTGGATTTTATTCCGCTGCGAATTATGCAAAAGAACCTTATGTTGATTAAATAAATGAGCATGACAGGATTGATTGAGGATTTTTGTGAAATGATTGTGTGACACCCTTCGGGGCATAATTACTCTGATGAATATATTGTTATTTTAATTATAATAATTTGGGGTATTTAGAAGGGTGTTACACTCATCACACATGTCTGGAAGGAAAGATTGGTTTATCAACACAAATCCCTCAATGAAGAACATGGTAAAATTTGCAAATGACAACACTCTAGCAATTAAATGTGTTGGTGATGTTTTGATTATGAGGAAAGATGGCAAGAGGTCAGTAATTTCAAATGTGTTGTACATACCAGGCATGAAGAGCAATTTGCTCAATATAGGGCATTTAGTCGAAAAGAACTACAAAGTGTCGATCAAAGACAAGATGATGAGAGTTATCGACTCAAATGGAAGGTGCCTTGCAACAACAACCAGCTGAGATGAATGGATATGGAATTATAGACGTGGCCATCTCAATTTCAAAGACATAAGAGATTTGAAGAGAAGAAATATGGTTTCAGGATTACCGAAAATTGACATTCCAAACGAACTGTGTGAAGAATGTGTGCAGGCGAAGCAACATAAGAACAACTTTAGTAAGGATGCAAGAAGTAGGTTGAAGACAATTCTTGAAGTCATATACTCTGATGTATGTGGTCCTCTCTAGGTGGATTCGATAGGAGGTAACAAATGCTTTGTTACATTCATAGATGATTTCAGTCGAAAACTGTGATCTTACCTGATCAAGAAGAAAAGTGAAGTGATCAAGGTATTTGCCAAGTTTAAATCTATGATCGAAAGGCAGAGCGGTCGAAAGATCAAGATTTTTAGGACTGGTGGTGTAACACCCCGATTTAAAATAAGAGAATTATTTAATTAAGTTAATATTATGTTATTAATTTAATTAAATAAAGTTGAAATTTTGGGAATTATTATTATTATTATAGATGTTATTTATTTTAATAATAATTAAATAAATAAAATAAATGGAATATGAAGAGTGGAAGGGTAAAGGTGGAATTGGATATAAGAGGCCAAAAGGAGAACTCAGTTGGTTTTCACGTGTTTTGCTTCAGAGTCAGAAAAAGAGAAAGAACTGCAGAAGAGAAAGGGAAGGAAGAGGAAAAGGCCAAAGAGTGCTCAGAGTTTCCTTCAATCCAAAGAGGTAAGGGGTCTGAATCTTATTAAACGTTAATATGCGAGCAATTTCGCGATATCTGTTGGATCGTTGATAGATTTTGGGATTTTAGGGAGATTGGGAAAGTTGGGGTTTTTGAGGGAAATTGTCCGATCTGTGAGTTTTGTGACGTTATATGTATTGTAATCGAAGTATGTTGTGTATATAACTGTTGAATGTTGATTTTGGATTGTTAGCCGTGTGGTGTGAGTTATAGCGAGCAAAGAGGCAAAGCTGCGCTGGTTTTCGTAGCAGGGGAGTTCTGTTCGCGCGCGTTCGCGGCGCGAAGCTCAGTTCGCGGCGCGAACTGAGCAGGATTCAGAGGAGTTCTGTAATTCACTGTTCGCGACGCGATCCTTCGTTCGCGGCGCGAACTGAAGCGAAATTGATGATTCGCGACGCGAACCTATGTTGGCGGCGCGAACTGATAAATCCAGAATCTGATGTTAATGAGTTTGGAGTACGTTGAGTTGCGAGACTCTTAGTAGGTCGCTGTAATTGTATTATAACAATTAATAGTGATTATATGATGGTGTATGAGGTGTTTATGATGATTACATGTTGAATGTACATGTTTAATAATAAATGTGTTATGTAATGATGTGAAATCGATGAAATGTTGTTGTTTTTTGTTGAGTTGTATATCATGTTATTAATGATGATGATAACATGACTATATGATGTTGTTGTTGCTATGATGATTATTATGCATGTTTGATGTGCATGCATTCATGAAAGGCCGATGCCTAGTGATGAACGGACTGAGTTCCAATGATGTTGTTGACTCCGGGCTTGTTGAGAGGCTTGGTTCCTTACGGGGAACTCGGATTCTATGGTGATGAATCTGGGAGTGGTGATCCTGTAGTGGTCACAAAATGGGTATACCGAGTCGTGTTGAGTCATGCATGGGTGTGTGCATTGCAATTGATGTGTTGTTTTGTTGATGTTCATGAGTTTGTTGATTATAATGATGATTATGATGAACTGTGTTGACATGTGTGCAATATATTATATTATATTCTGTCGTTATATTATTGTTTAATAATGTAATTCTCACCCCTTCTGCATGTGTTTATGTTCATCCATGATGAACAATGTGCAGATAAAGAGGAGTAGCTAGTGTTGAGGTTGAAGAATAAGTGTAGAGTTATTCTACAGAGTCGAGTCAAATGCTCTGGTCATGTGACACCGGGGTTATGGGATTCGATAGATATTATGTTATTATTTCCGTTGTTCATGATGGTTAACATGTTGAGATCTTTGTTGAGATAAATGTTGAAACATTTTATGAATTGTTAAATGATGAATTATAATAATTGTGTGTTGTCCGCTGCGAAGTTTTATTAAAATGAAAAATAAATTTTATATTGTGATATGATAATTGTTATGTGTTATGAAATGTAAACTCTTCAACATGTTGTACTCTGATAAATAATTTAAATATGTCGTTTGGGTAGAAGGGTGTTACATTAGTGGTATCAGAGCATGGTCAGTCCAGTCGAGTCATAATGTGATGTTTCCCTGTTGGTCGATTAGTGTAGATGACACTGTCGATATTTAACGGTTGTAGTTGTGTTGTGCAGAGTATGGCTGGAGAGAATGACCGTGCGATTGCTGAGGCTTTGACTGCTATGGCGCAGGATATGCAGGCGCAGCAGAATCCGCCGGTCGACGAGTTTAGGAATTTGGGAAGGTTTCTGAAGAATAACCCTCCTACATTCAAAGGGCGCTATGATCCAGATGGTGCTCAGATTTGGCTGAAGGAAATTGAGAAGATTTTCCGGGTGATGACGTGTACTGAAGCACAGAAGGTGCAGTTTGGTACGTATATGTTATCTGAAGAGGCTGAAAACTGGTGGGATAACACTCGCCAGAGAATTGAAGTACCAGGTACGGAGATGACCTGGGTAAGGTTCAAGACGGCCTTTCTGGAGAAATATTTTCCTGCTGATGTGCGATGTAAGAAGGAGATGGAATTTCTAGGACTGAAGCAGGGTAACATGTCTGTTGCTGATTACGCTTCGAAGTTTGAGGAGCTGGTGCAGTATTGTCCTCATTATAACAATGCTGATGCTGAGGAATCCAAGTGTGTCAAGTTTGAGAACGGGTTGCGTCCCGAGATCAAACAAGGCATTGGTTACCAGGAGATTCGTAGGTTCCCTACACTGGTTAATAAGTGCAGGATATTTGATGAAGATAGCAAGGCGAGGACAGCTCATTACAAGAGTCTTAGTGAGAAGAAGAGTAAGGATCGTGGTAGTCCTTATGCATCTCCGAATGGTAAAGGTAAGCAGAAAGTGATAGATGAGAAGAAGCCAAGTGGGGGAGGATCTCCCATAGCTGGTAAGTGTTTCAAGTGTGGCGAGCCAGGCCACCGTGCCGATAGCTGTACCAAGAGAGTGCTGAGATGTTTCCGATGCGGTCAGACTGGTCATAGAGTTACTGAATGTAAGGATGCTGGTCCGACATGTTTTAATTGTGGCGAGAAAGGCCATATCAGTTCGCAGTGCTCGAAACCGAAGAAAGCGGCTACTGCAGCTCATACTACTGGTAGGGTGTTTGCTCTGAGTGGGGCTGAAGCTCCTAAAGAAGATAATCTGATTAAAGGTACTTGCTTGATTAATAATGTTGAATTGCTTGCTATTGTTGACACTGGTGCTACGCATTCTTTTATTTCGTATGAGTGTGCGACCAGGATTGGTGTGATTGTGTCATCCTTAGGCGGAAGTATGGTGATAGATACTCCTGCTAATGGTTCTGTGCAGACTTCCGTTGTCTGTCGAGGGTGTCGTTTGACGATCTTTGAGAGAGAGTTCGTGGTTGATTTGGTGTGCTTACCCTTGCACCAAATTGATATTATTCTGGGAATGAATTGGCTAGAATCCTATGGTGTGTTTATCAACTGTTATAGGAAGACGGTGTGGTTTCCTGAAGTTAGTGAGAATGATGAGGCAAGATTTCTATCTGCTAGGCAGGTGGGGAATTTTGTGAAAGATGAAGCTCAGATATTCGCTTTAATTGCGTCTCTGCAAGCGGATGAGAAAGTGGTGAGTGTAGAATTGCCTGTTGTCTGTGAATTTCAGGATGTGTTTCCGGAGGATGTAAGTGATTTACCTCCAGAACGTGAAGTCGAATTTGCCATTGACTTAGTACCAGGTACGAGTCCAGTGTCGATGTCTCCTTATAGAATGTCGGCAACTGAATTGGTTGAATTGAAGAAGCAACTTGAAGAATTGCTTGAGAAGAAGTTTGTGCGTCCAAGTGTTTCTCCTTGGGGTGCACCAGTATTGTTAGTGAAGAAGAAAGAAGGTACGATGAGGTTGTGTGTCGATTATCGGCAGTTGAATAAGGTGACTATCAAGAATCGGTATCCATTGCCGAGGATTGATGATTTGATGGACCAGTTGGTTGGAGCTCATGTTTTCAGTAAGATTGATTTGAGGTCGGGTTATCATCAGATTCGAGTGGAGTCAGATGATATTGCGAAGACTGCTTTCCGTACGAGGTATGGTCATTATGAATACACTGTGATGCCGTTCGGTGTGTCTAATGCTCCAGGTGTGTTTATGGAATATATGAATCGTATATTTCATCCGTACCTTGATAATTTTGTTGTGGTGTTCATAGATGATATATTGATATATTCTAAGACGGAAGAAGAGCATGCAGGACATCTGAGAATTGTTTTGCAGGTGTTAAGAGAAAAGAAGTTATATGCCAAGTTATCTAAATGTGAGTTCTGGTTGAAGGAAGTGAGTTTCCTTGGCCATGTGATTTCGAGTGGTGGGATTTCTGTCGATCCTGCTAAAGTTGATGCTGTATTACAGTGGGAGACTCCGAAGTCTGCTACTGAGATACGCAGTTTTCTGGGGTTAGCTGGTTATTATCGCAGATTTATTGAGGGCTTCTCTAAGTTGGCATTGCCGTTGACGCAGTTGACTAAGAAGGGTCAAGTGTATGTGTGGGATGCAGCTTGTGAAGCGAGTTTTGTTGAGTTGAAGAGGCGGTTGACTAGTGCTCCAGTGTTGATCTTACCTAATCCTGGTGAGTCCTTCGTTGTTTATTGTGATGCTTCTTTGATGGGTCTTGGTGGTGTTTTGATGCAGGATGGTAAGGTTGTAGCTTATGCTTCTAGACAGTTGAAAGTTCATGAGAGGAATTATCCTACGCATGATCTAGAACTTGCAGCTGTTGTATTTGTGTTGAAAATGTGGAGGCATTATCTGTATGGTTCCAGATTCGAAGTGTTCAGTGATCACAAGAGTCTGAAGTATCTGTTTGATCAGAAAGAGTTAAATATGAGGCAGAGAAGGTGGTTAGAATTACTGAAGGATTTTGACTTTGAATTGAGTTATCATTCCGGTAAGGCTAATGTAGTTGCAGATGCGCTGAGTAGAAAGTCTCTACATATGTCTATGATGATGGTTCGGGAGCTTGAGTTAATTGAACAGTTCCGTGATATGAGTTTGGGTTGTGAAGTTTCCGCTGATAGTGTAAAGTTGGGTATGCTGAAGTTGACTAGTGGAATTCTGGAGGATATTCGGAATGGTCAGCAAGTTGATGTCGCTCTAGTTGATCATATTACTATGGTTAACCAGGGTAATGGTGGTAATTTTGAGATTGATGGGAATGGCATCCTGCGATTTAAAGGTAGAGTTTGTGTTCCTGAGTTGTCTGAATTGAAAAAGAGTATTCTTGAAGAAGGCCATAGGAGTGGATTGAGTATCCATCCAGGTGCGACTAAAATGTATCAAGATTTGAAGAAGTTGTTTTGGTGGGCTGGTATGAAAAGAGATGTTGCTAAGTTTGTGTATGCATGTTTGACTTGTCAGAAGTCAAAGATTGAACATCAGAAACCGACAGGTATGATGCAACCTTTGAAGATTCCTGAATGGAAGTGGGATAGCATTTCCATGGATTTTGTGACGGGATTGCCGAGGACGGTGAAAGGTAATGATTCTATTTGGGTGATTGTGGATCGATTGACTAAGTCGGCGCATTTCTTGCCGATGAAGATTAATCACTCTTTAGAGAAGTTGGCAGAGTTGTATATTGAGGAGATAGTGAGGCTGCATGGTATTCCATCCAGTATTGTGTCTGATAGAGATCCCAGATTTACTTCTAGATTTTGGGAAAGTTTGCAGAAAGCGTTGGGGACTAAGTTGAGGTTGAGTTCAGCTTATCATCCTCAGACTGACGGTCAGACTGAAAGAACTATCCAATCCTTGGAGGATTTGTTGAGAGCTTGTGTGTTGGAGCAGAGTGGTTCTTGGGATAGTTATTTGCCGTTGGTGGAGTTTACTTATAATAACAGTTTTCATGCTAGTATCGGTATGGCTCCATACGAAGCATTGTATGGTAAGAGATGTAGAACTCCATTATGTTGGTATGAATCAGGTGAGAGTGTTGTACTCGGACCTGAGATTGTGCAGCAGACGACTGAAAAGGTTAAGATGATTCAGGAGAAGATGAAGATTTCTCAGAGTCGTCAGAAGAGTTATCATGATAAGAGGAGAAAGGCACTTGAATTCCAAGAGGGAGATCATGTGTTCTTGAGAGTTACTCCGACGACAGGTGTGGGTAGAGCTTTAAAGTCTAGAAAGCTTACTCCGAGGTTTGTGGGTCCGTATCAGATTTTGAAGAGGGTTGGGGAAGTGGCGTATCGGATAGCTTTACCGCCGTCGCTTTCTAATCTGCATGATGTGTTTCATGTATCTCAGTTGAGAAAATATATTGCGGATCCTTCGCATGTTGTTCAGTTGGATGATATCCAGGTGAGGGATAATTTGACCGTTGAGGTGTTGCCAATTCGGATAGATGACCGAGAAGAGAAGACCCTGAGAGGTAAGAAGATTGCTCTAGTGAAAGTTGTTTGGGGAGGTCCAGCTGGTGAGAGCTTGACTTGGGAGCGTGAAGATCAGATGAAGGAGTCGTATCCGGTTCTATTTACTTGAGGTATGTTTTCGAGGACGAAAACTTCTAAAGTGGGGGAGAGTTGTAACACCCCGATTTAAAATAAGAGAATTATTTAATTAAGTTAATATTATGTTATTAATTTAATTAAATAAAGTTGAAATTTTGGGAATTATTATTATTATTATAGATGTTATTTATTTTAATAATAATTAAATAAATAAAATAAATGGAATATGAAGAGTGGAAGGGTAAAGGTGGAATTGGATATAAGAGGCCAAAAGGAGAACTCAGTTGGTTTTCACGTGTTTTGCTTCAGAGTCAGAAAAAGAGAAAGAACTGCAGAAGAGAAAGGAAGGAAGAGGAAAAGGCCAAAGAGTGCTCAGAGTTTCCTTCAATCCAAAGAGGTAAGGGGTCTGAATCTTATTAAACGTTAATATGCGAGCAATTTCGCGATATCTGTTGGATCGTTGATAGATTTTGGGAATTTTAGGGAGATTGGGAAAGTTGGGGTTTTTGAGGGAAATTGTCCGATCTGTGAGTTTTGTGACGTTATATGTATTGTAATCGAAGTATGTTGTGTATATATAACTGTTGAATGTTGATTTTGGATTGTTAGCCGTGTGGTGTGAGTTATAGCGAGCAAAGAGGCAAAGCTGCGCTGGTTTTCGTAGCAGGGGAGTTCTGTTCGCGCGCGTTCGCGGCGCGAAGCTCAGTTCGCGGCGCGAACTGAGCAGGATTCAGAGGAGTTCTGTAATTCACTGTTCGCGACGCGATCCTTCGTTCGCGGCGCGAACTGAAGCGAAATTGATGATTCGCGACGCGAACCTATGTTGGCGGCGCGAACTGATAAATCCAGAATCTGATGTTAATGAGTTTGGAGTACGTTGAGTTGCGAGACTCTTAGTAGGTCGCTGTAATTGTATTATAACAATTAATAGTGATTATATGATGGTGTATGAGGTGTTTATGATGATTACATGTTGAATGTACATGTTTAATAATAAATGTGTTATGTAATGATGTGAAATCGATGAAATGTTGTTGTTGTTTTGTTGAGTTGTATATCATGTTATTAATGATGATGATAACATGACTATATGATGTTGTTGTTGCTATGATGATTATTATGCATGTTTGATGTGCATGCATTCATGAAAGGCCGATGCCTAGTGATGAACGGACTGAGTTCCAATGATGTTGTTGACTCCGGGCTTGTTGAGAGGCTTGGTTCCTTACGGGGAACTCGGATTCTATGGTGATGAATCTGGGAGTGGTGATCCTGTAGTGGTCACAAAATGGGTATACCGAGTCGTGTTGAGTCATGCATGGGTGTGTGCATTGCAATTGATGTGTTGTTTTTGTTGATGTTCATGAGTTTGTTGATTATAATGATGATTATGATGAACTGTGTTGACATGTGTGCAATATAATTATATTATATTCTGTCGTTATATTATTGTTTAATAATGTAATTCTCACCCCTTCTGCATGTGTTTATGTTCATCCATGATGAACAATGTGCAGATAAAGAGGAGTAGCTAGTGTTGAGGTTGAAGAATAAGTGTAGAGTTATTCTACAGAGTCGAGTCAAATGCTCTGGTCATGTGACACCGGGGTTATGGGATTCGATAGATATTATGTTATTATTTCCGTTGTTCATGATGGTTAACATGTTGAGATCTTTTGTTGAGATAAATGTTGAAACATTTTATGAATTGTTAAATGATGAATTATAATAATTGTGTGTTGTCCGCTGCGAAGTTTTATTAAAATGAAAAATAAATTTTATATTGTGATATGATAATTGTTATGTGTTATGAAATGTAAACTCTTCTACATGTTGTACTCTGATAAATAATTTAAATATGTCGTTTGGGTAGAAGGGTGTTACAGGTGGTGGTGGAGAACATGTGTCGAAAGACTCCGATGCATTATATGTGAAAGAAGGGAATGTGCATGAGGTGGTGCCACCATACACTCCACAACAGAATGGAGTCGTAGAAAGGAAGAATAGAACCATTATTAATATGGTTAAAAGTATGTTGAAAGGCAAGCATCTACCCAAAGAACTATGGAGAGAAGTTGTGTCGACTACATTATATATTCTGAATAGATGTCCGAAAAAGAAGCTAGAAGGAATCACACCAGAAGAATGTTGGTCTGGTGTCAAGCCTAGCTTGAGTCATCTGAGGGTGTTTGAATCTATAACACATAGACATGTGCCAGATCAGTTGAGAAGAAAACTTGATGACAAGTCGAGTTAGATGATCCTGATAGGATATCATTCGACTAGAGGATACAAGTTGTTCGACCTAGTGAATAAGCAAGTGGTGATCAACAGGGACGTGATCATAGATGAGCTTAAGGAGTGGGATTGGACTGAGAATGTCAAGAAAGATTCAATAAGAATCTTTTATGATGAACCAGCTAGTGAAGTCGAAAGAGAAGTTTGACAGGAAGAAGTTAGAGGTGAAGCAGACCCAAGAAGATCTCAAAGAACAAGACATATGCCTACAAGGTTGCAAGAATGTGTGATTACATCAGATGATGTGGTCAATGAAGAAGGTGAGCTGGTACATTATGCTTTCTACACAGATGTCGAACATGTCAATACAGTTGAGACATTGAAAGATTCAAAGTGGATGAAAGCAATGGACGAAGAGCTAAAGTCAATCAAAGTCAACAACACTTGGTCACTTGTCGAATTGCCCCATGACAAGAAGGCAATCGATGTGAAGTGGGTATACAAGGTGAAGTTGAATCCTAGAGGATAAGTGACTCGACACAAGGCGAGACTTGTGGCGAAAGGATTTCTTCAGAAAGAAGGAATTGACTTCGATAAAGTTTTTGCACCTGTTGCTAGGATCAAAACAATCAGGTTGGTTGTTGGTCTAGCAAACATAAACAACTGGAAGATGTGCCAGATGGATGTGAAATGTGCATTCCTGAATGACCCATTAGAAGAAGAAGTCTGTGTTGCACAACCAGTTGGGTTTGTGAAACAAGGCGAAAAAGAAAAGTGTATAGACTGCATAAAGTCCTCTACGAACTTAAACAAGCTCCAAGAGCTTGGAACAAGAAGATATATGGCTTTATAAGGGAGAAGGAATTTGTGAAGTACAAATATGAACATGGAGTATATGTAAGAGGAAGCAAGAGTGAATTTCTTATACTATGTCTCTATGTCGATGACTTGTTGATAACTGGTAGTTGCAAGAAGGAGATTGAAGACTTCAAAGGTGATCTCAACAAGGAATTCAAAATGTCAGATTTGGGTGACATTTCATATTTCCTTGGCATCGAATTCTACAAGAGTTTTAGAGGTTTGATGATGCATCAAAGAAGGTATGCAGGCGAAATTCTAAAGAGATTTGAGATGCAAGATTGCAACGCAACTTCAACTCCAGTTGAGCGCAAATTACAACTATCGAAAGATTCAGATGAAGATGATGTCGACCCAACCCAATATAGAAGACTTGTTGGGTCACTTCGATACCTTTGTCACACAAGGCCCGACTTAACATACGTTGTAGGTATGGTGAGTAGGTTCATGCAGAAGTCAAAGGTATCACATCTAGCAGTGACGAAGAGGATAGTAAGGTATCTGGAAGGAATTCTCGACTATGGCATTTTGTTTCCTGCAGCTGATGAAGGAAAAGAATGCAATTTAGTGGGATACACCGACTCAAGTTGGTGTAGTGATATCGAGGATCGAAAATCCATAATTGGCTATGTGTTTATGCTAGGTGGTGCACCAGTTGCTTGGAGTTTGAGAAAGGAGTCAGTAGTGGCATTATCGTCATGCGAAGCAGAATACATAACTGTTTCTCTTTGTGCATGTCAAGCAACGTGGATGGTGAATCTGGTCGAAGAGATAACAACGAAGACTCATTGAGCAATTACCATGAAGATCGACAACATGTCAGCTATCAATCTGGCAAAGAATCTGATAGCACATGATCGAAGCAAGCACATCGAGATGAGATTCCATTATCTTCAAGAGTAGGTAGCAGATGGAAAGATGAATGTGGAACACTGCAAAACTGAGAATCAGATTGCAGACATCATGACAAAGGGAATGCAAGTCGAAGTATTCAGAAGACTAAGAACTGTGATGAATGTAGATAACTTAGACACAATGAATTAAGTGGTGTGTTAAATTGTAATTCCTTGTGTCGAAGTAGGTTGCTCGACAGAACAAGGAAGTGTCAAACTATCTAGTATGTTGAGTTGTGTTAGTGTGTCGAAACATGTTGCTTCACATAGAATTTTGACTTAGGCCTATTTTAGTAGTGTTAACTATTTTGGACTTTTATAGTTTTGGGCTTTGCCTTGGGGTCCAAGTTAACCTAAATCTATAAATAGGGGAGTAACCCTTATTCTTGTAATGAAGTGAATAAAACATTCATAATATTGTATTCACAGTATTTTGCAGTTGCAAAGTGAATAAGAAGTTTTCAACAGTTTGTGGGCAGAGAGAAACTCTGCAGAATTTAATTATTCTTCTCCTTCATCGTTCTTTACTTTCTTTCTTTCTCCGTTGTTCTTCTTTTCATTGTTATTGTATGGGTGATAACAATCTTGTTTATCAAGATTAATTGAAATTCTCCATAGATTTTGATGGATTTCCAACAACATCTACCTCTTTCAGTGCGTTTGATTCTTTACCCTTGGACATTAAGGTAGTTTTTTTTTATAAAAAAATTCTTACTTATGTAGTGAATTTTGATTTAGTCCACTCTCTTTTTTTATCAATTTTTTTTGAATATATTCTAATATTTATTCAAGAATATATATATATATATATATATATATATATATATATATATATATATATATATATATATATATATTATATATATATATATATAATATATATATATATATAATATATATGTATCATTCCCATTTCAATATTTTTACGATATTTTTTAAAATAAATTATGAAAAAGTATCGTTAAAATTTATAAGTCTAAGATTTTGTCTGATAAAACGAATTGATAAGCTAGTTAATAGTTGATAGCTGACGACTAATAACCGATAAGTTATAGTTGGTGACTGATAATTTATAGTTTATGATTTATAGCTGATAAACTAATTTGAGTGTTTGATAAATTAACGATTACACTAGCTAATAAATATAAAATGATATAAAAGAACATTTTAATTAAAAAAATTAATGAATAATAATCGTATTTATTAAATAAAAATAAACGTATTAACAATCAAATGCAAAACATTTTAAATATAATATAAAATTAAACATAACACAAATATATATTGAACATTTATATATAAATTTTGTAATGAAATTTATCAAAATATCTAAAATAATAATATTATAATTCTGAATTCAATTACATTAATCTAAAATAATAATAAAATTAAGTTTATTGTTTAACATTCCACAATAAAACCGCAATGCTATTACGAATTTCCTTCATCTTGAATTTGTTTAGTAGAAATAGTGACTAACCTTTCTTATTCCCTAAATTAAAACACAATTATTTTAATTTAAATCATAATAAAATATAAAGGGTAAAAATTAATTTTGGATAAATTGTGAAGGTACAAAGGGAGGAAAAAAATCATAAAGTTAAAAACTACAAACTCAAAAACTACTTCAAATAAAAGCCAGTAAAAAAACTACAAATCTAGAAACTAAAAAAAGAGTTACTAAACAAAAGTCATTAATGTAAACTCAAAAGTTAAAAACTTTTTTTTGGTTTTATCATACAGACTCTAAATATAAAACAATAATTTGACTGTTAATTAATTATTTTTCTAAATAAAAGTTTGAGTAATTTTATGATATTATTTAAAACTTACATATTAAATAAATAACTTTTTATAATTGAAAAATACTTAATCTCACAAAACAGTTATATCAAAAATAATATAATTAATTATTAAATAATGATGTGGTGTGCAATTAAAATAAATTATTTTAACTCATAAATGTAAAATTAAAATTAAATAAATTATAATTAAATTATTTTAATAATTAGTTTTTCCATATTTCTCTACTTTCTCATGATTCATTATAAATGAATCAATCACCGTGTATTAATCTCTTTTAAATAATATTTCCTAAATTGAACTAACCTTTATATTCATTGCACCCACTGAGAAGTCAAATTCTTGGAAATATCACGGGTGTTTACACTAGTTATTGTCGTAGCATCAACTATTTATGAAATAAATAAAAAATATAATTAATTATTTACAATGATAATTGCATAAAAAAAATGAAATTAATTTACTTAAAGAGTTTGAATTGAAAGATGAAAAAATAAAATTTAAAAAGCTCCTCCAAATTCTAAATTCTTGTTCTCATTTTCCGCTTCTTTTCTTCTTCTTCTTCGTTACTCCAAGTATTTCTACTCGCGGTGGCGCCGTATCTGAACCGTTGATTTAACACTTTACTTCCTTCTTCATCTTTCTCTAACCAGGTATCCATTTTCTTTCCTCTCATTTTCCTTTGATTTCTTTGCCCCTTTTATTGCTAGTATCGGTTTTCTGTTACTTTGATTTCGGAAACGGATTCTTGGTTTGGTTCGTAATTGTGCCCTAATTCAATTTCAACCGATTCTTAATTTGTTTACAATTTTAACCTTTTGGATAAGAATGTATTCATCATGAAATAACCCTATTTTGTTTTTCTTTTGTTCAATTTTGCACTGTAGAAAAAAGAGTAAGAAACTTAGCATTTCATTAATGGTGAATATAGGTCACGTTGCATAGGTCACAATCTGATAGTGTCGCAGATTTTGATTTTGATATATCCGCTCGAACATTGCCAATCCCTTATTATAGTAACGTTAGGATATATTTGAATATCCTAAAATGAATTGAGAGGAATGTAGCGGAATGTAGCGGAGTGGAAGGTAGCAGAATGAAGATTCCATTCCATTGTTTGGAAATATGGTGTGGTAAATGATTGAATGGAATGAAATCCATATCACTCCATTTTGCTATGCTTCATTTGATCGAAACAATGGAATATCACTTGATTCTATCCCATTCGATTTTGAGGAACTAAATTTTTTATGTATATAACTCTTATTTGGTTTCAGTTTCTTGGAAGCTATCTTGTTTGACTTAACTGATTGTATTTTTTTTTTCATGCCAGGGATACAAAATGATAGGATCCTTTATTACCAGGATACTTGTGTATGTTTATGATCATTCTTTAGGATGGGTTTGTGCTGTAGATTTCGAATTCAATTATTTTATATTTTCAGTGTTTATGTGTTTGCAGGATGGTTTTTGGCTATGCCTATCCAGCTTATGAATGCTATAAAGCAGTTGAAAAGAATAGGCCTGAAATTGAACAGCTACGCTTTTGGTGCCAGTATTGGTATACTTCCATAAAACTTAACTTGTAAATAGTCGGTTTACAATTGTACCGATTTTTTTTAGTTTTCCCTTTGTATTGCAGGATTTTGGTTGCTCTTTTGACGGTGTGTGAGCGAATTGGTGATACGTTTATATCATGGTAGATACTATCTTGGATATGTGCAGATAATTCCATGTCCTTTTTTCTTTTTCACTGAAAAAATTTGTTTTATTATGCTTTCTGATTGCTTATTGTTAAAATTCTTCTTAAAGGGTTCCGATGTATAGTGAAGCTAAGTTGGCGTTTTTTATATATCTTTGGTACCCGAAAACTAAGGTATGCAGTTAACTACTGTGGTTGAATCTGATAAAGCTTTATTATTTAATTCTCTTCAGCTTGATCTTTCACATTAATATTATTGCCTGTGTTAGGGAACAACATATGTGTATGATTCTTTCTTTAGACCATATGTTGCGAAACACGAGACAGATATTGATCGCAACTTGATGGAGCTAAGGACACGGGCAGGAGATATTGCAGTTACGTATTGGCAAAAGGCTGCTAGTTATGGCCAGACTAGAGTTTTTGACATTTTGCAGTATGTTGCTGCTCAATCAGCGCCACCGGCTCCCCCTGCGCAGGTAGTTAAATATGTGTTTTTATCTCATTTCCTCTTATTATGCTTTCTCACAAATAAATCACACTGTCTCTATTAACAGCGTCGACCGGGTGCGAGAGGCCGCCAGCCTGCAGCCAGCAATAATAGCCAACATGCTCCTGCGACAGCTGCACCAGCTGAGGGTCCAACTCCCGCCACTTCTAGCTCATCTTCAAGTCAGCACCAGAAGGAAGTAACAGAGGAGTTGAGTTCTTCACAAGTATCTAAAGCACCCTCCTCTTTAACCGGTTTAAATGCACAGAAGAATAATCCTGCATCCGAATCTGGCAACCAATCTGCACCTGTAGAGGCAGGGCAAATGCAGATCGAAGCAGCACTGCCTCCATCCTCTTCTGCAAATGAAAACCCTCCTTCCAATGATACAATAATGGAAGAGAGCATTAGGGTCACACGAGGCAGACTAAGAAAAAATAGATCAGTAGGAAGTCAGTAGGGATTCTAATGTTTTTAAACTTGTAGTCTGACAAAAATGGAATGGGTGGGTGGACTACAATGGGCATTGAATTGATGCAGAACATTACAGTATTATATGCAAGGTTACTCAATTTCCATTCAATTTGTTTATTTATTTTATCAGCATTTTAAGTCTCAAGTCACCACGTAGATAATGTGTGATTTTGACCAAACACTAATTTTATGCGCCAATTTAATTTCTCTAATTTTTACTAATCTATTAATAAAACCAAGTCGTATATACTACTGTTATGATAAAAACTCTCCTTTTCAAGTTATCTTTATCAATTTAAAATCTAAATAAATTGAGTCAATTGCATGTTCTATATTTTTTTTCTTTCAGAAAATTAACAATTAAAATAGTGTATAAATTTAAAGAGAAATGCTAATTAGTGTCCTTAGGACAAAAAATTAAAATGATAAGTTGAACATTATTTAAGAGATTCAAAAAATATGTTTTTTCTAAATATATGTATTCAACGTACTAAAATATAAATAATCAACTTTTTAAAAAAATATTTTGTGTATTTAATGAACTGAACATAACAAGCATGATCCAAATTTAAAAGTGTATAAATTCTTTACATCAAATCATAATGTCGTATTATATTTTATAATATTTTTATTTTATGATTATTCTGCATATTAAATTCATCACAAATCCTTAAATAAATTCTTTACATCAAATCATAATGTCGTATTAATTTTATAATATTTTTATTTTATGATTATTCTGCATATTAAATTCATCACAAATCCTTAAATAAATTCTTTACATCAAACATAATGTCGTATTAATTTTATAATATTTTTATTTTATGATTATTCTGCATATTAAATTCATCACAAATTCTTAAATATTTGAATAAAAGAGATGGTAACATGATAGTTGTTGCCATTTGATCCGACTATTTGAAAATGTAAGGTAAATAATATTAATCATTTATTTATAAATCAATAAGCAAGTACATGAAGCTATTTTTTAAATAAGATTATAATAAAAATAAAATGGATCACAAAACTCTCAAGAATAAGTAAATCTAAAGAAAGGCAAGTCAAACCTGTTCTTTACAAAATCAGCCCGAATACACAGAGGTATGGAATAAAATATAAAAGTATCCGTCAAAGTAAGACCAAAATTAGCAAGGGCATCTGCAAAACTATTTACTTCTTTAAAAATATGAGAAACAATAAAGTTCCACTTGGAAATAAAATTTATACAATTAAACCATCTTCTTGTGAGCGAACTCAATTGTTAGAATAACACCAGTGAATTCGGAAATGAGAGAATTTGAGACACCTAAAAACAGAGTGAAAGCACCTAAAAAGGACCCACCACTATCTCTAACAATGCCCCTATCCGAAGGGATTTTGGAAGCCCCATCACAATTCAACTTTATCCAATTTCTGAGAGGTGACTGCCAAAAAAACCTCTAAAATATTCGGAACACGCGGTTGAATCGTGACCTTAAACCTCTCAAGAATCTCAAAATCATGCAAAGAAAGATGGCGACCAATTGAGATGGCATTACCCGCAACAGAAACGACAACCATAATAAGAGAAGTAGAAGAAGAAAATGAGTTAAAGTATCATTAAATCTAACCAAGTTTCGGGTCTTCCAAATCGAGTTGAGAGTAAAAATGATGACAACTTTACGTATCACCATACCATGATCCACGCCTGCAGTTCCAAGGAATCTCCAAATGTCTAACCATCCAAGGAGGGAGTAACTAAGATTGAGCACCTTCTTCAGCCATATCCAAAGCTTAGAAGCAAAAGTACAATAAAAAACAAATGAGAATTCGTTTCCACTTCCAAACCACAAAGATCACATCTAGAAGGGAAGACAAAACTTTGTCTTTTCTATTGCTCATCCGTTAGTAACTTATTATGAAGGAGCCTCCACACCATGAAAGACAAAGGAATAAACTTGTGCCAAATCCATCTCCAACAGTGCCTATATTACGTTTGAACTAATATGCGGACTTAAGGGATAAATCACCATTTGAGGAGTGGTTCCAACATCTCTTATTTGGACGAATATCAAAAGGAATATGACATTTATTAATCCACAGCTGAATAGAAAGAGGAATGTTGGTTGAAGACTTAGTAAAATCACAATGATCATTTACCATGATTTCGTTAACCGTTTGGTCATCAAGCGAAATCGGGGCATCATCATCAAGACATAAAGCATATCCACACCAATTGTCAAACCATAAACTAATAAATTTTCCATCCCCAAGACACCAAGAGGAGTTATCAATAACATTGCTCATCTTTTTTTTGCACTGGACCAAACAGAAGAGAACACATGATGAGTGATGAATTTATTATTGCGCATGACTCGTTTTCGAATAAGAATAGCCCAGATGCACAAATAATTTAAAATATCCCAAACAATCTTCAAGTTGGAAGCTTCATTAAGCATACAAAGAGAACAAATACCAAGCCCGCCTTTAGCAGTAGGCTTACCAACATTGTTCCATGCCACTGTTACATTCTTGGTTTTTGGAGGTTTCACCACTCCAAATGAATCTACGAACCGCCCTTTCAAGATCCCGAAGAAGAGACAACGGCCAATCATATATCGACATGTTATGAGTAAACATACCGAGAATGGTAGATTCAACCAACTCCACCCTACCTGTAAAAGAGAGTAACAAGCCTTTTCACGAAGCCAACTTGTTTACAATTTTATCTGCAATAGGCTGCAAGAAGAGCTTCTTTGATTTTCCTTTTAACAGAGGAACATCAAGATAAAAAAAAAGGAACAGTGTCTTTTGGGAAACCTGAGATATTCACAAGAATATTAAGTTTGGAATTCGACATGGCTAGGGATGTGCAAAAAAAATCGGTTATCATTAACCAAACGGATATCCAAATTGTTCCACTTTTAAAAATATAAATCAAATTGTAAAATATAAATGTGGGTGTCTATTTTGTTATCCAAATAAAAACCGGTAACCATAATAAATAATAATAATAATAATAATAATAATAATAATAATAATAATAATAATAATAATAATAATAATAATAATAATAATAATAATAATAATAATAATAATAATAATAATAATAATAATAATAATAATAATAATAATAATAATAATAATAATAATAATAATAACAACAACAACGATATGGTTTAGTTATTGGGTATCCAAATTTCATTATGCATTAAATTTATATCTTTATCTCTTTTCATGTTTCATCATATATATATATATATATATATATATATATATATATATATATATATATATATATTAACCTAATTTATATTTAGAACTTTTTAAAATTAATTAATTAAATTTTTATAAAAAAATTATTTAAAAAAAGTTTAAGATTCTCTTTTTCGAAATGGAAAAAAAATTACAATTTTTTTTCTATTTACAAAAATAACTATATTTGGATTTTTTTTTCAAAAACTTTAATTTTTTTTCAAAATAGAATTTATTTTTTATTTTCAGAATGTTTTTTATTTTCAGTTTTTTTTTATTTTTCAAAATTTAATTTCAAAATAGAATTTATTTTTTATTTTCAGAATATGTTTATTTTCGATTTCCTGTTTGTTTTTTGAAATGATTTTTTTTTCAATTTTTTGGAATAATTGTTTTTCAGAATATATTTGTTTTCCGTTTTATTTTTCAGATTTTTTTTCAAAATATTTTTAATTTTCATATTTTTTATTGTTTTTTATTTATTTATTTATTTTCAGAATAATTTTTTATTTCAGATTTTTTTTTATTTTCAAAATATTTTTTATTTTCAGTTTTTTTTTTTGAAATAATTTTTATTTTCAGATTTCTTATTTTGTTTTTTGAAATTGTCTTTTTAATTTTTTTTTAAAACCTCATAAATTTTATTTAAGTATTTAAATTTAAAAATTGATATTAATTTAAAGGAAATAAGATTTAAATTAAATTAAATTAAAATCAAAATCAATTTAAAACCGGTTCGGAACCAGTTATGAATTTTAAACTGGTTTTTGTGACAAATGGTTTGTTTTATAAACCATAACCATAAAAATTAGTTAGTTCATATTAAATGGTTATCATGCACACCCCTACGGAACGCAATCGAAAATGAATGATTTTCCACTGTTCACCACCTGCCCAGAAATAACCTCATAATCATGGAAGATAGGGATGAGATTTTTGATGTTGGATATTTTTGCTTTGCAGTAAATGAGGACGTCATTTGCGTAAAGAATATGAGAAGGGACCATGATATTCTACGGGTCACTAATAAGCTCCAATTTATTGGAAGACACTAAATGAAGAATTTTTCTACTAAGACCATCTCCACTTGTGGTTCCTTCAATGGGTTTGCCAACATGGCACCCATCTTTTCACTTTTTCTCGTTTCAAGCATATGCCAGCGTGGGGAGCAGCGTAATGTGAAACAACGGTAACTTTTTTTTTTCTTTCTATTTTTTAATTTAGAAACTAGCCGTTCAACGGCTACTTATTATTATTATTTTTTTTAACTTATTTTTTATTATAAATATAATTTTGGTTTCCAAAAATTTACCAACACAAATTTCTCTCACTTTTATTTTCTCTTCAATTTGAAATTTCTCTTTCACAATTTCATCATTTTATTCCTATACTTTTTTTTCAACAATTTTTTCTCAGTAGCATTTTTTTTATAAAATATTTAACTCAAAATTTCATCTTTTTACTTCAAATTACAATTGTTTAGGCTAAATGGATCCTAATCATTTTCATTATCAACAAGCTTTTTTCAATTACATGCAAAATTATCAAAATCCTAATCCTCAAAATTCTCAAATTCCACCGGTGCCAATAAACCCCGCCATATTTCTTCCGTCACCAAACAATCCAAATATGTATCCTATACCTCAAATGAATTCTAATAGTATGGAATTCTCTACTCAAGTTCCACCATTTTCTACTCAAGTCCCACCATTTTCTACTCAAGTTGGTACTGAAAAAGAAGAAAGGGTTGTCGTTAAAAAAAGATCTCGAGAGCAATTTACAAGGGAAGAGGATATACTACTTATCCAATCATGGCTCAATGTTTCAAAGGACCCAATTGTGGGAGTTGATCAAAAGGCTGAGAGTTTTTGGTTAAGAATTACTGCTAGTTATAACCAATATCGTGGGCAATTGCGGGAAAAGTTAGGGGGACAGTTAAAATGTCGATGGCATAGAATAAATGGCATGATTCAAAAATTTATTGGGTGTTACAAAATTGCTCTTAAAGGAAAGAAAAGTGGGACATCCGAGACCGATGTCATGGCAGATGCACATGCTATTTTTGCTCAGGATCAAGGTACAACATTCAATCTTGAGTATGCATGGCGATTGTTAAAAGATGAAAATGGCGCATCGTCGAAGAATCGATTGGAAGTTCTGCAAAAATAACAAAGACTTATGCTAGTGGGGCATCATCGGAGAACCCAGATACAACTTCAAGTTATGAGTTTAACTCATCATCACCAATGGAGCGTCCAATGGGACAAAAAGCAGCAAAAAGGAAGGGTAAGGCATCAGAAATTCCAAATGCAACGCAAGATGCAACGAATAAAAGAGCAATAACAATGGATAGACTTGCGCAAGCTAAGGAGGACGAGCTAGAATTAAGGGTAGTGCAAATGATGATGAAAGACACTTCTACTATGAACGATAGTCAACGAGATATTCATGAAAAATATTGTAATAAAATGAAAAAAATATATGGAGTGTAGTTAGTATCACTTATGTAAAATGGTCACTAGTACCACTTTAATTTATCAACACCTATGTAAAATGGTCATTAGTACCACTTTAATTTAAACTAGCCGTTATTCAAACTAGCCGTTATTCAAACCATTATATATACTACCACTTATGTCATTGTTCTCTCATTCTCATCTTATTCTTCTCATTTTTCTCTCATTCTTTACTCACTAAATGGATTCAGACAATTCAGATAATTACGATTAAGAATTTTGGGAGTTGGTTGAAGAAGAATTTATGGACGACAGTGATGAAGAACAACAACTTCAGAATGAACGTCGATCTGGAAGTTCCTCTAGGGCAAAGAGAAGAACAACGGTAGATAGAGGTCGTGAAGAAGAGCACAATCGATTATTCAATGACTACTTCTCGGAAAACCCAGTATACACAGATGTTCAATTCCAAAGAAGGTTGAGAATGCATAGGCATGTATTTCTTCGAATTGTAGATGCCCTTGGAAATCATGATGAATATTTCCAAATGAGGGTCGATGCAACTGGTAAAATGGGTCTTTCACCATTGCAGAAATGTACATCTGCTATTCGTATGCTGGCGTATGGATCTCCTGCTGACCTTGTAGACGAATATGTTCGAATCGGTGAAAGCACTTCAATTGAGTGCTTAGAAAGATTTGTTAAGGGTGTCAATGTTGTATTTGGCACTGAGTATTTGAGAAAGCCTAACAACACTGATGTTGAACATCTTTTACAAATGGGAGAGTCACGTGGCTTTCCAGGTATGTTGGGTTCCATCGATTGTATGCATTGGGTATGGAAAAATTGTCCTGTTGCATGGAAAGGACAATTTTGTCGAGGTGATCATGGTAAGTCCACAATCATGCTTGAAGCAGTGGCATCACAAGACTTATGGATTTGGCATGCTTTTTTTGGTATTGCAGGTTCAAACAATGACATTAATGTGTTAAACCAATCCAACATGTTTAACGATATTTTGGAAGGACGTGCTCCCAATGTGCAATATACAATCAATGGGACACCATATAATATGGGGTATTATTTAGCAGATGGTATATATCCCGAGTGGGCTACATTTGTCAAGACTATTTCAATGCCACAGGGAGAAAAGAAAAAATTATTTGCTCAACATCAAGAATCGGCTAGAAAAGATATGGAGCGAGCATTTGGAGTGCTTCAATCTCGATTTGCAATTATACGTGGCCCGGCGCGTGCCTGACACATGGACACTCTCAAGCATACCATATATGCCTGCATCATATTGCACAACATAATTGTGGAAGACGAACGACATACACATGGAGGTAACTTTGATTACTCTTATGATAATGTGGATATCAATAATTCAACAACCGGAACATTTAGCGGTCCTCATCCGAATCTTGCAACAAGACTACAAAGAAGAGCACGTATTCAAGAAAAACAAGTTCATCGTAAACTTCAAGGAGATCTAGTCGAATATATTTTGGAACGTTTTGGACATGAAGATGATGAAATTTAAGTTTGATTAATTATGTGATGTTATTTATTTTTATTGTTTTTAATTATATATCATGTATTTGAGATTAATTTTAATTATCATTTTAAATTATAAGTTTAATTTAATTTTTTTAATTTTATATCAAATTTAATTTAAAATACTAAAATTATTATTTTAATTAATATAAAATTTAATATGAATAAAATATTAATATATAAAATAAAGTTGTGAGATCCAATCAGAGTTCTTCAGAGTTGCACCATTGGAGTAAAAAAGTAGTTGAGTTGCTTCAAGCTGACGTGACTTAATAAGCCCCACAAAGAACTCAAAAATGGATTCACGGTTGGAGATGCTCTAAAGACCTCTTCGACAAGGCAAAACAGCAGCCGCGAGAGCGGATCACCCTGACAGACACCGCGAGAGCACCTAAAAAAACACCACAAGACTCTATTAATATTAATGGACTGATGCGTATAATGAAGAATATAGCTAATCCACGAGTAAAAATTATTGTTGAAACCAAAGCTGCTAAGATCTTTCAGGAGAAAATCCTAATTGAGAGTATCAAAGGCCTTCTTGATAACCACCTTAAGCGCCAAATTACTACACCAAACTTTATAATCCAGTAAATTAACTGCTTCCGAAGCTAGGCCAATACAGTCGTGAATTTGTCTTCCGCGAATAAAATCCCTCTGCTCCTGCGAAACTAGAAACGAAATTAAAGTCGCCAGCCTGTCTATAATGATTTTTGAGATCAGTTTGAACTCAATATTCGAAATGGCAATGCGACGAAAGATGCAACGCAACAACACCCTTAGTTTTAGGAATTAACACAATAAGTTGGAACTAAAACCCGGCAGAATCCAACCATTGAGAAAAAAAAATTGGTAACAGCATTCGAAACACCCACCTTAATGATATCCCAGTAAACTTGATAAAAAATAGCCCCAAAACCGTCTGGACCCGGCGCACTATCCTCGTTCAAAGCAAAAACTGCAACAGTTATTTCAACCACCGAAGGAAGCCACGTAAGAATGTCTTTCATATTATCGTCAACCAACCGGGGGATGGTATCATCCACCATGCTCATATCCTAAAAAAAACAGTGTTAGTGGAAAAAAGAGTTTAAAAGTAGCTCACGGTGCAAGCGGTTATCTCTTTAGGGTTTAAGATCACTTTATCTTCGTGATACAACAAGGATATTGGCTTCAGCTTATGCTTAATTTTAGTGACACATTGGAAATAAGTCATACTAGGATCACCCTCCAGCTGCCATTTGACCCTGGATTTCTCCCTCCAAAAGCACTTTTCCATGTCTAAAGCCATCGAAAGGGAGTTTTGCGCATTGATTTCTTGCTTCTTGAGATAATCACTATAACCTTCATTCTGAATTTGAAACTGAATTTTACCAAGTAAATCTTCTGCACTTTTAACATTAGCAGAAACATTTCCAAAAGTGCTTTTATTCCACACTCTAAGCTCTTTTTTAAATAGCTGAAGCTTCTTAGTCAGAATAAACATATGGCATCCAATAATGTCATGTGCCCAAACCGATTCAATCAATTTTTTGCAATCCTTGTGAAGCGTCCAATCAGGGCCGGCCCAATCAATCTGGAGGCCCTGTTTTAATTTAATAAATAGGCCTAAATCTAAAATATATATATAATTTAATAATAAAAAAATACACTAAAAATCAGGCGTCTTTTCGGTTTTAGGTTGCCGACGTTTCATAATGCCGACGTTTTAATAATTTAATGCCGACGTTTCATTTTCCTTGGCGTCTTTTCGGTTTTAGGTTGCGTTTGGAATGAGGAAAAATAATATATATTTTAAATTTTTTCATATTAATTAGATTTAAAAAAAAAAAAATAGGCCCCCAAAATTTTGGGGCCCAGTTCCATAGAGCCTGTTGCGCCTGTGAAAGGCCGGCCCTGCGTCCAATGAACTGAGACACCACACGAACTGAGTTAATATGAAACTCAAATAATAATGATTAGAACAAATTTTTGTGAGAGTAGAGACAAAGGTTTGATTACAAACGTCAAACAACAGTTGGTTTCCGATACACCTATAAAGCTGTCTCTCAATGGAGAAATGAAAATCTCTCTTGTTGGACCAAGTGTGATACAGTACCATAAGAGAGAGAGAGAAAAGAAGAAAGATGAGAATCTCATATATTGATCTCAGTGTTAAAGATTACAAAGGCATGGTATATATAGTAGCCTTAGATCTAACAAACTGTACAGCTGGCATATAGCTGTAACAGATCAATGACACGTTGCATAACACTACTAACTAAACCACTCTCTATTAGTCCCCCTTAGAAACTGAGGGTGTGTTTAACAAACTAAGTTTATTGAACACTCGTAGTTTATCACGCAGAGGTAAAAACTTGATGGCTGAGAGAGGTTTGGTCAACAAATCTGCCCACTGATCTTGGGCAGGAACATGCTCCACAATTAGGCTCTTAGATATCACTTTCTCCCTTACAAAAAATATATCCAGTTCCATATGTTTTGTCCTATTGTGCAAGACAGGATTGTGTGCAAGTGTCACAGTGCTGAGGTTATCACACAGCAGTTTAGGAGTAAGAAATCTGCAGTGAAGTTCCTGCAGTAAAGATTGAACCCAGATTATTTCAGATGCTAACTGTGCCATACTCCTGTACTCAGCTTCAGCACTGGACCTTGCCACCAGCTGCTGTTTCTTGGACCACCAAGAGATGAGATTAGGACCTAGAAACAAGCAAGCTCCTGATGTTGACCTTCTGTCATCAGGGTCTGATGCCCAGTCAGCATCACAGAAACCAAGTAATGATAGAGGTTTGTGAGGTGCTGCAGGCTGAATCAGTAAACCATAGTGCAGAGTCCCACTAAGGTATCTCAGTATCCTTTTAACTGCTTTCCAATGTTCTTCCAAAGGATTAGACAGAAATTGGCACACCTTATTGACAGAAAAGGAGATCTCTGGCCTAGTGAGGGTAGCATACTGAAGAGCACCCACCACAGACCTGAACTGGGTGGGATCAGAGACAGGTTCAGAACCAAACCGAGAGAGTTTGCTAGTAGAGACCATAGGCGTGGGCATGCCATTGGCATTGATCATATTAACTTTGGCTAGCAAATCTGTCAGGTATTTGGCTTGGGAAAGAAGTAAGGAGCCATTGGGCAGATGAGATACTTCTATGCCAAGAAAATAATCCAAATTGCCAAGCTGTTTAAGTGAGAAATCAGAATTTAGCTGGGTGATTAGACCACTGATGAAGGCAGAAGAATTACCAGTGATGATTATATCATCAACATACACCAACACCATAATACTTAGGCTGCCAGTATGGAGAATAAAAAGGCTAGGATCACACTTGCTAGCATGAAAACCATGACTTAGGAGAGAACCCTTGAGTTTATCAAACCAGGCTCTGGGAGCCTGCTTGAGGCCATAAATGGCTTTGTTTAATTTGCACACCAAAGTCTTGTCTGAAGCTTCAAAGCCATGAGGCTGCTGCATGTAAACTTCCTCTACAAGTGTGCCATTTAAAAAGGCATTGTTTACATCAATTTGCTGTATAGACCACCCGTGAGTCACAGCAAGAGTGAGAACAGTTCTGACAGTTACAGGCTTGACCACAGGAGAGAATGTCTCTGTAAAATCACTGCCAGCCTGCTGATGAAACCCTTTGGCCACTAATCTGGCCTTGTATTTGTTGATGGTTCCATCAGGGTTCTCCTTGACCCTAAATACCCACTTGCAGCCAATTGGCTTCCTAGAATCAGGTGGAGACACCAAGTTCCAGGTCTGATTCTTTAACAGTGCAGTATACTTGTTCAGAACCAGTCACAGATTGAGCATCAGGCACGTTAGAAGAGTCAGGTGTAACATGGTGTGAGGCACCTGAGTCAGGATACCACCATTGGTTGCTGAAGTTGGGATCAGAACTAGCCACAAAGGCTTGAGGAGGAGAAGGTCGTGGTGCAGCTGGTCTAGGTGAGGAATAACCAAAGACAGGAGGATACACAGGACGAGCATTCACCAGAAATGGATTGAAGGGAGCTTGTTGCGGTGGAAACGGCTGTGAAGAGGACTGAGTGTACCTGTAGTAGCAAACAGAGGCATCGTGTCCACTTTTGCGACAGATTTGACACTGAGTTTTGCCAAAACGACCGCCGTTACGACCGAAACGACCGCCACCACGCCCTGAACGACCTCCTCTGTTGTAACCATTGTTTTCTGCGTGAGCATTAACATGACTAGTACCAGTTGGAAAGGAGTCAGAAGATTGCGAATTAGAGTCAGCCAGAGAAGAAGATTCAGACGACGGAACCTGCGTTAGATTGACAGAAGCAGGTTCAGTGAGGATCGCTTTCCTGTGTTTCTCCAATCGAGACTCATGAGCAAGAAGACTGGATTCAAGATCCTCCAACGTACTGAGATCTTCCTTACTATTAATAGCAGCAACAATCGAATCATACTCCTCCGGAAGCGCATCCAGCACAATCTCAATTAGGTTACGCATCGGAACAGGATCTCCAACTGAAATCAACGATTCATTGATTTTGCGAACTCGCGCCATGAACGCTTCAATATTGAGATTACCTTTGGAAAGACGGCGAAGTTCAGATCGTAGCTGACGAGCCTTCGTCGTGAGCTGCACGGCGAAGTAGCGGTGAACTTCCGTCCAAACCTGCCACGCGTGAGTGCAGTCCACAAGTTTGGGAAGAAGCGAGTCAGAAATCGTGGAGAGAAGCCACGTGCAGACAAGAGCATCCTGTTGCTCCCAATCAAGATACGCATCAGTGATTTCACCAAGACTCGGATCAGAAGTCACCGGCGAACGCTGCGGAATAACCGGAACAGTGACAAATCGTTGAAGCTTGTGGCCACGTACAACTCCATCGATTTGCTGCTTCCACTGTTTGAAATTTTTATCATCAAGCTTAACGGAGAGCTTGACGTGAGCGGAAGGAAAGGCGCCGTCGCTGCGAAACGGTGACGCCATGAATGAAGATTACTGGATCAGGAAAGAAGCTCTAGATACCATGATACAGTACCATAAGAGAGAGAGAGAAAAGAAGAAAGATGAGAATCTCATATATTGATCTCAGTGTTAAAGATTACAAAGGCATGGTATATATAGTAGCCTTAGATCTAACAAACTGTACAGCTGGCATATAGCTGTAACAGATCAATGACACGTTGCATAACACTACTAACTAAACCACTCTCTATTAAAGTGAAAGTGGCACCAAAAATGGGAATATGTATAAGGTTATTAGCATCAGACTAATTCTTGAATTCAAACAGTGGATTACGAGCCGAAGAGTTCTTACCTCGATGCTCATGAGCACCAATAATAACATTGAAATCCCCAACGAAGGACCACATAATAGGATGCAGAGAATGAAGATTGATGGGACTTTTCCAAAGGCATACACTCCATCACAAGCTAACAATCAGTTATCTAGTACAAAAGAGAAAGCAACAAACTGATATGTAGAAGAAATAATGGTAGGAGAGATTTTTGTAGTGCATAAACACCATAAAGACGGTTGATCCTTAGTGTTAAAAGCAAAAGGCTTGAAACCTAAAAGATTAAACCAGTTATTAGAAAGTTTAGAGAATCCATTTTGGGCTCCGCTACGAAAATGAAATCAAGATGGTGTAACCTAATGAGTCTCTTAATGGATAATCTAGAAGGAGCATTAGCCACTCCTCTAATGTTCCAATAGAGGCACTTCATAATGTCAGGTTTTTGAGGCATGCTTAGGACCTGGTAGTATACTGTTGTTTTGTTCTAGTCAACTGTTTCTTTTTGAGCTTCGATAATGCTGAAGTAAAAACACCTTCATTGTGAATTGGTTCCTCACCAAGATTCTCCAGTGAGGCCCATGAGTTATTGAGGAAAACCGCATCCGCAACAGATGCAACAATGTCGGTTGCAACTTGAGTGGCATCCACGAAAGTGGACAATTGAGATTCAAACTCCATAATAGACTGTAAGACGAAATTAATCGGATTTTGAGGAATCATGATCGACTCAAAAGTATGGATGTCCAGACCAGCATTAAGAGTAACCACCAAAATCGAACCAACCTCTCTCCTTTCAATGTTATTGGAATTGTGAGCAGCTTCATCTATGGTGGGCATCTAAGGTTTTTCCGGAATTTTCGTAGGAGGTTTTGGCACATATACCTCTTTAGGTTTTGGGATTTATTGTTTTGTGAATTTTGTCAAGAGCTTGCAATTTTGCACATCATGTCCAGATCTTTTAAAGTGAGAGCAAAATTTAGGTAAGTTTTCATATTCAATGTCAGAGAAAAACGCAAATCTTTCCCTTTCGACAAGAACATTGTAGTCGATTGGCTGAGTTAAATCCATATCAATCAAGACACGAACAAATTGACCGAAAGTTCTGTCAACTCTGGATTTAGAAGAGGCAGCATCGATACAAATAAATGTTCTAACACAATTGACTATTGCGAATAGGATATGATGCCTTCAGTACTCCTGAGATAACTAAACAAAACGGATCCAAACCTGAGCATAGGTATTATGTTGAGAAGAGGGGTTGAAATCCTTCGACCAAGCAAATAGCTTCAAAGAACCTAGACTTAAACTAATGGAACCCTCAACTCTTACCCAAGTCTTCAACGTTAGAGAAGGTGAACTCATAATACCCCTTTCCAAGCGACAACACTCCTCAATTTCTAACATCAGACCAAATCTTGAAGAGTTTCAATTGAAGTTACAACACCTCAATTTCTAACATTAGACCAAATCTTGGAGAGTTTCAATCGAAGCGCTACAACTGGGAAAGACGAAGAACCTTTTGGCCAAATAATACGACCATGAAGTTTTTCTTACATTCATTGAACCCGGCTAAATATTCTTCTTCTTAGATGGTGATAGAGGGGGCGATGGTAAATAATATTAATCATTAATTTATAAATAAAAAATAAATATTAGTAAGTACATTAAGCTATTTGAAAATGTAAGGTAAATAATATTAATCATTAATTTATAAATTACAAATCCAAAAATAATGAATTTTCTTATTTTCTTGAATGCCATTGCAGCTTTGTATCTGCTTCTTGGCTCGTCAAGCGCCATTATGATAAACAATATAAAAGTTTTAAAGAAATTGTGACTTTTCAAAGAAAAAAAAACTAAAGAAATGAAAGAACACTTATTAGCACCATACATAATATCTTTCAGATGATAGAAGTAAGAAAACGATTTCTTTCTCTCCTCATTATGCTTCTGCCCCTTCTTCCATCTTTTCTTATTTTCTCCTCTTTGTGCTGTGCATGAATTATCAAATAAAGTATAAAATAAAATGAACTTATTGTAACTTGTATGTTTATTTTGTATTCTTCTATATTTGTTGTGCATCACAGGCACCCTAGCATTATTCTGCAGTCCTAGTTAAGCACCACTCAAAGAAACTCAGAATAGAAAGAAAGAAAAAAGCTAAAAATTTACAGTTTGAAATGTACTCTTTGTCATATTATGCAACAATCAGCAGCCTAACATTTACATATTGACCACATATGTCAGCGTAAATCGTTGCGAACTGAGAAGTTCATCTATCTGAGCCAACTGCGCTTGGGCTGAACAAAGAGGAAAGAGCATTAATATATCAGGAGTCTTCAAACTTGGTCAATTTATATCCTCATTAGAGGTGAAATTGCAAGAATCAAGTTCATATAACGAAATATTACTTAGAAGATATTTCTACCCCCACAATTGTGTTAGGCCAACATCAGGATCTGATTGAAACCAATAGTCACCAGCAACCTGCAAAATTATAAATAAAATGAATCAATATACTTTGAGCTGAAATTTCATTAGTATTTTGCAGTTTTTTGGTTTTTAGTTTAATCATTTAGAGCTTCTATTCATACATCCAAATCTGTAGGAGTAATTTGTTGAATTCCAAAAGCCTCCGAGCCTTGCAAACTTAAACTCCCAGAAGGGTTTTTCTGATAACCTTGGCTTTCTAATAATCCCACAGCCTCCTCCGTTCTGCTGTGGTTGCTACTCCACGACGGGTCCATTAACTCTGCCTGTTCGACACTCACATCCTCTAACTTGTGGTCGTGCTTGCTTCAAGCATACGAAAGATCAGTTTAAGACACACGAAATAAGGATTTTAAATCAACAATGAAAAAGGATATTAACAGGCAAGTGCTTAGAGAAACATAGTATTAGTAAAGAAGCAAATTTAGGGTGCAGTGTTACAGAAGAGAAGTACTTTAAGAGGTACAGATTTATCGGTCCAGTTGCACTTCTAATAATCATTCTGTACTGCCTTTGGTGGAAGCCTAATTCCTGCTCATTTGAGTGAGAATTAATAAGAAACTTGTTATACCAAACATATTTTAACATCCATATAGGTTAAATCCTACCTCATCTGGATCGGGGACCTCAATGAAACTTGCTTTTGGAGCCTTGATTGCAATAAGTTGCTTATTCTGTAAAGATAGTTTAAAAAGTTAGTCATAATAACGGTAACACAAAGGTTATACAGAGTTCAATTTTTGGAGAAAACTGACCTGGAAGCATGGAAGAGTAAGAATATCTTCCTTGGTAAAAAAAAGGTACCTATCATGTAAGGTAGTGGTAAGAAATCACAACTAAAACTAAAAAAAGTTGTCAAAACTCAGAAGTTCTTACTTTCCGGTATTTTCACCTTCTTCCAGGTTTCTTAGAAGCTCCTTCCTTTCGCTGAGAGAATTGACATAATAAATTTCAAGATAAAACAAATAGGTAAAATAAATCATAAGCAATATTAGTAGCAACTAACAAACCTTATACACTCCTCAAGATTGTATTCCTCAGCATATAAACTTTCAACTTCAGCCTGTAATGGACCAAATAATCAGAGAGTTGGACTAAACCATTTCCATACTGCAGAGCATTAATTTGTTAAAAATGGAGCTTAAATCCTACATGCAACATTCATTTAAAATTATAGTGAAAGTGATGATTAATTCCAAGGGTCCAAACCTCAAGCAGAAGCTAGCTATAAGTTTATAACCTCTCCTATTCAATTGAACAGGTAAATATAATCCATGAAGCAGGAAGATCAATTTATTCACTTCCACAATCTGCTGTTTATAAGTGGTCCCAATTTAAAAAGTATCATTCGCTCTACGCATATTTCGCATTTATCATTACTAGTTATTGATAAATCATGTGGAATTACTTTTATTATTGGGTTTGATGTGCATACACGGTCCGTGTAAAACAATTTTCCACCAAAAACAAATAAGAGGCCACCATACTTCCAAATCATACTACTTACAAGAGTGGGGTGTTATAGCAACATAGTGGATTTTCATTGGGTGTCAGTGTAAACTATTTTACACCGATAGTGCAAATCCTTTAAATCATAATACAGAAACGAGAGATTCCTAGGTGCAATGTCTAATCAGATGACCAGAAATATGATGCCAAGTGGACAACAAGGTTCCTGTAACCTAAGACTTAAAAGAAACCTAAATAGGTTTTTAAACCGAGAAAATAGGTGATGCACTGACAGTGTAGATTTATTTTACACTGTCAATCAATGACGACCATACATCCCACCAAATCAGGCTGAAAATTTTAAATTACTTTTATAACATGGCAAAATGATATTCCTATTTGATGATAGTGTAAAACTTTTTTACACTGTCAGAGCATCACCATTAAACCCTTTCAAAAATATGGTCGTGAAAAACTAAGAGGAGATGCTTACATTCCAAATTAATTGTTGTAAAATATTTTACTGATATATTAAAAAGTGATTCTTACATGTTACATCTACATGCTTTAAATAAGAGAGAATAGAAAACCTAATGGGCTTTGACTAATGGGCCTCATTACTAATAGAAATAATTACTATTTACAATCTAATATTTACAACACTCCCCCTCAAGCTGGTGAATGGATATCTATCATTCCCAACTTGCAAGTAAGTTGTCTGAATCTTTCTGTTGGTAAGCCTTTTGTTAACACATCTGCCAGCTGATGCCCAGAAGGAACGTAAGATGTAGTTATCAGTCCACTATCCAACTTCTCTTTAATAAAATGTCGGTCAATCTCAATGTGTTTAGTCCTGTCATGCTGAACAGGATTATGAGCAATACTAATAGCCGATTTATTGTCACAAAACAATTTCATAGGACCTTCACATTGTATCTTCAAGTCTTCTAGAATTTGTTTCATCCACAATAGCTCACAAATTCCTAGTGCCATAGCTCTAAATTCTGCCTCGGCGCTTGATCGAGCAACTACACTTTGCTTCTTACTCTTCCAAGCTACAAGGTTACCACACAGAAAAGTACAATAGCCTGACGTAGATCTTCTGTCACTCACTGATCCGGCATAATCCGCATCAGTGTAAGTCTCCATAGTTAGATTTCCACCTCTTTTAAACAAAAGTCCTCTCCCTGGAGTTGCTTTAAGATATTGTAGAACGCGGTCTACAGCCTGCAAATGTCTCACCCTCGGATCATGCATGAATTGGCTCACCACACTGACTGCATATGCCAAATCTGGTCTAGTGTGTGCCAAGTAAATCAATTTTCCCACTAATCTCTGATATTGGCCCTTGTCAACTTTGTCACTTTCCTCCTCAAAGCTTATCCTGTGATTTTGTTCAATGGGAACACTTGCAGGTTTGCATCCAAGTTTGCCAGTTTCCTGCAAAAGATCAAGCACATACTTCCTTTGAGAAATAAAGATGCCTTGCTTTGAGTAGGCTACCTCAATTCCCAAGAAATACTTGAGTTGCCCAAGGTCTTTCATCTCAAACTCTGCTGATAATTTCTCTTTGAGGAAATGTCTCTCAATCAAATCATCTCCTGTAACAATAATATCATCAACATAAACAAGAAGTACAGTCAGTTTTCCTCCTTGTGAATGTTTAAAAAATAAAGTGTGGTCTCCTTGACTTTGCTTATAGCCCAAACACATCATTGCCTTTGTGAATCTTCCAAACCATGGCCGAGGGGACTGCTTTAGTCCATATAAGGCTTTCTTCAATTTACACACCTTGTTAGCTCCATTTGTTATGCCAACACCTGGTGGAATCTCCATATACACTTCTTCCTCTAAGTCTCCATGCAAGAACGCATTTTTAACATCAAACTGTTGCAATTCCCATCCACATGAAGCAGCAAGAGATAGTAAAATTCGAACAGTATTCATCTTTGCCACTGGGGCAAATGTCTCCTCATAATCAATACCATACGTCTGAGTATAACCTTTTGCCACTAGTCTTGCTTTGTACCGATCAAGTGTACCATCAGATTTGTACTTTACAGTATAGATCCATCTGCATCCAACTGGACTTTTGTCTCTTTTCCTTTCAATAATCTCCCAAGTACCATTTTTTTCAAGTGCTCTCATTTCCTCATCCATAGCTTGGACCCAATTTCTATTTTGCAATGCTTCTTCAACAGATGATGGGATTTTCACAGAATCAACAGCTGCAATAAAACTTTGATATTGTGTGGAAAGATGTTTAGTGGAGACATATTGAGAGATAGGGTGTCGATATAGGGAGGGACAAGATCTTTTATCCTTCCTCAAAGCAATGGGTAAATCAACTGGATTAGTGTCACAAGTATCAGAAATGGCACAATCATCACTAGAGGAATCATTTTCAGTACTTACCTCCGGTTCAGGCGATTGAATTTGTTTCTGGAGAAGGTCAGGTTTACTTCTTCTCTGATACACTAGAGTTGGTGCTGGAGGTGTTGATTCCTGTAAAACAGAAGGCCTTGAAGGACCAGGAACACTTACTGGCTCAGATTCAGGTGTTGAACTAGGACTCAAACTCAAACTAGGTGACAACTCGGGTTCAAAAGAGGGAACACTGATAGGTGTTCTAGGGAGGCTAGGACCAAGGATCAGAAACTCGGACTCAGACTCAGACTCTGACTCTAAGTCACTTATGTTCTCCCCCTGAGACTGAGAACGAGTGAAATATGACACATTTTCATGAAAGGTGACATCTTTGGAGACAAAGAATTTTCGACTCGGAGGATGATAACATTTGTACCCTCTTTTGTTGGGTGCATAACCCAGAAAGATACATCTGACAGCACGGGGATCCAATTTGTTGCGATATTGTTTGTGAACATGAACAAAAGCAACACAACCAAAAATGCGAGACTCAAGAGTGTGTAAGATAGGAACAGATGGAAAACGTGAAAGCATAAATTGGGCAGGACTTTTATTACCTAACACTCGAGATGGGACCCGGTTAATCAGATAGGCAGCAGTAAGAATTGCCTCACCCCAATAAGAGGTAGGAACAGACATTTGAAAAAGGAGAGATCTAGCAACTTCAAGTAAATGACGATTTTTTCTTTCTGCGACACCGTTTTGTTGTGGGGTGTCAACACATGTGAATTCATGGAGAATGCCATGTTAACTAGTGAAGTTGGAAAAGGTATGATTGACATATTCTTTACCATTGTCAGAACGAATTCTTTTTATGCCTTTCCCAAATTGCGTTTGTACCATATTATAAAATTGGATAAATATTTGTGGTACTTCGGATTTAGTATTCATCAAGAAAATCCAAGTTACCCGAGTACAATCATCAATAAATGAGACAAACCATTTTGCACCAAAAATATTAGAGGTAGGGGCAGGTCCCCAAACATCAGAATGAATCAAATCAAAAGGTTCATCACTTTTATTAAAACTGGAAGGAAAAGATACACGATTGTGTTTTGCCAACTGACAAACATCACACTTAAAAGACTCAACATAATGGTGTAAGAACAACGACGGAAACATAGACTTAATTATATAAAATGGAGGATGACCGAGACGCTTGTGCTGAAGCCAAATTTGTGAGGCTGAAGAGGAAGACTGAGACTGGAAACAGGAGGACAACACCTTTGGATGGTCATCAGAGAAGTAGTATAACCCTTCCTTTTCCTTAGCAATTCCAATCGTCTGCCCCGTGGTAAGGTCCTGAAAAACACAATGGGACATAGAAAAAATTACTTTACAATTCAGATCACGGGTAAACTTATGGATGAAAATTAAATTGTGGGAAAGTGTGGGAACATGAAACACAGATTGCAATTGGAATGGAGGTTGCAAGTCAATATTTCCAGTGCCAACAACACAAGCATGAGAGCCATCAGCAACAGTGATATAAGGAATACTCGAAGGTGTGGTATAAAAGCATAATAATGTGGAATCAAATGTCATATGATTAGTAGCACCAGAGTCAAGAATCCACGCATTCTTAGGAATATTACCACAAACAGTAAGAGATCGGGAACACAAACTCTTACCAGTAACTGCTAGAGACCCAGAACCAGAAGGCTTACTCATGGAGTCAAGCATAGACTTCAACCGTTCCACATCATTCTGACTGAAGGAGGAAAGATCAGTTCCCCTCTTTTCAAAGCTTTCAGTATCCTGGACATGTGTAGCAACATGTGCCTGATACTGGTGCATGTTGCGAGAACCGCCACCTCGGCTAAGAACCTGCTCCCTCCCATGAAGTTTGAAACACCTATCCTTTGTATGCCCTGATCGGTTGCAATGCTCACAATAGAATTTGTCACGAACATTCTTGGATGATGATGGTGGTGGTCCTTGTCTTGTTGTTTTGCTAGCTACTAATGCTGACACATCTGGGGGCTGTTCATGAAGCATAGCTTGACGACGGGTTTCCTCACTACGGACAGTGTAAAAAACTTCATTAAGATCAGGAAATTTTTCCTTACCCAAAATCTGCACCCGAATAGGGTCAAATTCAGCATTAAGGCCTGCTAGGAAATCAAAGATCCTATCCCGCTCAACAACAGTATTCAAGGTGGCAGTATCCTTGCTGCACTCCATCTTCAAATTCTGATACTGATCCAACTCAATCCAAAAATCATTGAGAACTCCAAAATACTCAGTGATCGAAAGATTTCCCTGCTTAGTGTTGAAGATTTTCCTCTTTAAATCATAACAAGCAGACATATCTTATTTCATGGAATAACTGCGACGAAGATACTCCCAAACTGCCTTTGCACTTGAGAGATACATGCAATTTCTACTAATATCTGGAGATATGGAGTTCCAAAGCCAAGTAATAATAGCAGAATCATCTTTATCCCAGGAAGGGAAGTTAGGAGCAGTAACCAGAGGAGGATTTCCTTCAATATGATCAAGCATGTCGCAACATTTTAGAGTGTGTCTGATGAACTGAGACCATTGAAAATAATTTTTGCCGGTAAGCCAATAACCTTTTTGAACGACAAAATCCTTAGCATTAAATGGGGCTGGTGGATTTGTGGGAGGTGGAGGTGGAGGTGGAGGTGGTTGATCGTTAATAATCTCAGCAATTGAAAGGACAATCGAGAGAAAACAAACCAAGAAATAGGATGGGTTAGGGTTTCAAAGATGAGTGAACAAAAACAAGAAGCACGATGTGCTACAACACAAAACAACAATGATCCAAACACCCAAAAACAACAACAAACTGCAAACTGCAGTAAAAAAAGACTCCGCTACAAGGCGGCTAGGGTTTAGGCGGAAGCGAATCCCCCAAAATCGGGAGCTCTTGATACCATGTTGTAAAATATTTTACTGATATATTAAAAAGTGATTCTTACATGTTACATCTACATGCTTTAAATAAGAGAGAATAGAAAACCTAATGGGCTTTGATTAATGGGCCTCATTACTAATAGAAATAATTACTATTTACAATCTAATATTTACAACATTAATCATGCATGCTGAGTAAGAGCAGACAAAGTAGAAAGTAGAATACACAATAACTAGATATTAAAGGGAGTGCACTGTCAGTGTACACTAGTTTTACACCACCATTTAATAGAATTATAAGATTCTGCCGTGTCATACCAATATTTTAAAATTAAACGTGTGATTTGACGGGATACACTTCATTGATTGACGGTGTAAAAAGATTTTACACTGTCAGTGTGTATTCTTTTTTCTCTAATAACTAACTGACACAAGTAATAAAAGATTGAAACACCTTAAGAGTATTAACTTGATCCTCTAGTTCTCGTGGCCCAATTCCATCACATCCCCTGTTAATAAGGCCCATCATGTATCATTATTTCATTTCATATACATGATAAAAAGAAACCCAGTAAATACCAAACAGACAGATTAGAAATTTACTTCCACCGTATATGGTTCTTTGAAGTTTTCTCTATCAATCCTATTCCTTCAAGAACATTTGTAATGTCATAAATTCTTCTTTTTTGAACCTAATAAGATGAATGTTAAACTCATTATCATAAAAATGAAGTAAAACAATGTGATACATATATTATTAAAGCACAGGCAGGTCAAGCTCAAAATCTGTCCTGCGAACAGGAACCATCAGGTGTAGATACAATGAAAGACAATTTGTGTACCTCTAAGACCTCAGCAGTTTTATTTAGATCAAGAGTACCATCCTTAGCATTTTGGATCAAGCTGACAAATTTCTTGGTTAACAATCCTGCAAATATAATTGTTTAAATCAAGGGTACACAATGTAATTGTTTGTCATAAAGAGCCAAATTAACAAAGACACTCGCTTAAAAGAGCATGGTTAAGGAACGCAGACTATTGGAGCAAGTACAAAGTGTACAAAAGGAGAAAAGATCACTCGAGCATGGACGTACCTAAGGAACTGTCATAACGACAGTTGTTTACTGCCGCTGCATTCAGTGATTCTGATACAAAAAGTCCACCAAACATAAAAAACAAAAAATAATGTGAGAATTGAGTTACTACCGACATACAAATCAATGCACAATTTAACTTATTCATACCGATATTATGAAAAAGCAAGTTACCTCCATTTGTCATCTGAGCCGCAGATTTTGCATTTCTTGAAACTTTAGATTTACCATTATGCTTTCCTCTTTGATTGGTTTCGATTTGAAGAAGAGGAGGAAGATTAACCGTGTTGCTCTGACCAGGAAACACTTCAACATTACTAGCATGCAAGTTTACATTATTGATTCCGTTTCTTTGAATCAACTGCGCAAATAGTTCAATTGAATGCAAACAATTAAAGCAAGAGAAAGTGCATTAATTAAATGAACTAATATCTGTCAGAAACTTACTCTACATTCAAACATTCACTAAACCTTAATCAAACACTATAACAGTCATTTAAGCGGAAAACACAATTCAAATATAACCGATCGATTTGTGTAACACCGAACAAATCAAACATTAAAAAAGACACTAAAATTCGTATAACTGATCGATTCAATGATCTCAACTGAGCCTAGAATGGTTCTAAACCTACTTAGCACTGACACTTCTGAAAAAAGCGTGTCCGTGTCAAATATCCGAAACCGACACTGACAGTTGTAATTACTATTAATTTATTCATTTTTTTCAAATTATTACTCGATGTGTACCGATCCCACTGGACCAACTAATGATTGATTGTGCAATCCTATTTAGTTTTTGCTTTCTATAATTCTTAACAATAATAATGGGAACAAAAATTGACAAATAAATGAATTAATACATTAAGAAGTAATTATGATAATGAACAATAAATTAAGAGTTTAGAGAATATATGATCCGATCTTGTGATTTGATAAAATAAATAGAGAGTGCATGTGAGTGTGAATGAATGAAGAACTTACGGGAAGCACAGGAGTAAAAGGAGGAAGATGAGGAGGGTTAGGGGAATGCAATAGGTCGAATTTGAATTGTGAGAAATGGTGAAATTGATCTTCTCGTGGTGTCGACATGAATGAAATTGAATGGAAGATGAAAATGATGAAGAATATGGAAGTAGTAGAAGAAGAGAGAGAGTGAGGGTTTAGCGGCAGAGAATTGGATTGAATTTGAGGGGGAAGAAAGAGTGTGGCGAAATTGTAGAGATGGAAATAACGTAAACAAGTGTGATGTGATTTGATATTGATTCTCTCTTAATGGAAGTGAGGTGATGTGTTGTCATGTGAGGCCGCCAATGCCAAATTAACAGAACAAGCGGTGGTGTATTCAGTTCGAATGCGTACGCCACCCCGCCTTTTGTTTTTCGTTTCTCTCTCTCTCTTAACGGGCCTAGGCCTGGGCTTTTGTGGGCCCAACTCTTCTTTTAGGATATCTATGCAACTTCATTTTTGGAAGGTTTTAAAGAAATAACTTGAATAGTACATTTTATATTTTAATACAATGGGAAAAGGAAAGAAGATTCTTGTATTTTATTTTTCCTTGCTTATTTAGTTCAATTCAAACTAAATTCATGCACATGTTTAATGTGTCTTTAAAATGAATCAAATCCATTGTTTTGTAGATTTTATTTTTTATACTTTAGAAGAATAGGTATAGTGGGTAAGAAATTAAATTTGTTCAAAATAAGCATTTAAAACTAAATCAAGACAAATTTAATTAAATTTGAATAGACCTAATGACTGATTTGTTTTAGTTTTTTTAAAAATATTTTTTATCTGTATTTAAAAAATATATTTTTTATAAAAATATTTTTTTAAAATGTTTAAAGTTTTTTAAAATTAGTTTTCCATAAATTAAAAATTAATTTTGATATTCAGTAATATAAATATACGTTATTGAAGATTAGAATATAGTCGAAAGTACTTTTTTTTTCAAATCAATGTGTCTAAAATATTATTTTTATAAAAAAAAACTATTTAAAATAATTTTAAATTTTTGTGATTTTCCAAAAAATTAATATATGTTCTGTTGCAAAACTAGAAATGGAGGAGATTGTAAAAGCTACAGCGGGACGAACCTTCGTAAGCGATTCGACGATGTGAGGTCTTGGACTGAAGGTTGCAATTGTGACACATCTTGAATGGATTCGTTAATCTTGAACCGGTGTTGCTAATCTCTGGTACGGTGGACCACCAAAGGGGTGCCTGCATGATTATCACTTCAACACCCAAGTTAGTTTAGGGTTCAAGATAATCGTAATGAGAGTGGAGATTAGAGTTTGTCTACCTAAACTCTTCTGTAACTCTATTTATACATTGGACCCCATGGAGCGGGCGAGATGAGTGGGCCTTATCTTATTGGGCCTTTGACTGACCAAGAACAGTTTCCCCTAGGACTCACTGAGCATTCTGGATGTCGGGAGAGTCTTTTAGCAGTCGTGGTTGACCTTCAAGAATGGTTGTCCATGCGTTGATGGGCATGCATTGCTTTGGTTTTGCCAAAAAAGTGATGGAGAACATGAGCATTAAATGTAGTCCCATCATTGAAACGTTTCACCGCTTTTCTTTGGACGTGTGACCTGAAAAAGTAGAGAGTGGAGCGTCGTGACTTACTATGCACTTGAGTTTGATTGTGTTTTATAGGTGGAATCTGACCGTTGATTTACACTTGCTTCTTTCTTTCAATCCGATTCGTCTGATTGCTTTCGCCTGTATACAAGGGTAGAGTAAATGCTTTTTTATTCAAGCATATATTGTCTCTTTGAGTGATAACCCTTTTATCATAGAGCGTGATTCGGAAGGTAGCATTTCTTCCTCTATTAACATGTTGATCTTAGAATCCTTAATGTCTTCAGTTCCTTCATAAAGGGTTTGAAGAACGTCCCATATAGCTTTTGCACTCTTATGATGTGAAATAGAGTATAATACTTTCATGCTTAAAGTTGAGATAAGTATGTTCCTCACTTTCAAATCATATGAAACCTTGTTGGTTTCATCATCTGTCAGATCCTTTAGGTGTTTAACAACTTCATTGACGTCTTTTGGGATAAAATGCCCATTAATAACGACTACCAATAGACGTTTGTCATCTGATAGTAAATGTACATACATGTTTTCTTTTCAATAACTATGATTTCCATCTTTAAAATTTGGTGCTCTATTATACACTTCCTTTGAATCGTCGTCATCACTCATATTCCCAAAATTTTGAGTTGCTTAGACATGATCAAAGGACCAACTTTAAGGACAATTGTTGTGTGAATATGGAGTAGAGAAACGGTCTAGAGATGGTGAATATACCCTTTTAATTTTTTTTATCGATTTTCAAAATGAAAAATAAGAGTTTTTGATGCGAAAGTCTTATAGCAAAAAATAGAGACTTTATGCTTGAATTGGAAATTAATCACGGATACGATTACACAATTAACAAATATCTCAGATTGATTAGAGATTATATCAAAAGAGTTACAAGATGCAATGAATTGACAATTCGTAAATTACATGAGATGTGTTTTTTTTCAAAATTCAATTTCTATATAATTCTAACACCAGAGTTTGCATAATTTAATAAGCACTAAAACACAAATAGGTTCTGATTCTAATAAAACCTACACTTATGTAATAAATCGCTACCAATAGGAACTAACGATAAAATACACTAAGAAACAGTTACTAAATATTAAATAGCCTATAAAAATTAAAATGCATGTGTGTGTGTATGTGTGGTGTGTGTGTGTGTGTGTGTGAGAGAGAGAGAGAGAGAGAGAGAGAGAGAGAGAGAGAGAAAGAGTACACCGAGATGTATAATGGTTTGGCTCTATCAGCCTCGCATGAGCCTACTCCATGATCCAATAGTTTCATATTGAAAGTGTTCTTCCACTATGTTTTGACAAAAGTTAAACGAGTTCAATCAATCACAATATCCACAATAATGCTGAGAAAATAAATCTCATATATGGATCTTGACTTATAAACAGACTTGATGTCAAAATCTCTATGAAATCTTTACTTGATTCTCGCTTCTCGAATCCTCTAGCTTCACCAATCTACTCGAAGCTTTAGTGTGTGGCAATCACCCTTGATCCCATCAATTTCTTGAGCAATGAATTGTCTGAAGATTGAGAAGATCTCCTATCTTGTCTGTAGCCTTCCACACATCACTACCAAGTTCAGCCTAGAGAGAAGAACCTTATTCTTTTCACTGGAATTTGTCACCATCATCACAACAATCCCAATCTTACAAGCCTCCTGAAAATCTTTACAAATTCTTTAAGAAATATTAGTTTCAAGACACGTCTCCCTCAACAATTAAAAATATTCATAATCAAGATCTGAATCCAAACTAGAGGTTGGAGTTGAAAGAAATATCGATTGCAAGAGATTTTGAGTTTTAAAAAAATGGAAGTTATTGTTGTTAAGTTCTTGTTTGTTATGAAATGAGATGACACAAAGAATTTATATGTGCTGGAGATTAAGCACGAAAATAGGTGAAAATGGTTGTTAGATTCGAGCCAATAATATTTGTTGATTTAGGTCAACTGAACAAGTAGAGTGAAACAAGGTTAATATAAAACAAGTGACTTGTTTCCTGTGATTCAAGTTAAGTTATAACTATGATTCGAGTCATGTAGAAACCCCTATTCGAATCAATTTGGATAGAGCCAAACAGGAAAAAAGGAAAAAAAAACTATGTGATTCGACTCATGCGTAAAGTGTGATTCGAATCAAACTAGACAGTGACTAACATGACTTGTGTAATTCAAATCATGTGCAACTTGTGATTCAAGTCACATATGCAAAATTCTTCTTATTTTCCTATGTTTGATTTGATTCGAGTCATAGCTTGTGAGTGATTCAAGTCACACACGTGAAACCTCAATTTTTCAAGTTTTTCAAAATAGTTTGAGATCCCACTTGCCACATTACTTGAACCAATATCAAATGTGGTTCTTGTTCCATTAACGTAGCCAATTGACTTAAAACACGATAATCATACTCAAATGCAAACATTTAAATTATCCATGCTAAAACGATTGGATTCAAAACTTAATCTGAAGATGTGAAATAGAAGATGAGACTCAATAAACAATAATAACGAAACAAAAGCTTAAGAGACAACCAACAAAATCGTATTAGGGTTCTCCCGCTTAATGTATTAGAGACATGTAACTTCAAGCACATCAAAGGAGTTGTGGCAGTCATATTGGCGTTAGAGGCCTCACTCACAAGCTTCTTAGGGCGGGATATTATTGGCCCACCTTGCTAAAGGACATCATGGATTTCATCAATAAGTGAGATAAATGTAAGAGATATACCGACCTTCACCATGTTGCAACTGAACTTCTTCATTCCATGACATCTCCCTACCTTTTTTACCGTTAGGGAGTGGACATCCTAGGACTATTCAACCTAGTGTACGACCAACTAAAGTTTCTGATTGTACGAGTTGACTACTTCACAAAGTTAATAAAAGCGGAAGTTGTATCCAAAATCACATCAGAAAGAGTTTTCCATTTCTACTGGCAAAAGATCATGTGCAGATTCAGGATGCCCGGTATAATAGTCTCCTGGAAATGAACCCAATTCACTAGCACTACAGTCACTAACCTTTGCTATGAATTAGGAGTTCATATAAAGTTCATCTCTGTTGTCAACCCGCAAGCCAATGGACAGGTGGAGTCACTGAACAAGATGATCTTGGAGGAACTCAAGAAGAATCTTGACAACACCAAGGGGTTGTGGGCTGAGTTACTCCATGAGATATTATGGTCATACCATACCACACCCTACTCAACTACCAAGTATATAACCTTCACCATGGTATATAGGGCAGACATTATGTTGCCCGTGGAGATTATCACGCCCTTATGGTGACACTCCCAATTCAACAAGAGGTGAGCAATGCAGAATTAAAGTGCACCACATATTTGGTCGATGAATTAAGTGATGCTGCCCACACCCAGGAATTCACCGCCTATCATAGAGTTGTTAGAAGATACACTTCAAAGGTGATGCTAAGAGAAATACGAGAATATGCCCCGGTACTAAGACAAGTGGTTGTGCCTGCACAACAGGGAAACTTGCAATCTAACTAGGAGGGACCATACCATATATTCTAGAAACTCTCACACGGATCATACAAGCTGTAAGATCTGGATGGATGACTCATACCAAAAACCTAGAACTTTATTCGTTTAAAATATTATTATAGTTATACTATCTGTAAGCTTTAAGGGGAAAGTCTCATACCTATGTATGAACTTTTGAATGTTTATGAGCATGAAGAAAATTTTGATTATGATGTCATGTATGTTGGACTTTCATAGGAAGATCCTTTCCACTTATACAGGAAATACGACCATGCTGAAATTACACGGGAAGATCCTTGTCGCCTTCCTAGGAAAAACGGTTATGTTGAACTTCCATGGGAATGTACTTGCGTACTTTCGCAATACAATTATGTTGGAATTTCACAGGAAGGTCATTGTTGTCTCTCCAGGAAATATCATAAATGACAGACTTCCTTGGGAAGATCTTTGTCGCCTCTTAGGGCAATACAAATACACTGAACTTTCGCAGAAAGATCCTTGTCGCCCTTAAGGGAAGTGTGATCATAATGCACACCGAGGACTACCCTATTTAGAGTCTCATCAATCAGGCTCAACATATAATCTCGCTTGAGGGATTGAGTATGTCCCATCAAGCAAGCTTATCTAAATGCCCGCCTGAGAGATCTAGAGTTTCCTTGGATGGGATCCAACTTAGAATCTACCCAAGGGACGTGACCAACGTTTGGCCTAAAATACTAACTTAAGGTCTCGTCTGAAGGCTTGATAGAAGTCTCGTTCAAGAGGCCCAAAGCCTTTCCTGAGGAACTTGAAGTCTTATCAGTCAGGCTCAACATAAACCTCGCCTGAAGGACTGAGAGTCCCATACAGGCCTTTCTAAACGGCCACCTAAGTTTCCTCGAGTTAGATATATCTTAAATTCCTCCCAAAAGACACGATCGAAGTCTGGACCAAGAGACTTAACTTAAGGTCTTGTCTGAGGGCTTGATACAAGTCTCGTCCGAGAGGTCCAACGCCTCGCTTGAAGGACTCAGAGTCTCATTAATTAGGCTCAACATAAACCTCGCCTGAGGTTCTTGGAACCTCATCGGGAAAGTTTAACATATCATCTTTTCGGGGAAACTTAGGGTCTCTTCAGGTGGATTCCCCCAACGCTCTATCGTTCAAAGAAATTTGTCTTTTATCAAAGCCCATGTGCTTGAGGACTGTGTAGTGTTATATTTGCAAACTATCTAGTAAGGGCGGGGTAATTACAACCCTAATGAATGGTGGCGCCTGTCTGCCACCTGCCATTAGAGATTGCCTTGCCCTACGTTTTCTCTACTTTCCTGGTCATGGGAAACGTGGGAAAAGACGTTCCTTGATCAGAGAGAAGTTAGGTTAACAAGTTAGTCCATGTCTACCTAGGAAATACATATTGAATGATACACCACTAAGTGAGTGGGTGGTAATCATTTCCAAGGAAACCCTAGATCCAAGAGCCTCTATAAATACCTCACCCCTAGTGGGTGAGAGGACAAATTGTAACATATTCAAAATAATGCACAAATTCAGAGCTTCTCACCTCACGTGAGCTTGCTCTCTCCATAGCAAAAAAAACACCAAACAAGGCCTCTTGGCACCGCGGGTAAGCCTTAAACCCCCAAAAAAATACTAAGGCCTCTGGTCACCCTCACTAGTTAGGGGTACCATGCATCATGTACTTTTTGATAAGTATAGAGTGTAAGTGTTGAACAAGGATCGGGTCCATGATTAATTTCTTCTCTACGATGGCAATCTCTTTCTAGTGCCCGATTATGTTCAGTGTTCCTTTCTCTTCAACCACTCTCTCCTTCTTCATCCATGAGCTATTCTTCATAATTTATATAAGGTTATGCCCTATTCAACAAATCAATTAAGCTTTAAGCTCCCTCGAAACTTATCTTTTACGAGAATATGAAGTTCAGACTTAATTGTTTCTTAAACATCCAACACTTCAACACATCACATGTGCCCCCCATTGTTAATGCCACTCTTATGAAGTTGTCAATGGACCCACGTATGGTTTCCTTATGTTACTAAATGACTCCGTTGAGCACGACCATGATCGTGGGTTGTCGCTTTCAGGCATTAATCTAGGCGGTGAAAGCATCACATAGGTCATTCAACAAATTTACGCTCCCATCCCCGAGGTTATTTAACCATGTCATATTGTCATTGTGGTTTCGGTTAGGACTAGTGTGAAGAGCTTGCACTTGACCGCCCCTTGAGTGGGGTAGTAATTCATTCGATTCTCTGTAGCTCCCCCTACTCCAACTTCGGCATGTAACATCTCAAAGTTTGGGAGCATTTTCTGTCCAGATACCATAGGTAGTGGAGGAGACTGATGTGATGGTTCACCTTGGTAAATTTGTTGTGTAGATCTAAAGAACGAAAGATTCTGGAATGCTCCTTGACTAACTGTCGGTGGAGCAGGATCCTGTCGCGTAGGGTTAAAGAGAGACACTACCAAATTGGATCGTTTTCTACTTAATGAGGAGGAAGATGAGGAGCTCTAAAATCTTTAGTGGCTACAAGAGCAACTTGTCGTTGACGACAGATCAAGTGGCTTTGTTGCCACCATGCTTGATGAATTTAAGAATGGATTTGTTGGAGGAAGAAGTTGAAATTTCAAGGAAGAAGATCAAGAAACAAAGATATGGACCTTCTGGGAAAGGAGATATGAATCTCTGAAAAAAAAAACTTGAACGTGGAAATTCGTGGGAATCAGACGTCGTTCTCACATACACCGTCACTTTTCCGTGAGGGAACTAGGATGTTCAAAGAACGATGAAATGAAGTGTTGGTGTGATAGAGCAAGTTCCAGTCTGACGCAGAGGGGGTGACATGCAAGGTTAACACTTCAATGTTGAAGCCACTGAAAGAATGAGAAATAGTGAGAGTGAGAATACATTTGAATATCTAAAATGCCATGTTTTTCTCTTTATATAATGAGAATAGTTAAAATCGTCCGCGTGAGATGAGATGCTTTGACTGAATAGCCATTGGATCTAATCATACCATTATAAACATGTCTCAAAGGCGGAATTGTCTCTTCTTATATAAATGAATGATCAATGCTCCACGCATTTTACCTCACCATGGTGTACTTGGGCCCTTCACTTTAGGCATTGCAAACAACACAGAACAACATTTAATTCAATTTAAAGGATGTGATCTTGGACAATTGAGTTTGGATCATCATTTTTTGTTTGGCATTAAACACTTGCATTCTATTTTTCTTCATTTGATTACCCCTTTGCATGAGTTGTCCCACACTCTACATATTATTTTTCGTCAATGGCGGGATTAAATTGAAAAGACATCATGAAAGATAATATGAGAAGAAAGAAAACCGAGTAACTTTGTACCTAAAAAAAAGTGAAATTTTAACTGTTGTTACATGAAACATCCACAACATGCAAGTTCCATATTTCACTACTCTAATAGTCACCATCTCACTCAGTTTGTGCTAAACTTTACAGAATATTATTGAACACGGCTAGATACATACACATAAGACATGAAAATAAAATAAAAACTTGTTCAAGAAAGAAAAGAAACTCAGAAAACAAAACCCAATTGGCAATTATTCTGGTATAGTGTAATGCATACTAACATTGTACTCATCACTCATCATGGAACTTCTTGGCTTGTTCCCTTTTTCCTAGAAAAAATGCCTCCAATAAGTGGAATCAATGACTTCTTCTTCTTCTTCCTAAGAGAAGGGTGCCTTTCCAATTTTTCAACACCTTGATTTTGTGGTAACATAACATGAGAAACAGACGGCGGATTCGCGAATGTCACGTACCGTTTCTTTTGAAACTCCATCATTAATTCGTCGTCGAATCTTGAACTTTTCACTTCAAACGTGTTTAGATTCTCCACGAACTTCACGTCCTCGGCTTCCGTTGGTTCCACTTGATGTTTTTCTGTTTCTCGTTGCTTCAAATGTTCGAGCTCTTGCTTCGTGCGTTCGAGTTCTTCTTGGAGTGATGACATACAATGTGCCATTAACATGCTTTCTTCTTTAGCTTTCTCTAGATTCTCCCGCGTCTCTTCTAGCTCGGCTGCAACGTTTTCGATCCTTGAAGATTGATCAGCCTCATTCTCATTTGCTCCAACGTGTATCTGTAGATTAAAACACATTGAATGGTAACCATAACATAAGCATTTGGATAATAAAAGTGAGTGATGCACCAAACTATGAAACAATAACCCAAATGACATGTTGATACTCGTAATAACTTGAAAAAATAAAATGAACGTAACCACATGTGTCAGTGTCTGACACCAGAGCCTGGAACCAACTAACCTGGTGTTTGAGTTTGGTTACATTGGCGTAAAGCTCTCCGGCTAAAACTTTATCTCCGAATAAAGAGACAGCCTCTTTCACAGACCTAAATGGTGCTCTTGTGTCAATCTCTGTGTTTCTTGAAAGCTTCTTATTCATGTTTAATAATGTTGGAGAATGAGATAGTTAAGTTAGGTTGGTTTATAAGTAGAAGCAAGTAAGTACTAGAAATAGAGAAAGGAGACAAATGGCATAATATATGGTATCAAGATTGGAACCTTCTTTTCTTGGCGTCCACTTCACTTGCAACAATTCTGTTATGTTTTTTTTAAGCGGTGGGTAAATGGTCCAAGGTTTGTTTATATTTTAACAGAAATTGAACAAGACTCTTCACCCAACATATAGAGGACTTGTTGTCTTAGACAAGCATTTTGAAAGGGAGAAGCTTGCTCAATATATACAATTCTTTTTATATTCCTTTGTTACCAAGATTGAATATTCTCATACATCATCACTCTTCTTGCTAAATTACCAAGCAATCTATTCTGCCATTATTCTTAACCATTGTTTTAAATTACAACTAACATATTGCTGATGCGGTAGTCTCTGCAACCGCATCGGACCGCAATTGCTCATATTTCTTTAAGTATTTCATCAAAATTCAAAATTTCAGAATCGCAAAACTCAATTTACTTTTTATACAATGAAAATTCTTAACCTCAAGTGTTTTTTTAATAGTAGCCAATCAATGTGTGTTTCTATAAACAGTAAAAGTAATATAGTTTAGGTTCTTTGGAAACATGTTTTGTTCTTTTTTTGAGTTTGGTAATTGAGTTGTTCCTCTGGATTGTTAATTTATACATGACATTCCACAAGTAAACAACAACCAATAACCAATAACTGGGGTATCTACAAATTCAAAGCATAAAAAATCAAAATGATTAACTTAGGAAGATACAGAAGCATTTATTTTTCCTCTCCTTGCATACTCAGCAAGAATCTCCTGTAACATACTTCACGAGTTTTGTGCTACGTACGTGGTTAACATCTCAAGTTGATTAACATGGCTTTTCAAACAGAAAGTGAACTAAGTGTTCAGTTTCAGATGCGTTCATCACAGAGCAACTGCAACGATGAGGCTCCGCTGCCATGGAACCTGCCTCTAATTTCTTCTAGCCCGTTTGTCCTTGATAACGGAATTGATGAAGGAGGCGTAAAGGATTGTTGATCAGAGATTGAAGTTATCTTGGAACCAAGTGACTCTAGAGATGCAAGGGAATGGTAAGGAACCATGACTTGGACACCTGGATTAACTACACTTGTTTCATGTCTTCCGTTTTGCCAGTTAGGATATTGGACTCTCATAAGATTGCTATTTACGCCACCAGACCCACCTTGTGTTACTAATTGCGCTGCCCAAATGTTTTGGTACTGCTGTTTATATGAATTTGTCGAACTATAATGAGTTCCACATAATGGTGTACCGTAATAATGAGGTTGCTGCAACCGAACCTGCATTCAATTAAAGCACGAGGGAACAAAGTTACAAAACTCATTATCATCACAATAAGAAATTAGGTGCTACAAGCCTAAAACAGTTATATGAACTGCGCAAATTGTCCCGTTTTTTGTAGGTTTATCATAAACAATAAACTTTACCAGGCTCATTTCATGTTTGAACAATAATATAACATCGTAGTTCACTAATACAACATCGTAGGAGTCTATGGTTAGAACGATTAAAACCTGTGGTCCTGCCGTAGGAAGCTGATCAAGGTAAGAGGTGGATGTATACTGATTTGAAGTTGTAGGTATTGCTCCCATGAGTCCGTTCTGCTGTTGTATAGACCGAAAATAAGGAACTTGTGATTTTGAGAATGGTCCCGACCTACTTCCACCTTTGATTAAACATTCGTCAACCTTCAACCCGTTACATCCAGACGACAAGGACAAGAAGTTGAAACTCTGCAGAGTATAAAATATAAGCATCAGAGCATAATGATGAGAGGACAAGAAGAGACATCAAAAGTATTCATAACCTTACTTGCGATTGAGGAGCATGTTTCGCAGGTGTCGGAGAAGCCTGAGACAGAGATATGTCAAGATAATGGCACTGCTGCTGAAGAACACCGTTTTTACTTTCAGGGAGATTCTTCAAACTAGCAGATTGAACTGTTCCGGAAGCAAAAGCATTTCCATTTCTCGTCCTATTTGAGTTTTGTGCTTCGGTTGATCCTCGGGGTACTCTGATTTGATCACATTCATAAAGCTCGGGTTCTTTGGCAACCTGTTGTTTTGGAAGTTCTAAACTCCGGATGAGTTGACTGATGTGAACATGAGCTGCACAACTCTTCCATGACTTTTTATGAACGGCGGTTTTGGAAATCTGCATCATTATTAATTATTGAAAACAACCAATAGGCGTTTGAGTCGAATGTATCGACTAGGATGAACAACTTTTTCCATTATATAGATCATGCTAAACAGCACTCACTAAGCATGTGTTTTGAGTTTCTTACCTTTCCACCAGAAGAACTACTTTCCATCAAATCATGTTTGGAGTTGCTAATAGCCGCATTCAACCAATGTGGAGCTTTAGCAACAGCCGAAGACCTTAAGAACAAAAATCCATCAAATTTGGATAAGTAAAATCGAGGGGCGAATGAAATTAGGCTAAATAAAAAGGTCAAAATGAAGTTGAATAAAAGAAATTTACTGCGAAGAAGAAGCATTAATCGCAACAGATTCCCTCGGCGACGAGCCTGGCCATAATGTTAGACTTTCTGATAAAACAACCAAAGATGTCATCATCCAAATGAGAAAAATCACCGCTAGTAACAACCAATGAGCAAATTGTCTCGTCGCATACCGTTTTCTCTTCGGTACTTGATTATATGTTGTTCTTGCTTACAATCAATGCCACCGGCCTGAAACACAAGTAAATAAAACACCATGCGTACTACCATTAGCTTGTAAGACAACAATTTTAAATGCAGAGTTTAAAAGCTTAAATAACTACCGTCTCATACTCCTCGTCTAGTTTTCCCCAAATATGTGAAATTTGCGATTTTGCAGACGCATTTAATCTACAATAAGATGGGAAAACACAATAAATAAATAAATAAATAACGGATTTGAAAATGTTATAGATTTCACAATGCAACTGAAAAACTACCCACCCCATTCCAAGACACAACTCCGAGTCATGCAATTCCGATTTAACATCATTTTCACTCCTCTTAACCATCATAGACACACCCTCTAGATTTCCTTTTGGAGCTGTGTTCTGAGTTGCCACCGAGAAATCTTCACTCCCGGGTAAATCAATCCGTTCAACTTCAACTTCAACGATTTCGCTCAAAGAACTAATTTTCACTGCTCCCTTCGATGAACTTTCAGCAATAACATCAGCATCCTCACTAGCTCCTAAAGTCAAAATTCATTAAAAAAAACTAATCACAAAATTGATACTAATCGAAAAGTAATTAGTATTAACAACAATTGAAGATGATGTAACCTTCATAAATAACATTAGCACTCTCGTCTTGGTCCTGCGAACCCGACAATTTCTTCTGTACCGATTCGCGGTCTAGTTCATTCTCATCATTGGTAGGAAACATTCCAGCCAAGGCATAGAGAGTCTCAGCAACCTCTTGTTCATCTTTTGTGATGGGCCCAAGAACAACTTGTTTCTAGAAAAGCAAAATTACAAACAAAATTGAAAAAAACAAAAAAAAAAAGTTAAAGTCTAGAATCATAATTCATAAAGAGGTTTAGCAATACTCACTTTGGATTTCTTTATGCTATCTTTTTGAGGAGATTCTATTCCATATTTCAGCTTTTCAGAATCAGTTAAAATCGATTCGCGACCCCGCTTCTTCATCGCTGTTACATTAATTAATTCAAAAAATTTATTTTAAAAATTTAAAAATTTATATATACAATAATAAAGAAAATTCACACTTTTTTTCTTACTTAACCCAAAAAAAATAAAATCGGTGAAGAGAAAAAAGAAAAACCTGAACGTATCTTACGGGGAACAGAGGAATGATCAACGCCATTGCATTCATTGAAAACCTAAAAAATGAATAATAATATATATTTTTTAAAGAAAAAAGAATTAGTAGAAATAAAGTAGATTAAACAAACCTTTTTGTGGATGGAAATAGATTTATGAGAATGATGATCGAGATTGCAACCCATTGAGCTCAAGGTTCTTAGTTTTTCTTTCTTGGATTTTTTGAAACCTGTTAATGATAGTGAGAAATGAGATAAGTAGAAGAAGGAATAATCGGAAAGCGACAATAGTATTGTATTTACCAGATTGTTGTTGTTTTTTGTTAATGTGTCGGTTTGTGGTTCGAGTTGTTGTTGCACGTTTCATTGAAGTTTTGTCCATTTCACAATAAGGTTGTTCTTGTTCTGATCCATTCGAATGAGAGACAGTGTTTGTGTTTGTGTTTGTGTTTGTGGTGTTTATGTTAAGAAGAAGAAAAGAAGAAAGTGAAAAGAAAGAAGAAAAAAAAAAGAAGAAAAGTGATTCGTGGGTTGCGTTTCAGAGAATCAGGTTCTTTTGTGAATGAAATAATAAAGCAGTAGTACTATAGTAACAAACAAACTCAGAGTTAAGAGAGAGAAAGAGAGAGAGAGAGGAGAGAGAAAGAGACACACACTATACACTGACTCACGTGAAAAGAAAGGTAACGGAAAGAAAAAGATAAAGGAAGCACCTTCTCATTTGTCTTGTCCGTGAGAATTCTACAACTTAGTTTATTTATTTATTTTTTATTAACCAATTCATTTCATACTATTAAACTATTAAAGTTAGTTACTTAAAAAAACTATTATAACAACACCTCACACATTTAAAAACAAAATCGAAACATAGTACAAGCATAATCTATGTCTCATATTTTTTTAATGTCTCAAATATTATTCTACAAAAATCAAAACTAAGTTTAGGTCATTGTCCACTCAACTTCCTTGGTACATTTTACTATCATTCATAATAATCGTCTAAGTAGAGTGACTTTAAAGTATTTTAGGCCAGTGGAATGATAATAATTTTGCTTAATAAGAAGAAAAGAGGGTTGTACAATAATAAAATGATTTTTTTTTTATGTTGGAAAGGTATTAAATCAAAAATTCATCTAATATAGAATAATAATAAAAAATATTTAAAACATATAAAATGGTAAAATAATAAGTTTAAAAAAATAAAAACTATTAAATAATAAATTAATGCAATAGTTATATATATATATATATATATATATATATATATATATATATATATATATATATATATATATATATATATAATTCAATTTGATTCAACTATAAAAAAATTCAAAATTTCATTTGTAGTTTTTTAATGCAACATTCAATTATATATAATAATATTAAATTTTATAGTTTGTTGTTTTAATTTAAAACTATTTATCATTCTTCTATTTCCCTTAATCAAAGTGGTCAGATCGATAATGTAGCTTGTAGATTTAGTAACGTCGTGTATTCTTAGGTCGCTCCACTCTTAGTTTGTATTGGGCTTGTAAAATTGTTGACGTTGCACCGATGATCTCTGAACATTCAAATGCTCAATATGAAACTCTTGGTGGTCTAGGTTTCAACACGTTGGAATCAGTAGTTTTGATTTTGGCTTGTTGGTGGTTGGTTGGTTCTGACGATGTTTTTGTTTGTTGGTGTGACTTTGGGTTTTGCTGACAGGTGCATGAGTTCTTCTTTGATATGAAGTTAGGTGAGTTCATCCCACGATCATTGGGATCTGCGATCTAGTTTTTAAAAAGTTTGATCTATCTATTTATGACACGTTCTAGTTTGTGGATTCTAGCTTTGATCTCGAACTTTTGGTTGGGTTTGAGTGATCTCTTGGATCTAAATTTGGTTGTTGGTCCTTATCTTGGTAAATTATGATTGATTGACATCAGTCTATTAACTAGATATTATCATTGTTGTTTGTTGTTGTCGTGTTTCGATGCATGTTGATGTGTGAACATGTTTCTGTATTTATGGTGTTTCGATGCATGTTGATGTGTGAATATGTTATATTCACAATCAGTCTATTTTCTACTCTTAAAATTTTGGATCTCTTAAAATTTTGGATTTGGTGCAAAATTCAAATATTTCTTTTTTATTTTATAATTTGACTTGCGGGTTCAATAAATTTTACTTGTTGTCCGCTCGTGTATTTGTTTTTGATTTAGACTTTTTGTTTATTTATTTATAGGATTATTCTATGCTATCTTTTTTTAATGTTTTTTAGATTGAATTTTATGTCTTTTTTAATCTATCTAAAATGTTGCAATTTTTTTTAGTTGATATTTAAAAGACAAACATGATATTTAAAAGGCAAATGTGTTATTCTTCTCCTTTCTAAAAATGCTCACCAATCGGGGTAAGAAGAATAGTGAAAGAAAAAAAACATGATTGGTTGAGCGAACTTTGAATTGAATGCAATGGGAAATGACCACACACACACACTCTTTATGTGTTCTGGTAATAAATAACTAGCTCTATCCATTTCCAATCTCACTCAATCAATGTATTTCTATGATGGCATCATGAACCGTTGGATTAACACTAACTATCTCCACATAGGCCAAATCCTATGGAGCACGGATACTCTTTTATTAGATAAAAGAAATGGATAATCTTTTATTTTTTTACTAATTTTTTTAATGAAGGTTAAAATATAAAAATAAAAGGAGGGAAAGAAAAGACTATACCAAAATCCTCTAAAAAAAATCTGAAAATAAAAAATAAGTCTAGTCTATTCTTTATAAAATCTAATCTAATTTTTAAAGATTTTTTTCAAAATTAGTCTGATATTGAGAAATATGGCTCAGGTTAGTAAAAAATTCGCACAAAAATTTTCTTTCCTATAAATATGAGTGATAACAAAGACTTATTAGCTATAGTTTTTTTACAATGAATCCATCTACTTCTAAGATATTAAGGAACTAACGAATCCTTTGAAAAAGCTTGGACAATCAAAAGAGAATCACTCTCAATCCAAAGCCTAAGACATGCTTTATCTCTAGCGAGTTCATTGGCATGAAGAACAACAAAGAATTTATCATGTAAGGAGTTAGCAATCAGGGTTTGCTCAGCAAAGACCAAAATGAAATTCCCTTTGGAATCTTTGAAAATGTCACCACACCCATTAGAACTAGATGCAACAACCTCGTCACAAGTACACTTCGACCACACTGTAGAAGGGGGTTGTCGTATTACTTCCTTAATAATAGGGGCCTTCAGAGGGTGGATTGTAACCTGAAAAGACTTAAGAAGGTTGAAGTATGTCATGGAATTAGAGGAAGTCAGCGAAGAATTGTTGTCAGACATGATAATTTGGGTTTTGATGTTGATGATAACGTTATGAATAGGAATAAGCTTGTTGTGGTATTGGGCTACATTCCTTGCCTGCTAGATTTCAGCCAAAGAAAAGATCATTGCTTTGATAATCAAAGAACCTTTGGGAGAATTACTTTTGTTACAAAGAGACCATAAATCATCTTGGGAAGAGATGTTGATTGGGGCCTTGAGCATTATGGTTAGCCAATTCCAGATATTGGAAGCAAGAGAACAATGGAAGAAAATGTGAATTGTAGATTCAAAAGAATTCTTACACATGCTACATACGGAAACAGTCGTGCACCCTATGAACTTAGTAGCATTATTTGTGGGCATTTTACCATGCACCAGCCGCCACACAACAAAAGATTTAGCGGGAGGGATATCAAAGTACCATCAGAAGAGGTCGGTCAAATGGAATGTTGTAATTTATTAAATACAAGTGTGTTCTAAAATGACAAATGGTGGAAGTGAGTCAATGTTAATAAATGCATGAGATAACTCTTCATGAATTTTGAATTTTGAGTTTTGAATTTTGAATTTTGAATTCGGAGATTGTAACTCTTCATGAGATGTTGCAAAGGCGAAACCATGCAACTGTTGGTGAAACATGCTGCAGGGCAACCATTATGATTATTGGAAAAGGACATTGCTTCACCAAGGGTCGCTACCTTGTGAAACAATATCAACATGGCCTATAAAAGCATAAATCCGGATTCAGAATACAACACACAAAATCCGAAAATCCTCTAAATAATTCCAGACGCTCTTCGCTGCATTCGGGTTTTCGCCGGTCTTGCGCAAACTCGATAAGGCTGAATTATCCTGGGTATTCCTGCATCAGAACTCTAAGACAATCGAGAGTGCTTGAAATACTATAAGGAAAGTGTTGCGTTGACGATTCAAGCCTGGATCCCTTTAATCTTTCCGAAATTTCTAACAGTCTTATAGTATCTCAAATCATGGCCACCGACGCTTCTGTTTCAAGCATCAAACTGATGAACCAGGACCTTGTTAAGTTAGATCGTTTCGATGGAACAAACTATACCCGCTGGCAAGACAAAATGACATTTCTCCTGACCGCCCTGAAAATTCAATATGTCTTGGATCCTGATCTGGAGACAATTCCAGAACCAACTGAGAATGACACCGATGAAGTAAAAAGGAGAGAAGGAAACGAAAAGAAGATGAACTGCTTTGTCGTGGACACATCTTGAACACATTATCTGACTGTCTCTATGATCTCTACACCAATACTGCATCCGCAAAGGAAATCTGGAACGCACTCGAATTCAAATTCAAGGCCGAAGAAGAAGGTACGAAAAAGTTTTAATATCTAAATACTTTGATTTTAAGATGTTGGATTCCAAGCCGATTCTTGCACAAGTACACGAGTTACAGGTTCTCGTGAATAAAATAAAAGTCGTGAAAATTGACATTCCTGAAGAATTCCAAGTCGGTGCAATAATAGAAAAATTGCCACCTTCGTGGAAAGGATACAGAAAGAAATTGCTGCATAGTTATGAGGACTTTTCTTTGGAGAAACTTCAGAAACACCTTCGTATCGAGGAGGAAACGAAGGATCGAGAAAAAACTGAGTCTGCTGGATTTGCTAAAGCAAATGTTGTTGTCGCTAAAGGAAAGAAAAAATATGATGGCATGAAAAACCATCTCGGCCCAAGGAAAGAACACAACAAGTTCAAAAATTCTGGCAGACCAAAAGGTACTAAAAATGGTTGTTATGTATGTGGCAAACCCGTACATTATGCTCGAGATTGCAGGCACAATAAGTCTAAAAATGAGGTCAATATTGTTCATGCCGATGACGACATAATCTCTACGGTAAGCGAAATTATGGCAATCAAAGGCAAAGTGCAAGGATGGTGGTATGACACATGTGCAACTGTGCATGTATCTTATGATAAAACAGCATTCAAAACCTATACCGAAGTCAATGATGGACAAGAAGTGCAAATGGGAAATTAAGTGTGATCTAAAGTCGTTGGAACAGGATCCGTCGAACTCAACTTCACTTCCGGAAAGAAAGTCACTCTTGTTAATGTGCTTCATGTTCCTGATATGAATAGAAACCTTGTTAGTGGGGACTTATTGGGAAAACCGGGTATTAAATCTGTATATGAATCGGGCAAATTAATATTGACCCGTAATGGTATATTTGTAGGAAAAGGATATTCCGCTGAAGGAATGATCAAACTTTGTACTACCGACAATATTATTAATGAAATTTATAATTCTACTTATATGCTTGAATCTATTTCCTTATGGCACTCTAGATTGACACATATTGGTATTAGTACTATGAATAGACTAATTAAATCCGGTTTGATATCATGCAACATTCATGATTTCGGAAAATGTGAAATATGTGTTAAATCAAAAATGATAAAGAAACCTTTCAAAAGTGTTGAAAGAAAAACAAACGTGTTAGATCTTGTGCACTCTGATTTGTGTGAATTTAATGGTATATTGACCCGTGAGGGAAACCGTTATTTTATAACGTTTATCGATGATTGCTCTAGGTTCACACATGTATATCTCTTAAAGCATAAAGATGATGCTTTTAATGCCTTTAAGACATATAAAGCAGAAGTAGAAAATCAATTAAGTACAACTATAAAAGTACTTAGGAGCGATAGAGGCGGAGAATATTTCTCAGCAGAATTTGATGCATATTGTGAAGAATATGACATCATACACGAATGTTCTGCGCCCCGCACACCACAACAAAATGGCATGGCCGAAAGAAAAAATAGAACATATCAAGAGATGATAAATGCTATGTTAATACATTCAGAATTACCATTTAATTTATGGGGTGAAGCGCTATTGTCCGCATGTCACATAATGAACAAGATTCCTTTAAAAACAACTGGTATTTCTCCATATGAGAAATGGAAAGGAAGACCACCAAGTATTGGTTATTTCAGAGTGTGGGGGTGTGTAGCTTATTACAAGAACATGGATCCCAAAAGGACAAAATTGGGTCCTCGAGGAATCAGATGTGCCTTCATAGGATATGCACCAAATAGCAAAGCATACAGACTCTAAATCTAGAGTCTAATGTAATTGTTGAATCCAGAGATGTGGAATTCTTTGAAAATCTCATCACAAAGGATAAGGGACCTGAAAATCCCACAATTGAAGAATCTCGTGACAAAGATTCGACACGAATTGTTGAAACACAATCAGAACCAAGGAGAAGCAAAAGGGCACGAAAAACTAAGGATCTAGGACCAGATGAAATCAATTCCCAACTCATTTCTCTTTATTTAGTTGAAGGAAATAGCAAGAATAATGTTCATAAAATTCCTATTATTCTTCAAGTAGAAGATGATCCTAAAACATATAAGGAAGCAGTGGCTTCTAGGGACGTTTCTTTTTGGAAAGATGCTATCCAAGATGAAATGGATTCAATTATGTCAAATCATACTTGGGAACTAGTTGATCTTCCGAAGGGATCAAGACCCATTGGATGCAAGTGGGTGTTTAGAAAAAAGTATCATAGTAACGGTACATTAAACACCTACAAGGCTAGACTAGTAACAAAAGGATTTAGACAAAAGGAAGGTGTCGATTATTTTGACACATATGCACCGGTAGCAAAAACTACGACAATTAGAATCCTGTTTGCACTAGCTTCCTTGAATAACCTTATTGTTCATCAAATGAATGTTAAAACAACATTCCTAAACGGAGATCTCGATGAGGAGATCTACATGGAGCAACCAGAAGGCTTCATGCTTCCTGGAAATGAACAAAAGGTATGCAAACTTGTTAAGTCTTTATACGGTTTAAAACAGGCACCAAAACAATGGCATCAAAAATTTGACAACGCCATAATTTCAAATGGGTTTGTTCCAAACTCTTGTGACAAATGCTTGTACACAAAGGTGCGCGGAAGTGTTGTGATATTTCTATGTCTATATGTCGATGACATGTTGATTATCAGCAATGAAATGAATGGAATATTAGAAACAAAGAAAATTTTGACTTCCACATTCAAGATGAAAAATCTTGGACTAGTTGACACTATACTAGGGATCAAAGTAAAACGAAATAGTGGGGGTTATGAACTTAATCAAACACATTATATTGAGAAAATGTTGGAAAAGTTCAAACACCTAAACTTTAAGGAAGTAAACACTCCATTCGATCCTAGTGTCAAACTTCAAAAGAACAATGGGAGAACCGTGGCACAACTGGAATATGCAAGTGCAATTGGATGTCTAATGTACTTAATGCAATGCACCAGACCTAACATAGCTTTTGCAGTTAGTAAGATGAGTAGATTTACTAGCAATCCAAATGATGAACATTGAAAGGCCATAACCAGGATTTTTGGATATTTGTTAAAGACCAAAAATCTTGGCCTTCATTATGGTAAGTTTCCTGCCGTACTAGAAGGATATACCAACGCAAGTTGGATACCAAGAGTTGGAAATTATAAATCTACAACTGAGTGGATATTCACATTAGCTGGAGGTGTGATTTCTTGGAAAAGCAAGAAACAAACATGCATTACTCTCTCAACCATGGAATCAGAGTTTGTGGCTCTTGCGTCTGCTGGACAAGAAGCAGAATGGTTGAGGGACCTCTTATTGGAGGTTCCGTTAGCTAAAGACAATGTTTCAAAAGTATTGATACATTGTGATAGTCAAGCCACCCTGGCTAGAGCTCAGTGAAGTGTACAATGGAAAGTCTAGACACATAGGTCTTAGACACTCTCTCGTGAGAAAAATGATAAATGATGGGATCATTTCACTAACATATATACAAACAAGCTATAATTTGGCTGATCCATTTACTAAACCACTGGTCAGAGATTTAGTAAAGACTACCTCGAAAGGTATGGGATTAAAACTCCTTGAATAAGGGTTCCGACAATGATAGCAACCCAATCTGAAGTTAACACATCTTAACCTAAGATTCAATGGGTAACAACAAGTCGTTTATTCGAAAGGTTATGCAACATTCCGCGATAATGTTGATGATTACAAACTGAGGGTTGAGTTTTCAAAGAAACTCTTAATGAAGTTCTATATCAAGGAGGATACGTATCTCAAGAAATAGATACAAATTGAACTTCACCTATATGAACTTCAAGATGGTGCCGTCTTAAGGTGAGAGTTGGAGTTTCTCTCATGAAAAAAAATTCATGAAAACAGAAAAAGCACATGGCCATAAATAGTGCTAGGCGAGATATGTAGGCGAAGAACCTCTAAAAGTGTGTGTATAGCAACGCCGGTCTGATCACATGGGATAATGGTTCAAAGCATAGCTACCTAACGTTTCGATTAGGCTTTGCGTTGTCTTTACTAAGGTTAAGTTCAAATTGAAAGATACCTAACTGTATTAACACTTTTTGCTTTCTATATTCTGGAATTGGATTTGTCATTATTAGAACAAGTGGGGGATTGTTGTAATTTATTAAATACAAGTGTGTTCCAAAATGAAAAATGGTGGAAGTGAGTCAATGCTAATAAATGCATGAGATAACTCTTCATGAATTTTGAATTTTGAATTTTGAATTTTGAATTCGGAGATTGTAACTCTTCATGAGATGTTGCAAAGGCGAAACCATGCAACTGTCGGTGAAACATGTTGCAGGCCAACCATTATGATTATTGGAAAAGGACATTGCTTCACCAAGGGTCGCTACCTTGTGAAACAATATCAACATGGCCTATAAAAGCATAAATCCGGATTCTGAATACAACACACAAAATTCGAAAATCCTCTAAATAATTCCAGACGCTCTTCGTTGCATTCGGGTTTTCGCCGGTCTTGCGCAAACTCGATAAGGCTGAATTATCCTGGGTATTCCTGCATCAAAACTCTAAGACAATCGAGAGTGCTTGAAATACTATAAGGAAAATGTTGCGTTCACGATTCAAGCCCGAATCCCTTTAATCTTTCCGAAATTTCTAACATGGAAATGTATGCATCTTCAATCTGCAGGGAGCGAGTTGAATTATCCAGATCTAAGAAGGGGAAAATATCATGCCAGAATTCGGGAAAAGACCAAGAACCATTGTGCCAAAAATCTGCAAGTAAGGAATCCAGGTCAATGTTATGGCTAAGAAGATATGATATGTCAGTTTTGTGCAGCAATGTCTCACCATACCAAGAATCCTTCCAAAACTTAATCTTCCTACCATTTCCAATAATCCAAATACTATTGGGCTTCAAGAAGTTATATTCAGAATGTAAGTTGTACCAAAGAGAGGAGAGTATATGATGCTTGATTGTACCATATCTTCTAAAAACTCTAGCTTGAACTACTTTAGCCTAATACTCATCACTATTAAACATATCCCAACCATGCTTCAAGTTTGAGGCTTCATTTAGAGTAATAAGAGACCTTAAACCTAATCCTCCATAATCCTTTGGTTGACAAACTTCCGTCCAAGCTATTGTAACCAACTTTTTAGTAAAGACATTTCCACTCCAAATAAAATTTTGAGAGGCTTGCTTAATCATCTTCAAAAAGGAAGTAGGCCAACTATAAATTGTAGTTGAGTGATAAAGCATACTTTAAATAACTGAATTGACCAAAAGAATTCTACCAGCAAAAGTGAGGGTAGACCCTTTCCAAGCAGAAAGCCTTGCCACCATTTTATCACCTATAATGCTTGATTCTCTTGCTTGGCCAATCTCATGTTCATAGTTCATGCTTGTGGACCCTTTTGCTTTTGACCCCACAGGCTTCATATTCCCAGATGTGTATTCTATGATTGTGTCCCTTGGTTTGGGCCTAAGTATATGTTATTCCATTTCATCTGGTAAATCCTCATGCTTTCAAGGTCATGATTTGCCTAGTGCCATTTCATTTGGTCTCTTCAAGTGCATGGTTCATATTTTGCTTGGTTTCATTTGGTCATTGTCAATGTCATTGGTGCTTGGTCCCTGAATCTTTAGTTAGGTCCTAGTTCATTGTGCCTCTTGGTCCTTGCCAAGATCTTTGTTTCATGTTTGTCATTGTTCATTTAAGTCATGGTGTTATCCAAGTTATAAGTCGTAGTCAATTCATGTCTAAGTCATTGATTCATCAAGTTCATCAATTCATCCATTTTAATACATCACAAGTATCATGATTATACAAGATTCAATGTTCATGTACAAGCATCAAATTTTACTTCAAGAATCAAGTCATTCATTCAAAAAATCAATTCATTTCCATTCAATGTCATCATCATAATCCATTACAAATGTCCAAACATCGGAAAAATTACAAAAAAAATGGAAGTTTGACCACATGTTGACTTGGCCAACCGTTGACTTTTTGGTCAACTTTGACCAATGTCAACCCAAGCCCTAAAACCCTAAAAATCCCAATCCCAATGCCAATTCTAATTCCCCTCCTAATCTTCAACTTTGATTCTTGATCTTAAATTTTCACCTTTTGCACCATGACAATCCAAATTTTAACCTTGATGACATGTCACCTTTGCCCACTCCATATGCCTAACCATGATCAAGGCACCTAGTGGGAAACCATGAAACAATTTACAACATGAAGCAAGTTAGTATGGATACACATCCACCTCAAAATCAAGTCAATGTTACATGAAAAGGCCTAAAACTACAAGCTATCATCAAAGAGCAAGCAACACACATACCTCAGGACTTATCATGAATCTGGCCAAGTCTGCATCAACGCCAGTTCTACAACATCCTTGTAAAACCCTGCTAAGCATGCCCTGAAACCAGTCCTGCTAGCAAGGAGCCTCAATTTTTTAGTTGCTGTTACTTCGGATTTGCAAATTTTTTAGTCTCATTTGCATGCATTAAAAATCCGAAGTAACAGCAACTAAATAAAAATACGAATATGCATTTTAATATATATATTTGCAAATTATTTTTGTTATGAATAATTGTTTTGTGGTTGGTTTGCAGTCTCATTTCTATTTGCAAGCTTGATGGATCATTGAGTGTTAACATTTAACCATTGACTTGTATTTTTTTCACTTTGTTTTGATGGCTTGATCGATACATCTTCCATACTTCATTGCACCCTATCTTGTTTCTCTAACCTGTTTATTGAGTTTTTGTGAGGGATCACATGACTCTTGAAGAGATAGCTTGCTTGGTATTCCACTTTATTTGTGGGATACCATTTGGAGATTTATTCTGATTGCTTTGCTGACTTGCTTTCTTTGATGATGCTAGCTTGAGAGACCTCTGGGTTTCTTGTTTCTCTAGTTGTTGTTACTTCGGATTTTTATCCGTGTGGTAGATCTCTTGATCCCTTAATTTTTCCCGCATTTTACCGCTTTCTTAGCTGGAAGACCTCGATAGGAGGCAATGTTTTCTTTTGTTTGTTTACTTTTGTGCCCAAAGACCTCCGAGAAGGGGCATCAGTGCTAAAGACCTCCATAAAGAGGCAATTGACGGATAAAAGGGATTAGTAGTCAATCCCCCGTTATTCAGTGTGTCGTTCTTTATGCTCGCACTACGTGTCGATGCTTCAGAACCAAAGCCCAAGATCTTTTGTCCGGTCGGTTAGTGGAGAAGGTTCCACCTTTCTGAATCCCCACTTTTTTGTCATGAGCTCACCCTGTCCAGGGTTAAGAGCTATGAGGTCTTTCCCTCATTACCCGTTTGATCTGCTCACCCTGACGTTCAATGTCAGTGGTTAAGAGCCCGTTTGATTACCCTTCCATGGCTTGTTTGTCGAGGTTGATATGACCCCTCTTGACTAAAGCCCTACCCATGTATGTTTGAGCCCCCTTGTTGGCGTGTTTACTTTATGCATGTTTGTTTTGTGTGGTGTGATCGTCTCCCCATAGGATTGCTAGGCTTCGTATAGTCTCTCGTTTGCATGTCAATTAAGGTAGCATGGTTCCTTCGTCTAGGACTTCCTTTTTGCATGAGCATTCCTAAAACACAACAAACTCATTGATTTTTCTTCTCCTAAGAACACGTTAACTCCTTCTACTACAGGCGAGTAAGTCTCCAAAGGTCGAGCATCCGGTAGATTGCGTAGTAACGTCGTTCATCTAAAAAACACAACCCTTAACCCCTAGTTAGACGAACTACGACTTGCTCTGATTCTCATTCCAGATGAGATACGTAGGCATAAGACGCGATGTCTTAGCGAGCACACTCCTCTTTAACCCATAGGTAGCCGAGCTACGAAAACTTTGATTCTCATATTCAAATGAGATATGTATGCAATGGATGCGATATCCGTGCGAGTCATTTTCCTTTGACCCCTCTTTTAGTAAATAGTACATTAGATAAACCCACACCCTTTAGACAAGAACAACAAGAGTGGATCCCGTAGAGTACTACGGATGCGTAGGGGTGCTAATACCTTCCCTTCATATAATCGGCTCCCGAACCCAATATTTGGTTGCGAGACCTTGTCTTTTCCTTTCCTTTTTCCAATTTTACTTCGAGCGTTTCCTTTCCCTCCTTTGGGATAAATAGCGCACGGTGGCGACTCTTCTGTCATTTCTTCTTCGCCGATTGTTTTTTCGCATACTATATTTTTTAGGTTGCGACATCAAGTACATCGAAAGAACTCACAATGCCCATGTTCTCAACATGGTTTTTGAACACAATGAGCCTAAGTCCCTTGGTTAGGGGATCAATAAGCATGAAATCAATACCAATGTACTCAATAAATAATGTCATTTTTATTTACAATATCTCTAATTGTTAAATACTTCAATTCCAAATGATTAGAACAACTAGAAGTTTTATTATTTTTATAGTAGAACGCAATTGCATTGTTATCACAATAAAGTTTTAGTGACCTGGCAATGGAATCAACAATACGAAGTCCAATTACTAAATTTCTCTACCAAACGACATAAGTGGCAGCAAAATAACAAGCAATAAACTTTGCATGCATATTATAAAAGGCGACACAATTTTTCTTTTTACTCTTCCAGGATATCACACCTCCAGTCAACATAAAAAATGTAACCATAAGTAGGTTTCCTATCATCAACACGATCAGCAAGATCAGAGTTAGTATACCCAACTATTTCCAGGTTGTCAACTTTCCTAAAAACATGCATATACTATTTAGTTTCATGCAAATATCTCATCAGCAGCAATCGAATGATCATTTTCAGGATTAAACTGGTATCGTCCCAAGATGCTAACTATGAAAGCAATGTTAGGCCTAATGCATACTTGAGCATACATTAAGCTGCCCAATGCATTGTCAAAGGGTTTTCCATTCATTTCATCCCACTCAATCTCATTTTTAGGACGTTGATCTTTATTGAATTTGTCTCCATTAGTAAATGGAATATCCCATGGCTTACAGTTCTGCATATTGAACCTCTCTAAGACTCTATCAATATAAGCCATTTTGAACAAGCTAAGTACACCACGTGATATGTCTGTGTATTTCAATTCCCAACATAAAGGATACTTCACCGAGATCTTTCATATTAAATAACTTGGTTAGCATAAGTTTGGTCTCATGAAGTAGACCAAAATCACTATTGACAAGCAAAATAACATCAACATACAACACAAAAAAGGTGAATTTTCCCCCACTGACCTTAAGATAGATGCACTGATCAACTTTATTTTCTTCAAAACCCGATGAAGTCACCACCTCATGAAACTTCAAGTACCATTGTCTGGAAGCCTGTTTCAAACCATAAATATATTTTCTCAATTTACAAACCAAATGCTCATTACCATTTGTCACAAAACCCTCAGGTTGCTGCATGTACACCTCCTCATTAAGATCACCATTCAGAAAAGTAGTCTTAACATCCATCTGATGCAATTTCAAGTCAAAATATGCTACAAGGGCCATAATAATTCTAAAAGAGTCTTTAGTGGAAACAGGAGAATTTTTTTAATTAAAATCAATCCCCTATTTTTCTGTGAATCCCTTAGCCACAAATATTGCCTTAAGCCTCTCAATTTTACCCTTTGAGTCCTTATTTATTTTGAATATCCACTTGAAGCCAATCGCCTTATAGTTTCTTGGTAACTCCACTAGTTCCAAAACATCATTATTTACCATGGATTTCATTTCATCATGCATTACATATGTCTACATGCTAGATTGAGAACAAGTAATAACTTCTAGATAATTTTTAGGAATAATAACAATACCAACATCATAAGCACCATCACTAAGATAAACTACATAATCATCAGTGATAGCAAGTCGTTTTTGTCTTACTGACCTTCTAACATGAATTTTCTCAAATGGCTTAGCGAGTTATGCAACCTCACCCACAATAGGAGGACCAACTACATTTTTAACAAATGGTTTAACCATATTTTCATTTGGAGCAAAACCTCCACGAGTAGTGGATTAGCTAGCGATATCAAAATTAGGCAGTGGCAAGTCAAGCATAACATAATCAATATTATCATATACAATGACAGGATCAGCAACATCAAGCTCGAGAAATTTTGCATGCATGGACTCCACAATTTTATTACCTTTACTAGGACAGAAGAACATGTATCCTTTAGCTCGATATGGATATCCAATGAAAAAAATAATGACTAGTTTTGGGGTCAAGCTTTGTCTCAAAAGGATTATATATTTAAACCTCTGTGGGGCAACCCCAGACACAGAGATGGTTCATACTGGGTTTTCTACATGTCCAAAGCTCAAAAGGTGTTTTTGAAACTGATTTACTAGGAACTCTATTTAGTATATAGAGGTTTGTTTTCAAAGTGTCACCCCATAAAAATTCCGATAATATTTCCTTGAATGTTGAGAACTCTGTTGCTAAAAGGTAAAAAATTAGAGAAAAATCCTCCTTGTTGTGGCACAAACGCTTAAGCCATATCTCTAAGGAAAGAGTTAAGGTTAATTAGAGATGATATTTTACCTTTCTTGGATTTCAATGATTTGGGGACTTATGTGGATTGTATTAGAGGAAAATTTACCAAGACCAATAAGAAAGGTTCAACTTGAAGTTCAGACCTTTTAGAAATTATTCATAATGATATTAGCGACTCCCTTTCTCATCCTATTTTTGGTCATAAATCTTTTATCATTTTCATTGATGATTTTTCTCATTTTTGCTATCTTTACTTGATTAAGGAAAAATCAGAAGAACTTGAAAAGTTTAAAATCTTTAAAACTGAGGTTGAAAAACAACTAGGAAGGGTGATAAAGGTGGTACGTTCTAACAGTGTTGGAGAGTATTATGGTAGATATGATTCTACTGGGCAACATATGAGGCCTTTTGCAAAGTACTTGTAGGATTGTGGAATTGTTACACCATACACCATGTCTAGTATTCATGAATAAAACGGTGTAGCCGAAAGCCGAAACCGCACTTTTAAGGATATTATGAGAAGCATGATGAGTATTTTTCTTATTTTTCTAAGAATTCTAACCAGAATGGGATTTTGCATGAACAATCAGGATGGATAAATCACTTCTTTCCTTCTTGAGTTTCTCTTCTTCAGCTATACACTTGGTAATAAGATTACTGACGATCCAATTCTCACTAAAGGTATTATAGGGAGTGAGTTTAGCAGGTAGGCAATTTAAGGTATGAGACACAATGAAATTCTCATTCAGGTCAATGTTATGGGTTCTCAGTTTGGTTTGGACATGAACCATTCTAAGAATGAACTCCCTGACACCCCAATTGTTATCATATTTAATGTCTGTGAGCTGTTTCATTAAACATCTACAAAATTCAGCATTATCAGATACCCGAAACCTCTCTTCAATAGCAGTAAGATATTCTTTAGCATCGTCTTTCTCAGGAAATCCACTTATTAGTTATTCAGAAATGATCCTCTTAATAGCACACAAGCTAAGTCGGCCACTCATCTCCCACTTAGCTATTTTTCTTTCCACTTCAGGTGTACTCTGATCATTGATCACAGGTGTGGTTTCACGTAATTCCATGTCAAGATCAACAATCCCTAATGACAAATCTAAGTCTTTCTTCCATTTATTAAAATTAGACTCATTCAGGATATCAACATAAATTGAACAATTGTTCATAGAGAAGGTCATTATTGAGACAAAACAAGAATGCATTAGAACAAATAATAAGGGCAAGATATAACTTCAATGAACATAAGATATCACGAAAAAGCCAACATTATCATGCAATCCCCTTTGGATGGAATGCATAAACCCAAGTCACAAGCAAGGTCAGAAACTCATATGAGTTACTTAATGAGTATACATCGGGTTCGAAAATCTATCATCTTTAGGCAGATAAATCCCTTAGACAAAAATATCTCAAATAGATATATGCTTAATTAATCACAATCTTTACGTACAATTATACTCCTTTGGGAATGCAATAATAATAATGACTGAAAATCATTCCTCAAACTACAAATAGGCTTTTATAAATTAAAATGAGTAATCTCACTTTGGTGATAATCACACACAATAGTTTATAAAAGTTCTTGCATAGGAATTAAATTTCTCTTATTCAAAAAAATATATGAATCAATCATGAATTTAAACAATATAACATTCTCAATAAATTATGTCTTTAATAGTGTCAATCTCAATAAAAAAGAATATTACACAGTATTTCAGAATATTGTATCACAAAATCATACTAACCAATATTAATTTAATAAAATAACGCACTAAAATAAACTGATCATTTAAAATAGTCAGTTTAAAATATATAAGATAATACAACTTAAAACAGTGAATTTTATTTAATATGACTTCGCTAATAATTATATAAATACCACTATATACACACTTGAAATCTGCATTACTGTATCACAACAATTTTGATTCAACTCAATTGATTAATAAACATTGGTAACTTTATGAACGTGAACAATATTGAATAAAGACACTAGCAATTGTTTACTCAATTTTGAATTTGTATGTGAGATTCATAAAAAAAAATACTTAGGCTTATGCTTTTAATCAACAAGATTGTTCATACATTTTATTTCAAAACTGTATTAGTTTTGAATTAATTTTTCTTATTTTATACTATGTGCTTAACATGTACACGATCAATGGATCTTTAGTTAAAATTTTATTTTATAGAAGTGAATCAATGGGTGAACCCAAAAATTAGGCAGTGGTGAAATCTAAGAAAATCAATGATAGTCAGGTTACATCTTACACTTCTGAAGTCTCGTGAATCCAAAAAAAAAAACTAATCAAAATCGTTCAATCACAACCACATTACTTCAATAACCACAAAATATTGTTCAATCACACAAAATTCAAAGTCACACTCTCGTACACAATTCTTAATAAGACAAGTTGTTGAATTGTTAGTTGTGTTTATGATTCGATGATTACAAATGGGACCTAGTCACATGATATATAACGCTAGTCTCTACCTATTATGAGCTAAAGATTAAGGCCCACATTTTTACCCACACCAATCAGGTTTTAAATACTCAAATTTTAATTAAAAAGACCACTTAACCAATTAATGAGCTTACTTATACACCCACATCAGAATCATGATTAATCCATTTTTACAAACCAAAATAATAATTGATTGCAGCCCACAAAATATTAGATAAATCTAATAATAAAACATTTGTCATTATCTCCCAATAGTTGGGAGATTGCTTTGACGAAGCAAACATTCTTGTGATCGGAGACTCACAGTGTTTCGAGGTTTTAATTTTGAGTTTTATAAAACTGACTTCTTATTTTACATGTCATAAAACCTTTGTCATTGCGATTGAAGACTTTCAGTAGCTGGGAATTACTTTCATAAAGCAGACTGCCTTACGATTGAATACTCTAAGTAGCTAGGGGATTGCGCAGTCGTAATTTTGCATTTTTATAATGATCATAATTGAGATAAAGTCGTTATTGGATTAATCATGTGAATTCTCAAATTTAAAGGTAGATGATTCGAAAAAGGAACTTAATCACTTTATAATTATCTTCGTAAACTCTTAATTGACATTTTTCATTTAAAGTCATGCACACCAACCAAATAATCACATTCTACGTACAATTATTAATATTACTTACTCACTTTATCATTGTATAAGGTTAATACAATCCATTTAGATAAGATAATTTTTACTTTATACATTATAATTTTTGTTGACACAATTATTACGGTAAACATTTTTCGGCCAACAATATAATATATTTGACAAATTCTCTTGTCTTACCTCAAAATTGGCACATATATGTCAAGTTTTTTTCTCTAAAAACATTTGAACAATCGTTATTTTTTTAAAATTTTCTTTTGGAAGAAAAATTTAAAATTGATCAACTATATATGTTTCTTTTATTCTTGAAATCATTTTTTCAACATTTTATTGAATTAATTATTATAAATATTTAGAAATTAAACATTTAACTACAATATTTATAATAAATTATAAAAAGCATTATAAGTGATTGCAACTGCCAAAGAATAACAGTCGACATTATTTTATTCTATCTTAAAATTTTGGTAAAAAGAAAATGTTTAAACTATTATTTAATATCATTAAAATCATTTTCCTTAATTAAAAAAGGGGTTTAAGCATGTAGATATATGGATTCATCCTCGTACAATTCTGCAGAATGCAGAATGTATGTGAAAAACTGTTTTGAATTTCTGTCTTGTTGTCTCTGATACTGAAATCACACTCTGCATTCTTTCTCTGTGTTCTTTTTCACTGTGTACTACTATTACTATTTACTAGTACCAATGAAACACCGTTCTCATGCATTGTGAGTGTGTGAAAAGCACGCGCAAGGTCGCGTGTAGAGGGAAATAGTATCATGCGGTTAATTCTTGTTAGCACTAGTTGCTACTACACGATGAATTGGTTTTGTTGGTTCAAATTCAAAGTTACTATTTATGATGGTTTTAGTCTCCGCGCCCAGAGTCATGTTTTCTGCGTGACTGTCACATCTCTTGTTTCTTCACTCCTAGTAGTGTCACCTTTCAAATCCAATTCAATGAATTAAAAATAGTTTCAATACTTCTAAATAAATGCCAAAATAAGTTCGATAAATTTATTATTATTATTATTAATAATTAAGTTAATTGTTATTAATATTTAATGTGTGATATTTTTATATAATTAAATTTGTTACTATTATTAAAGAAAAAATTCTAGGATTTTTCGACAAAAATATGTAAAATAAGAATTACAATAGAGTATAAATACTAGACAATAGAAAAAGATCAAACTATCATTACTAGTACTAGCGTCCAGACGAGTACTCTCGTGTCCGTCTGTCAGTTTTTTTATTAATGCGTAGACGGGTAAAGATATAAGTGGTATTTTGTGTGTGTTTATTTTAAATTTAATTTAAATTATTTATAAAAAAGCATTTGAATGAAAGAGGTATGTCAACCGTCATATAACCGTTGTCCGTTAGTAAAAGAGAAGTTGAGTATAATATTATATGTTATTATAATAATAATATTATATAATACATCCCCTCAAATTCATGATGCATTAATAGGAAGCATCGAAAGTTTGGCAAGAAACAAAAATGTTTAATAGAATGCGTCGTTGTAAACAATCAACAATATGCAAAAAGTAACAGAAGAGTGGTAGATAATTGTTTTATGCTGAAGATGATGACGAGTGAATTGACAATCAATCTTAATGTGTTTGGTATGTCTATGACATACTGAGTTATGAGCAACTCGAATGACACTTTTGTTATCACAATACATGGGAGTTGGTTCAGAAAGAGTTACACTCATATCAAAAGTAACTGACGCAACCAAACTATTTCAGTATTGGTGGATGGTGTAACACCATAAAACTACGACTCTTGGTTTAAAAGAATTAAACACTAATTTTAGGATGTTACTCAAACAAAATATACATATTCTTTTCAAATAAATTCAAAAACTCGCAGCGGAACTCAATAAATAACATATACTCTAATTTATCTCTTCAAACAAAAATACTTAATTAAAACAACATAATACAAACATTAACTTAGACAGTTAAACGACTCGTTCCCAGATGATACAGATCAGAGCAATAATCCAACTAAACAACGATAAAACAATAAATAAATGAAGAGAGCTCCAAGGCCATCTTCTAAATCACAACAACACTTACTCCTCATGAGTATTTGTACCACATTGTACAAAACAACACAAAATAAACAACAGAGAGATGATAAATACGCTAAAATATATTAAAGGTGTAAAAGAATGCAATTGTAGTATTAATAACACAATCATCACACAATAATCATTTACACACAACAACCAATTCACAAAGCCTCTATGTATGCAATGTGAATCACAACTCGACTCAATGCATATGGTACAATTTGAACATCAGAGGTTAATTAGTTACTGATTTCGTCCACTCAACAATGATTCCTCATTCGAACCGAGTCCCCGCTTTTGAATCCCGAGACCCCATTTTTGAACCCAAGACTTATCACTGTTCACGACTTCTGAACCAATGACCCGCCTCTTTCAACACTGACATGTATGATGCATGACATACAAATAATGCATACAAAATGTATGGTTCAACTTCTAACTATATGCAACAACCATTAGGCATTCACAATAGTCCTCACTTCGAACTACACTTCTCACTACTGTCATACCCCCAAATTTGCCTTACCTCATATCACTCTCTTAAGCCCTAAACCCTAAGCATACATCCCATACATATCATCTCATATGCATTTGTTCTTAATGACCACAATAATCCACAAGCTCAAGGCATGAGATTCATCTATGAAGAATCAAGCTCCTCAGACCATGTTGAGGTGTGCCCAAGCCACCTTAACCCTAACCTCATCCTCAAGCATCCCACAAAGCTTAGAGAATAATTCAAGACATCTCACTCACTTCTCAAACCCAATTTAGATGGTGAGTCCCCTTTGAAGAAGCTTTAAGATTCATCTGGTCACCCAAGGGCCAAACCCTAGTTCTTGACCCTCCTTAGGCTTGTACAAGTCATGGTTCACCATGGATCTTGACCATGTCATTGAGGGCCCCTCAAATCCAAAGTTTGGTCATGCCCCTGTATACATGCGTTTTCGACGCCATGAGATTTGGTGTACAAAATGTTTCTTCCGACAAATAACGACATGGGATAAACGTTTGGCTAATAAGTATGGTTCGACACTTCGACAAAATGGAAGTTTCGACATTTCGACATGATATTTGCAGCTAGAAGAGTACTTTGACAAGACATGGAAGACATTGCAGTATATCGATAATTCGACAAAAAAGGCCTGAAGGAAGACGTCGTTTCGACTTAAAGTGTAAATTTGAATTTAAAAAGTTGTAACATTTGGCAGAGGACGCGTGGAAGCATCTGGCGAAAGGAAGAAGACCATGTGTCACAGATTTAAGATTTGGTCGTTAGTAACAGTTATGTTATTTGTATATAAATAGGGTAGTTGTTATCAGAAAAAAGGTGTGAAGAATTACTTATACAAAATTCCTGAAAACACTCAAAGTACCCGTGTGAGAGAAAAGAGTCATATTTGGAAAATGTATGTGTAAACAAACACCAATTCCTTCAAAGTTTATTTTATAAAGTTTAAAGTTCTTTACAAATCTCTTTTATGTTTTCCAGTCATTTATCTTTCTGTACTTTCTACTTTTCGACACTTTACATTTCATCAGTTATTTTCCGCCATTTACTTTATCTTGTTAAATTTACATCTACTTAACATTTTAATCAACATATTTCGACATAAAACACTTAGAGAACAGAAATGAAAGATATGAAAGTGAGTCTAGACATCTTCAAGACCATCTAGATCTGCACATGTCCTAGGATTTGTGTGGTTGATCCTGCAAGTAACCCAATTCTACAAGTTTTGATAAACCAGAGGTTGTTCGCCAAAATTCACAACGAACAAATTGGCACGCCCAGTGGGACAGTGCAGAAATTTAGAAAAGTTAGATAATCGCTAGTCAAAATCTGTCCTTCATTGTATGAGACTGAGAAGCGGTAAATTAGCCGTATCCGAAGTAGAAATACCTAAAAGAACAAGAGTAAGGAAAATGGCGAACCAGCCAAATAACCCAAACGAATCCATCCCAGTATCCAACCCTGTCCCTTCGACAGAAGGCAACATAGGATCGGTCCCTGTGTTAGAGGCGGTACCTTCGTCAGCAGGGTCGATACCAGCGGTTTCGATGTCGCAAAACGCGCCTAGTTCGTCCTTCAGGGCACAACAAATGCCCATTGGGACACCCCCTCCTGTGGGAAACACTTCTAGGCCTTTTGTAACAAATTTCACCATGCCTCCGCCTGGTAGGGAACAACCCTTCGGAATGCCAACTTCGGTGATGGCAAATTTACATAACTCCCCGTTAATATATTCAGACTCGATGGCCAACGTGTCTTCACCCTTACAAGGGTCAGGATATGGTGGAAACATGAGTAGACTGAATCAACAACCACTTTACGTGCCGCCGATAACAAATAATTCGGCGCAAGTAATTAGACAGCAGATGGACGAGAGTAATCATGATATGGTCCAAATGTTGACGCAACAAATGGGAGCGGTGTTTAATCCACTAATACAAAACACCACCCAAACAAACCAATTATTGGCGGCGCAGATGACGCGCCTTGCTGATTTCTTTGGAGTCCCTCAAACTCGACACAGAGAACAAGTGATTCATAACCCAGCGGTAGCGGTCCAGGAAGAACCTACGATAAACCAGATACCGTTAGACAATCCTCAAACGAACGTCAGAAACCAAGAGGATGTAGTCGAACAGCCTCGTGTCGAAATCCCCATTCCACAAGAGCCTAGAAGGATAGTAATCCAGAGAGGCCAGGACGCGGATGCTGTATTGCAACAACGGATACGGTATAATAATCCGCCTGTCGAAAACAACTTGGCAGCCATGGTCGAAACGATAATGGCACAAAATGGGATGAACATGGGTTTACAAAGGCCTAGTTACGCATCCCCACTATCAGAATACATTCTGCAAGAAGAACTGCCACCGAGGTGGAAAGTCCCTAAGTTCACAAAGTTCTCAGGGGACACTAGTGAGTCCACTATAGAACATGTGGCACGTTATCTGATCGAGGCAGGGGAGATAGCCCGTAACGAAAATTTGAAAATAAAATATTTCCCTAGTTCCTTAACAAAAAACGCGTTTACTTGGTTTACATCTTTGCCTGCAAACTCAGTATATACGTGGACCCAATTAGAAAGGTTGTTCCATGAACAATTCTACATGGGACAAACGAAAATAAGTCTGAAAGAATTAGCCAGTGTCAAGAGAAAACACTCCGAACCAATAGATGATTATTTAAATAGGTTCAGATTGCTAAAGGCTAGATGTTTCACCCCAGTGCCAGAACATGAGTTGGTCGAAATGGCCGCAGGGGGACTAGACTATTCTATAAGGAAGAAACTAGATACCCAGTATCTGAGGGATATGGCACAATTAGCGGATAGAGTGAGACAGGTCGAAAGGTTAAGGGACGAAAAATTCAGGGCAAATAAGAATAAAAAAGAGAGGGTAGCCTACGTAGGGGTTCGCCAAGATGATGAGTTCGACGAAAACGAACCAAGTAGCTTCGACGAACAAGAAATTGACCTAGCAGAACTAAAACAAGGGCCACCTTATTCGTGCAAAGTACTAACTCCGTCGAACGGAAACCCAGTCGAAACCAACGATAAGTTCCCCAAAAGGACTTATACGTTCGACATCACCAAATGTGACGAAATCTTCGATCTGTTGGTTAAAGATGGTCAATTAATAAAACCACCAGGCGCTAAAGAACCGCCTATGGAACAACAGAAAAAGAGAGGTTTTTGTAAATACCATAATTTTCTGGGCCATAAGACGTCTCGTTGTTTCCTTTTCAGGGATCTCGTTCAAAATGCTATCCGTGACGGAAGGCTGAAGTTTGGTGACAAACCAAAACAACAGATGAAGATCGACTCGAATCCTATGCAAGCAGTCGAAGCCCACTACGGTGAACCATCCGTCGTAAACATGGTGGAGGCCGAAGTTGCTCCTGATGGCAATTTGGAAATGGTGGAAGCCCCTGGAAGCTTCGACGCAACTGTCAACATGGTCGAGATTACTGATGATCTCGCAAGCCAGAAAAGAATAGAAACTACTGAAGGTTTCGACAAGAAGGACGGTGACAATGCTGTCGAGAATGTGGAGTTTCGACAAGAGGAGAATTGGGACCGCTTGGGACAGCCAAGTGGGAAATATGATTATCTTGTGAAGTACAACGCGCCGGCGAGCTCTCAGATCGACATCAACACAATCCAACCAAGCGGTTGGGGAGATGCTTCTTCAGAAAACAATGAGGAAACAGTCGACGCAATTGAGCGTGCCCCTAATACGAAGGAGAGGGTTACTGAAGACCCAGCGATTGAAAACAAGGCTGCTGAAGGCCTTGATTCTAACAAAACGAAGAAAGGTGATATCGCCAACTGCGTCAACAGCATGGGGCCTTTCAGTGAAGAAGTCACAAAAATCAAAGCGGAAGCCGCTAACGGTCCTTCGAAGCCCATGATCAGTGGGATTCTGCGTAGGACAATGGAAGACCCCAGAAGGAATTGGAACAAATGCTGTTGCAAACATGGTCCCAGGACCATATCTTGGTGCTGCTGCCCAGAGAAAGAGTTCGACCAGACATCAAAAGGCGTCGAAGGCGAAGAAGAGAGGCTCATCAGGAAGATGAACGAATTAAGCATCGCCGACGAACGAAATATTGGGGTAAATATGGTAGAAATATCTCAGAAGGACCAGGTCGAAGAGGGCGAAGATCGTCGTCAGAAAGAGTACCAAAGGCTGGCGTATCCTAGAGAGGAGGAAAACTTAATGGAATTCATCAAGAGGTGTCAAAGGATGAAAACCGAAGTGATGTTGTGCCCACGCTGCAGCGCAGTCTTCGACAGGAAGGCAGCAACCAACCTGGAAGCGGTGGATAAGACCAGGAGGAAAGAGAGTTGGGGAACAGTGAGATATGACCCAAGGAGAAGTGATCACCACCAGTGGAGGCACGGAGAAAGACGCCAGAACACCTATAAACCATCTGACAAAGCGACGGACGACAAATGGGTTCAACCCATTAGGGACGCCCAGGGGCAGAAGAAATGGGGAAAGTTCGAGGTTCAGAGAGGCGCGTCGATGGAGGGAAAGAAGGAAATGGAAAAACACAAGCCAAGACAGTACCCTTCAGAGAATTACAAAGGCAAAAATCCCATGTCCAGGTCCCAATGGAGGAGGTTCCAAAGGCAGAAGAGGGCAGAAATAGAGATGGCAAAAAAGAACATGAACGGTCCAGACGAAGCAGAATCTAGCAACAATCGTCAGACAAGGAGCAGGAAAGAGACTCCCCTCCAGATCAATCCTAGCAGAGTTGTCGAATCGGTGGCGTCGAAGGAGAAGATGCAGGAAGATGATGAAGTAGCCGACAGTTTTAACTCTGACTCAGACGCATCCCTCAACGTGATTTGCAACGTGGTCTCTGTTCTCCCTAGAGACTATGATAGAGTCATGGAAATTGAGGATGAAGGAGACGAAATGGAAGAAGAAACGATGGCACACAAGCCCGTCTGCTACTACGTGATGAATAACGGATGCGTCGAAGAGCAGAACGCTTTCTTCGAAAGACCAGACGACTCCATGAAAGCGCATTTGAAACCTCTGTTTATAAAAGGAAAGGTGGAAAATGTTGGTGTGAATAAGATACTGGTGGACGGGGGAGCGGCAGTGAATTTGATGCCCCACTACATGCTGAAGAAGATTGGAAAAGACGATTCGGACGCGAAGCCTCACAACATGGTGTTGTCGAATTACGAAGGGAAGATAGGAACAACTATGGGAGTCATCCAAGTGAACTTAACTGTAGGAACCATAACAAGGCCTACAATGTTCATAGTCATCGCTTCGAAAGCCAACTACAACCTATTGCTTGGTAGGGAATGGATTCACGGCGTGGGAGCTGTACCCTCTTCAATGCACCAGCGGATAGCCATATGGAGGCCAGATGGAATCGTCGAAAACATCGAGGCTGACCAAAGCTACTTCATGACCGAGGTGAACACTGTCAACAGCCAAAGCTTCGACAAAAACCTGGCTCATATACCTCCCTGCAGCCCGGCAGAATTCGACTTGAAGACGACAGACAATGCCTATTGCTCCATGTACCTACATCCAACGCATGGTTTCCAGTGGGATAAAGAAGTGATTGGCGAAACTTACATATGGGGAACCACTCATATAGCGCCGACGGGATGGGGTAGTGAATTTGACGATGACGAGTGAACAATCAGCGATCGAAAAGATTACGGCTTACATAGCCGAAAACAAACTAAAAGAGGCCCTCGAGGCTGAAGTAAAAAATATGGTTGTCGAAGCCAACCAAGAGAACTACAACAAACAATGTCCCCAAGAGGACGTTGCGGAAGATCATGTCACCAACCAAATGGGCGGATGGCAACACCAAAAGCTTGACGCCATTTACGACGACGAACCTCTGGGGTTCGAAAAAGATCCAGTGTCAACAAACGAGAAGATGGTGGCGCAGGATCCTTTAGAAGAAATAAACTTAGGAGTGGGGGCAGAACATAGACCAACGTACATAAGCGCAAAAATGGACCCCCAGTTCAAGGTCGAAATAGTCCAGTTGCTGAAAGAATTCAAAGATTGCTTCGCATGGGATTATGACGAAATGCCTGGTCTCGACAGAAGTCTGGTCGAAATGCAGTTGCCAATAATGGAAGGGAAGAAGCCAGTAAAGCAGACTCTGAGACGCTTCGCACCAGAAATCCTGTCGAAAATAAAAGAAGAGGTCGAAAGACTTCTAAGATGCAAGTTCATCCGCACAACGAGGTATGTCGAATGGATTGCAAATATTGTTCCAGTAATTAAGAAAAATGGCAAACTTAGGGTATGTATTGATTTTCGAGACTTAAACTCGGCTACCCCAAAGGATGAATATCCTATGCCAGTGGCAGAAATGCTCATAGATTCTGCAGCCGGCCATGAGTACTTAAGTATGCTAGACGGATACTCTGGCTATAACCAAATTTTTATCGCTGAAGAAGATGTTCCTAAAACGGCTTTCCGTTGCCCTGGAGCCATAGGAACGTACGAATGGGTAGTAATGCCTTTTGGTTTAAAGAACGCTGGAGCGACTTACCAACGTGCCATGAATTCCATCTTTCATGACTTTATCGAAACTTTCATGCAAGTGTATATTGACGACATTGTGATTAAGTCTGTTTCAGGGAAAAGTCATATAGATCATCTTCGACAATCCTTTGAAAGGATGAGGAAGTTTGGTTTGAAAATGAACCCACTTAAATGTGCTTTTGGTGTGCAGGCGGGTGATTTCTTAGGCTTTGTGGTCCATAAGAAGGGGATCGAAATAAACGAAAATAAAGCCAAGGCCATAATGGAAGCGAAAGCGCCATCAACCAAAAAGGGGTTGCAGTCTCTGCTAGGGAAAATCAACTTTCTCAGAAGATTCATCTCCAACCTCAGTGGGAAGACACAACCTTTCTCTCCTCTACTTCGACTAAAGAAAGAAGACTTCGCATGGGGGCAAGAACAGCAAGCGGCTTTCGACAAAATCAAGGAGTACCTGGCCAACCCCCCAATCCTGATGTCTCCTTGCAGAAAAAGAAATATGAGATTGTACATTTCGGCATCAGACAAAACATTAGGAAGTATGTTGTGTCAAGAAGATGAGAATGGCGTCGAAAGGGCCATTTATTATCTCAGTAGAGTCCTGAACGATGCCGAAACTAGATATAGCATTATAGAAAAGCTATGCCTGTGTGTATATTTCTCTTGTATCAAATTAAAGCATTATATAAAACCTGTTGATGTATATATTTCCTCCCATTTCGACGTAATAAAGTATATGTTATCTAAATCTATTTTACATAGTCGAATTGGAAAGTGGGCTTTAGCGTTAACAGAATACTCCTTGAAATATCTGCCTTTAAAAGTGGTGAAAGGACAAGTGGTCGCTGATTTCATAGCCGACCATTCTATAAACGAAGATGTTGAAACGTTTTAGGATGGTAATGATGTTAGTGGGACACGTGGCCATTTTTGATGGGAATGATAAAGAGGTGGAAGTTGAAAAGAGACCATGATGTGAGGAAATGATGGTAGTAGGCTGTGAACGTGGGCTAGACGTGACATTGTGAAGAAAGTGTAATGATGAACCTGCATTGGAAATTGAGATTATCAGACTTGCATTTAATGAAGATTAAATGACATGGCATCAAAACACTGGTTGACAACAAATGACTGTTTCTCCAGAAAACACAGTCGAAACGTCTTTGCTGGGGGGAAATTTGTATACATGCGTTTTCGACGCCATGAGATTTGGTGTACAAAATGTTTCTTCCGACAAATAACGACATGGGATAAACGTTTGGCTAATAAGTATGGTTCGACACTTCGACAAAATGGAAGTTTCGACATTTCGACATGATATTTGCAGCTAGAAGAGTACTTTGACAAGACATGGAAGACATTGCAGTATATCGATAATTCGACAAAAAAGGCCTGAAGGAAGACGTCGTTTCGACTTAAAGTGTAAATTTGAATTTAAAAAGTTGTAACATTTGGCAGAGGACGCGTGGAAGCATCTGGCGAAAGGAAGAAGACCATGTGTCACAGATTTAAGATTTGGTCGTTAGTAACAGTTATGTTATTTGTATATAAATAGGGTAGTTGTTATCAGAAAAAAGGTGTGAAGAATTACTTATACAAAATTCCTGAAAACACTCAAAGTACCCGTGTGAGAGAAAAGAGTCATATTTGGAAAATGTATGTGTAAACAAACACCAATTCCTTCAAAGTTTATTTTATAAAGTTTAAAGTTCTTTACAAATCTCTTTTATGTTTTCCAGTCATTTATCTTTCTGTACTTTCTACTTTTCGACACTTTACATTTCATCAGTTATTTTCCGCCATTTACTTTATCTTGTTAAATTTACATCTACTTAACATTTTAATCAACATATTTCGACATAAAACACTTAGAGAACAGAAATGAAAGATATGAAAGTGAGTCTAGACATCTTCAAGACCATCTAGATCTGCACATGTCCTAGGATTTGTGTGGTTGATCCTGCAAGTAACCCAATTCTACAAGTTTTGGTAAACCAGAGGTTGTTCGCCAAAATTCACAGCGAACAGCCCCATACCCTTTAAATATCTTAACTTGACCTTTGCCTCTCAAACCCTAATTCATTTGGCTTTGGTTCTTGATGAAACTTGTGGCTCAAGAAACCCTAATTTAAGGATCCCTTGATCATTGACATTGCTCATTTTAGATCATCCAATTACCTTACCATTAACTTAACATCATTCTATGTCCATTACAACCAAAATCCCCCATTTAAACATCCATTCAATCCATGTTACAAGTAGTTAGTTTGTTCATGATTTTTCAACTTTCAATGCTTTGATCCACCCATCAATTTGACCTAAAATCCTCCCACAAAGGTCCAATTCTTATTTCCCATCATGATATGATCATACAAACTCAAAGCATCCACCATTGTGCCTTGGAAATCAAGAAAGCACAAAGTCCAATTTTTATGTCATGTTAGTTGGTCACATTTTGGCAAGAATGGCCTATGAGAAGTTCCAAAGACCATAACTTTCTCATTTTTCAATATTTTTAAATTCCACTCTGAGCCAAATGTTCTAAATAACTTCCTCTCCAATTTTGTTTCAAGGTCCAAGACCTAATTCATTTATTAAGGGCTTCAAGTTTGCTATTGGCTAAGCTGGTCACCATGCCCTAAAATCATGTTATGACTACTACTTTGACACATTTCCATTTCCAAACCACAAACCCTTTTGACCTGTTTCTTTTTGAATTCAATAAAGATCATGGCAAGGAACAAAATAGCCCAAAATTGAGACAAAATGCACGAGCCAATTTTATTTGGCCTTGGTTCAAACATAGGTGACAATCCTGATGCACAAGCCAGGCCACATCAGTCAAAATGTGCAAATGGATTCACCAAGTCACCAAATAAATACCTTATGATCCCAATGGTCCACAAACACTTTGCATATGGTAGTGTGATGTAGAAGGAAGTCAACTTGGATGCCAAAACTCCTCACAATGCCAAAACCGATCCCATGTGCAAAAATCAGATTTTGCCCAAAATGGCAAAAAGCAAAATCCATTACAGGTTATCTCTTTGCCCCTGTCTGTTCCAAATCGATGCTAAGGACTATGGTAAAGTGGTATGTGGTGCAAACAGGCTCAGATCACAACCACACTTGTCCCCCATGATCCAACTTCAACCATGCCTCGAGCCACTTCCCTTTTCTAAGAAATCCTTCACATTCTCCCTCCAAAACCATCCACACACCTTCCCTATAAATTGGTGAAGGTGTCCCCTTCATTTTCCAAGCTTGAAATCCCCTCAAACCTATGTTGAACCTTCAAGCTGAACCATCCAAAACAGAGATCGTGTTTTTGAGTTTCAAAGTGTTCAAACTCTAGACAACCATCCATAAACCTTCACTAACCTTCCTTCAAGCTTTCCAAAATCCTAACTCACCTTCCTCAAGCTTCATCAGAGTTAAGCCAAGTCATCGGAAAACCTCCCCGAGTTGTTTCTGATCAAGTAGTTCTCTTCACCCCATCATCCAAACAAGTCACCATTCACCTCGAAATGATCCTCTGATCATTTCCCATAAGTTTCCAGCTTTGATTACTCAATGTTTAGGATTTAATTTTTAATCTAGGTCAAAGTTATTGTTCTGGTTCTTGACAAAATAATCCACACTCAGAGCCATACAATGGCTCATAAGTGTGGAGATTGATTCACTTTCATGATTGGGTAATGATTCTATGTTTAAATCCCATAGAAAACATGTTTTTGGAGGTTGAAAATTACTTTGAGTTCGTTGCCTCGCGCATGTTTTCAAATTCAAATGTTAATGTTGTCGTGTCCTGATTGGCCCTTTAGTACGCACCTTCCATTTTAACTATTTTTTTATATATTTTATTTGTTAAGCGTGTTTCCATATCATAAGTGGCCGCTTGTCCCAGTGGGAGAGGGGGTTGATCCCCTATGACCCCAAGGTCGGGGTTCAACCCCCAACGTGTGCGTTATCCTTTATTTCTTTTTTTTTCTTTTTATTTTATTTATTTATTTTCACCTTTTATTTCCATTTTATTTTTATTTTTTATGTCACTTGTTTTATTTATTCTGAAAATATGTCCAACATAAACCCCCATTATTTTTGCCTTTAGTATTTGATTTTGTTTTATTTAAAGTCATTTGGAGATTTTTTGAGGGACTTATGGAGTCTTGAACTTATGGACTAATGAAATCCACCTAGGTCATGATTTTTTTGGTTTAAGGTTGATTAAACCTTCCTTACTTCAAACATACCATTGGATGATCAAGTGTTAGTCCATGTTACTTTGAAGCATGGATAGGTTTCCCCTATTTAAAATAACTTGGGCCATTTGACTTGTGGATGAAGTCTTACTTGTACTTGTTGACTTGTGGATTCATCTGATACATTATTATTCCTCTTGGTTTATACTAACCCACTAACATTTTATACTTACTTGTTTATATCATACACTAACTCTTATTACCTTATTAATATCATACCTTATCCTTATAACTTGCTAACTTAACAACTTAATCAATTATAATCCTTCAACCTTGGGTTGATTATAGTCTTCATTTTGTCAATCTATTGATATATGGACTTATGGTTGAATAAATTTCATTGTTACAAATCTATGGTAAGTTGATCCATTGATCATCTTTCATACTTTACATCAATGATAAGTTATCCCTTGATACACCATATTTTGAATCTATTGACCTCAGGATAGATAATCCTCAAGTGTTTATCCATTGTTCATAATCTTAACTTCACTAACTTTGATTATTACTAACCTTTTGTTATTATTATTATCATTGTTATATTTATTTGTCATTTACTTTTATGTCATTTACATTTAAGTACTCACCATCGTTATTAGTGCATAAACTTCATCATGCATGTTTATTATTTGTCTTTACTTTACTGTTACCATTACATTGGAAAACAACAAAAACATGATAAAGTTATAAGACCAAAAATAATCCATTTCACTTAATCCACTTGGACTTAGAGGATCTCATCCTAGGAACTTTTATTGGAGGCCTTTTTCATTATCTTTGTGACACTCTGTGAACTTTGGGTTTCATCCGTGCTTACATACCGGATGTAAGAATGGCATCATGGCACCACCTTGAGGGGACATGTTTGCAAGATCAATATCCTTTGTTTAGCTTAGGTCACTATTTGCACACACAAGGCTTTCTCTTGGGCTAACTTACAATGATCCCCTTTACTTTCTTGTTGGTTACTTTGCATTCATGTTGCATTAAGCAAATTTCTTAATCAAATAGATAACCCTTGATTCAACGTAAAGTGGATTTTCCTTAGTCAAACTTAAAACACTTAATAACTACGATTAGTATTGTACGCCACGACCCTTAAGTGGTGGAGAATGAGTGAGAATTGAACATTCTTACCCTCACTCTGATTATTTTGGATGCAAGACGTTTGACTTGTTGTCTAGAATATTCACCTCCGCCCCTAGACTTTAGTGCAATCTAATCACAAAAATTCTTTTCATAAACCCTTGTCAAGGTAAAATCAACACAACCCATCAAACTTAATTTTTGTGCCTTAGGCCACCCTTCCGAAAACCCTTTTCTCAATGGTAAAATCAATCAACACACAAACATTTTCTACTATAAACTACGGAGCTCTGATTCCTCATCCCCGACGAGTGATACATAGGCACAAGGGCCACAATCCTTGGCGAGCACCATAATAAAAGACCCTAAATCCCTCTCTTTTACACATTCTTTTAGAAAATAAAACAATAATGAGATAAATCTCCGCCTACGTAAACGACCCAAATGGTTCCCATGGAGTACCATGGACGTGAGGGCTGCTAATACCTTCCCCTTGCGTAATCGACTTCCAAACCTAAATCTCGGTTGTGAGACCAATTCCTTATCCCTTTCTAGCGCTTCCCATGCGCATATCTTTTTCGAGGGTTTATCGACTATTTCCCCTTGCCTCTCCGATAGAGGCATGTAAATAAAATTATGTGGCGACTCTTCAGATTTTTCCATCTCTTTGGCATTTCTCCAGTCCCGGTTTCCTCGCTCCCGAAACCTCGGTAGTGACAACTACAAACACATATAATTATATTCATAACACATAATTATACAAACAACATCACAACTCACATTAATTATAATTCATCATTTATAATTATACCAATCACTAAAATATTATACATTCATTTATAATATTTTAACAGAACAATTCAACCCTTCAAATTCACCAAAACAATAGCAAAACATCAGCCGCATACGAAAATGAATCGCGAAACTAAACCATACACAACACATCTCAATAATTCACACTTTCATAGCCTCTCACCGTGAAACTTAACATGAATTACTAAAAACCATGTAAAATAATAAACAACTCATCACTCAACATCAAACATTTCAAAACAGTGCTAATCAGTACTTAACAGTACTAAACATTCGCCAAAATAGAACTCTGTCAAAAAATCGATTCGAAAATAGCCAACTATGTTCTGTCATAAGTAACTCATTATACTCACGACCTCTTAAGCACATTTAACCTCTTTGGACATTACCATGAGGTATTCATATGCGTTAGCTTTCCAACATTCCAAACTGTGCCTCAAACGAAGTCACAAAACTCAAGTTATGCAAATTTCCCTTATGCATTAAATTTTATCAAAAATCTATTCGAATACAGGCTAGCTGTATTCGAATATAGCTCATCTAAAACCCATAATTTCACATTTAAATAACTGTATGCGAATACAGACTAAGTGTATTCGAATACAGTTTTGACCAGTGGTCCAAAACCCAATTTCTAACATCTTTATTCGAATACAAACACCCCGTAGTCGAATACGGATCATAGCATAATAAAAAACTCAAGTTTTATAGCATCTAAACTAGTATGAGTCATCCCTACTCACACATAAAAGCATCATACATAACTAACCAATGTATAATACATCATATACTCACTGATTTAACACCCAATACATCGATTTTATCATGAATTTAAGGTTATGTTCATAAAACCAAAACACATCCATTAATCACTACAACATTATGATTCATATCGACACATCATGTATAATTTTCAGAGTAATTTAGAGCATGGATTTCATGTTAGCAACATCAATCACAACATATTTATCACCAACTTTTCTTTAAGAACACATAAACATCAATAATGGTAAAAATATGAAAAACCTAGAGGAGGGTGAGGATCATTCTCTACCCTTCATGTAATTAACTCCTATATTCAAGTAATTTCTTCCCTACCTTAATTTCTAGCAATATCAAGCTTGATTATGGCTTCTTCTTCTCTCTCAAAGCCATGTTTTGCCTCTTCTCACACTTGTCTCTTTTTTCCAATTTTCACAACTTCTACGTACTGACAAGTTTGACTCCCCTCACTTTTTCCTATTTTTTTTAATCTAAAAAAATACTAAACTCACTTTCACACTATTACCCCTCAACCCACCTTTACTTCTACCACTTTCCATTATTTTTCTAGTAATTCTACTTTCTTCCCCAATATCAATATTTCTCCTATTTTATTATTTTAATAAAATAAAACTCCATTAAATAAAAAAAAACCCAAAATCACATAACACATGCTATCACCAAAATAAATAATTAAAAGTATATTATATCACCCAAATAATTAAATAAAAGAAATAAAAATTCAAGTAAATAAATTAATCAAATTCGGAGTGTTACAACTCTCCCCGACTTATAGAATTTTTGTCCTGAAAAGTTATTTGAACGAAACAAATCCAGATAAGACTCCTTCATTCGGCTCTCCATCTCCCACATCATGTTTCCTCTAGAAGGTCCTCCCCATACAACCTTCACCAAGACGATCTCTTTACCTTTCAAGTGTTTCACCTCTTGAACATCAATTCATAATGGTGATGCCTCCATAGTCAAGTTATATCTCACTTGCACATCATCTATTTGAATCACATGAGGCGGATCTGGAACATACTTCCAAAGTTGAGACACATGAAACACACTATGAAGATTCGAAAGAGGTGGTGGTAAAGCAACTTTGTAGGCCACTTATCCTACTTTCTTCAAAATTTGATAAAGACCAATGAAACGCGGCATGATCTTTCAAGATTTCAAAGCACGACCAACATCAGTCACTAGAGTGACTCTCAAGAACACATAATCTCCCTATTGGAATTCAAGTGATTTCCCCCGTTTATTATGATAACTCTTTTGTCGACTCTGCAAAGCTTTTATCTTCTCATGAATCATCTTGATCTTTTCTGTCTTTTACTGAACAATCTCTGGCCCAAACACAACAGTTTCTTTAGACTCATACCAACACAAAGGTGTCATACACCTTCTGCCATATAAATCCTCAAATGGTGCCATTCCAATACTATAATAGAGAATGTTGTTGTAGATGAACTCAATCAATGATAAGTAAGTATCCCAGTTACATCCTTGCTCCAACACACAATCACTCAACAAATCTTCCAACAACTAGATGGTCCTATTAGTCTGACCGTTAGTCTACGGATGGTAAGTAGAACTCAACTACAACTTAGTTTCCAAGTATTCCTTCAAACTCTCCCAGAAACTCGAAGTAAACCTCAGATATTTATCTGAAATAATACTCGAAGGTATACCATGCATACTGAAAACTTTCTTGATATAAACCTTGGCTAGCTTCTGAAATAGATAACTGATATTTATCGGAATTATATTCGCCTATTTAGTCAGCCTATCCACCACAACCTAAATCGTATCACTTCCTTTATAAGTCTTAGGAATGCTCCTCACAAAATACATAGAAATCTTGTCCCATTTCCACTTTGGAATACTCAACGGTTGCATCAATCTTGATATCTCTGATACTCAATCTTCGACTTCTGACAAATCAAACAAGAATAATCAAAATCAACAACATCCTTCTTCATACTTGGCCACCAAAACATCTTCTCCAAATCTTGATAATTTAGTAGCACTGAGATGAATACTCAAACCATTCCTGTGAGCTTCCTCAAGGATACTCTTCTTAAGCTCTGGAACATCTGGCACACAAACTCGGTCACGAAATATCATGACACCATTCTCATTAATTCTAAAATATACCTTTCTACCTTGATTGATCAACACCAACCAGTCAATCAATCCTAAGTCAAGTTTCTGACATTCTCTAATCTCCTCAAGAATGCCACTAGTTAGCTTTAGCATACCCAATTTCACATTGTTATGAGTCATTCCACATACCAAACTAAGATCTCAAAACTGCTCGATTAAATCAAATTCTCTAACCATCAATGCCAACATAATCAAGGACTTCCTACTCAGTGCATCTGCTACAACATTAGCCTTACCGAGATGGTAACTCAAACCAAAATCATAATCCTTCAAAAACTCAAGTCACATCCTCTGCCTTATATTTAGCTCCTTCTGATCGAAAAAAATACTTCAAGCTCTTATGATCCCTGAACACTTCAAATCTAGAGGCATACAGATAATGCCTCCAAACTTTAAGCACAAACATAACAATTGTCAACTCTAAATCATGGGTAGGATAATTCTTCTCATGAACCTTCGGCTGTCTTGAAGCATAATCTACCACCTGACCATTCTGCATCAACACACCATCTAAACCCATCTTTGAAGCATCACAATAAACCATAAAATATTTACTCAGACTTGGCAAAAACAAAACTGGCACTGACGTAACTTTCCTCTTGAGCTCTTGAAAACTCTTTTCACACTGAACATCCCACACATACACTGACCTTTTTGAGTTAACCGAGTCAAAGGAAAATCTAACTTCGAAAAGCCATCAACAAATATCATGTAGTAACCAGCCAAACCTAGAAAACTTATAATCTCAGTAACACACTTCAGAGTCTCCCACTGCAACACATCGTCAACCTTCGACGAATCAACTAATATACCACCACTAGAAATCACGTGATCAAGAAAACACACTTCACGCAACCATAATTCACACTTGGACAACTCACATATAGCTTATATTCTCTTGCAAAGTCTGTAGCACAACCCTAAAATGTTCTGCATGATCTTCATTTGTCTTAGAATACACTAAGATATTATCGATGAACATAACCATAAATTGATCCAAGTAAGGATGGGAGATTCAATTCATATACTTCATAAACACACTGGAGCATTAGACACGCTGAACGACATCACTGAATACTCATAGTGACCATATCGAGTTCTAACGCAGTCTTCGAAATATCTTCTGGCTTCACACGAATCTGGTGATAACCCGATCATAAATTAATCTTACTGAAAACACAAGCACCAACTAACTGATCCATCAGATCATCAATGCTCAAAAGAGAATACTTATTCTTAATAGTAACCTTATTCAGTTGGTGATAATTAACACACAACCTCATGCTACCACCCTTCTTCTTGACCAACAACACTGTCGCTCCCCATGGAGAAACACTAGGTTAAACAAACTTCTTCTCGAGCAGATCTTCTAACTATTTATTCAACCCACTTATCTCTGAAACAGACATTTAGTATGGTGCCATCAACAGGGGACTAGTACCATATACTAAGTCTTTGGCGAACTCAACTTCTCACTCCACCGGCAAGTCACAAATACCCTTTAAGAAAAACATCAAGAAACTCACACACCACAGGCATATCACTAGCCACAACATCACTTCCACTTTCAAGGAAGCGAACATCAAGAGCACCTGATCGTCTCCCCTCAAGGACATCTCTACCTGACCGTCGGATACGAACCTCTAATTCGTACTCCCTTCAGGTTTGAGAAACAACATAACCTCAATAACACACGTACTCTTGCAATCAGTGGTACACTGAACCAACCCTCCACACCTGAAACATCTCAGAGAAGCAGAAGCTTCTCCCCCCTTGTTTCTATCCTACTCCTGCTGGAAAACGGTTAGAAAAACAAATGAGCACCGACAGTGTTTCACACACATGTCATATACAAGGGAACAAACAAAATTACACAACCTGGTCGGATGAACTGACCTGCTATGGTACCAACTATGTAACATCCTAAAACCCCGACTCTTAATTTAAAAGAATTAAACACTCATTTTAGGATGTTACTCAAACAAAACATGCATACTCTTTCCAAATAATTTCAAAAACTCACAACAGAACTCAATAAATAACACATACTTCAATTTATCTCTTCAAACCGAAATACTTAATTAAAATAACATAATCCAAACTTAAACTCAGATAGTTAAATGACATGTTCCCAGATGTTACAAACCGGAGTAATAATCCAACTAAACAACGAAAAAGCAATAAATAAATGAAGAGACCTCCAAGGTCATCTTCTAACTCACAGTAAGACTTATTCCTCTCGAGTATCTGCACCATATTATACAGAATAACACAGAAAAAACAAAAGAGGGGTGATAAATACGCTTAAATATATTAAAGATGTAAAATGATGCAAGGGTTGCATTAATAACATAATCATCAGACAATAATCATTTACACTCAACAACCAATTCAAAAAGCCTCTATGTATGCAATGTGACTCATAACTCGACTCAATACATGTATTACCAATTTGGACATCAAAGGTTTGTTACTGATCTTGTCCACTCAACAACGTTTCCTCATTCGAACCGGGTCACCACTTCTGAACCCCGAGTCGCCACTTCTGAACCCCAAACTTATCACTGGTCCCCACTTCTGAACCTTTGACTCGTCTCTCTCAACATTGATATGTATGATGCATGACATATAAATTATGCTAACAACACTTATGGTTCCACTACTAACCATATATAACATTCATAAGACATTCACATTAGTCTTCACTTCTCACTACACTTCTCACTACAAACTTATATAATTATACAAACAACTCACATATATGATTATAATTCATCACTTATAATTATACCAATAACTAAAGTATTATACATTCATTTATAATATTTTAACATAAAAATTCAACCCTTCAAATTTACCAAAACAACAACAAAACATCAGCGGCACACGAAAATGACTCGCAAAATTAAATAATACACAACACATCTCAATAAGTCACCCTTTCACGGTCTCTCACCATGAAACTCAACATTAATTATTAAAAACCATGTCAAATAATCAACAACTCATCACTTAACATAAAATTGTCCCAAACAACGCTACTCAGTACCTAACAGTACTAATCATTTTCCAAAACATAACTTTGTCGAAAAACCAATTCGAAAACAACCAACTTTGCACTGTCAATAGTAACTAATTATATTCATGGCCTTATCAGCACATTTAGCCTCTTTGGACATTTCCATGAGGCAGTCATATGCGTTAGCTTTCTAACGCTTCAAATCGCGCCTCAAAACAGAGTCACAAAACTCAAGTTATGCTAATTTCAATTCAACATTAAAATTTATCGAAACTGTATTCGAATACGGGCTAGATGTATTTGAATATAGCTCATCCAGAACCCATGATTTCACATTTAAACAGTTATATCTGAATACAGACTAAGCGTATTCGAATACAGTTTCAATCAGGGATCTAGAACCTAACTTCTAACATTTGTATTCGAATACAAACACCTCGTAGTCGAATACAGATCACACCAGAATCAAAAACTCAAGTTTTCTTGCATCTAGACCAGTATGAATCATCCCTACTCGCACAAAAAAGTATCAATACATATCTACCCAATTTATAATACATCATATATTCACTGATTTAACACCTAATCTATTGATTTTATCATGAATCAAAGGTTATGTTCATAAAATCAAAACACGTCAATAACAACTACAACATTCAGATTCATATCAACACATCATGTATAATTTTTAGAGTAATTTAGAGCACGGATTTCATGTTAACATCCTCAATCACAACAGATTTATCACTAGCTTTTCTTTAAGAGCACATAAACATCAACAATGCAAAAAGATAAAAAAAAAAACTAGAGGAGGGCGAGGATCCCTCTCTACCCTTCAAGCAATTAACACCTATATTTAAATAATTCCTCCTACCTTAATTTCCAGCAAGAACAAGCTTGGCTATGGTCTTCTCTCTCAAAGTCTTGTTTTACCTCTTCTCGCACTTGTCTCTTTTTCTAATTTTCACAACTTCTAAGTACTGACAAGTTTGACTCCCCTCACTTTACCTATTTATTTTAACCTAAAAAATATCCTCAACTCACTTTTACACGATTACCCCTTAACTCACCTCTACTTCCACCACTTTCCTTTATTTTTCTAGTAATTTTACTTTCTGCCCCAATATCATTATTTCTCTTATTTTAATCAAATAAAACACTATTAAATTAAAAAAAAATCATATAACACATGTTATCTCCAAAATAAATTATTAAAACTATATTAAATCACCCAAATAATTAAATAAAAGAAATAAAATCATCCAAACAATTCTTGGAAGTATAGAGAATCTGAGAGTTGTTCTTCTCCCCTAGAATAAATTATTTTGATCGAACCGATTAAACAAGTTGTTGTGTTTATTATATTTACTTTTTCTTTTTCTTCTAAATTAAATTAATATTTTATTATAGGAAAAGTTACTTTAGATGAAATTCATTTATTTTAGTTGTTATTGTTTTTTATCCTAAACATCAAATTTTTTAATATGACTTAACTTAGAATAATTCTTAACAAATATTTTTAATTATTTTATCAATTTCACAACAAACAAAATCAAATCTTCATTTTTTTAAATATTTTTCTTATAAAATCAGATCTTCATTTTTTTTATAATTCTTATTATACTCAATTAACCAAATTTATTTTTCTAATTCAAATTATTTTACATATTAATCAAACTAGATATTGTATTAATCAAATTTTTATACACTATTAATCAAAATTATTTTAAAGAAAGAAAAAAAAATGTCAAAATTGTGTATATCACGATGAATGTAAAATAGTGTTAAAATATTATCTCATAGATATGCTGTAGTGTCAAAAATAGTGTTAAAATATTATCTCATAAATATATGAGCTAGTTTGTCAATTTAAATATGTGTCAGATTACTTATTTTAAAGTTGTCATTATGAAAATGTATTTCAAGTGAAGGCTTATAGTATATAAGAAACTTTCAAAAAGGCCATACCTATAGGTCCGGAAATAAATCTATGTTAGGTAACATTTCGAATAAGTCTTGAATTATTTTCATATATATAGAATGACTCTAAATGATAATCTACCGTGAACCATGTAATGATAGTTGACACTAAATGTAACTAATTTTATAACCAAATCCATATCACAATTTGGTTGGATATCCTTATCCACCCACTATTTGAATGTCCAAAACCAAACATTAGCCTAAACTTCTAACCTCTGTCGAATGAATACCTTGGTGTTAAACACCAACTCTAATACTATAGCTCACCATATAAAATTTCTATGTTGTGGTCTTGTCTCCAAATAAAATCAAAAGTTTATTGAAATTTTTATGTAGTATACAATTACAATAAACAATATACTGATAGATAACACTCATAAGTCATAACCGATGTAATAGATAAAGCACAATAATAATATGATCGCAATGCAATTATTATAAATTACATTCATAAACACACACTGCAAATTATCATAAAATACAACATGAATTAGAACCAGATTTTATTTTACACAAAGCTACAAGTCTTTGCTCCACACACACATAGATAAGTTGCATTGCATAAGTTGGTTATGGAAGTGATTAATTCAACTTATTCAAGGGCACTTGCGTCTGCCTCCGTGGGTGGTTTGGTTGGCATAGCATGGACACACTTCTTGGCCACCGGAAGTTCCCGGTGGCACGCAGTTGCAGCGCCTGCAGCAAGTTCCACATGCCCGATGGCAGAGGTGCTGCCGAGATGCTAAACGGCATCTCGCAGCACATGCTCCGTTGCAGTCTGTAAAAGTCATATCAAATACATTATCAAAATAAAAGTGCTTAAAATAAAAGTGATTATTTGTCTATATTAGTTATTTTTACCTATCTGCTGCTGAAGCGAAACCTGAGTTTGGGAATGTACCAGTGGTTCCTACAAAACCATGTTTTATTAAATTATAAGTAACAACACTTGAAGAATAAAGAGAGCAACAATGTATATTTAATTATTACCTGTTGAGCATGAACAAGATGGAGAATGAGAAAAGATAGCAAAAGAGGTGAAAGTAGAAGCTTAGAAAAAGCCATTTGTTATGGATATAGTAAAAGAGGAACTAGTTTGGTTACTGAAAATGTAATGTTCTTAAAATGTGCAATGAATTGAGAATAGAAGATCCTTTATTTATAGTTGAATGACAAGGCTGTAAATAAAAGTTGAGTGCTAGCTAGCTAGCTAGCTCTAGCTAGCTGCTTAACTAATATTCAAATTGATTTTCGAATATACAATAATATAATCCATTTATTTATATTTGTTATTATAAGTGTAATAAAAAACTTTATACACATAAGCCAAATAGACACGCCGTTACACCTTTTTGCATGACAAAATTAATCATTTTAAAAATTACATTCATAGATTTAAGAGATACAACATTGTTATTCACAAGCTTTTATATTCTAAGTAAAAGATCAATTGTTTCTGGTGCTAGGAAACCAAAAGTTTCAAAGACAAATGGTACGAAAGCATGTTGATTGTCGAAACACGTTTTCTCATGTTTGACAACTTTACCTGAAGTGACTTTGAGAGTTGTATGTCTCACATAAAACCACAAGTCATCAGTTCCACCGATGGAGAAACTCCAGTTAAGTCCATACAAGCATGTTTCCCTCCTATCAACCCGTACACAAGAATATCTGTTTGTCTAAGTGTCGATCTCTCTTCATGTGGGTCACTAAAGAAATTCACAAGCGTCTCTTTCTTCACAGATACTTCGGTCCGCCGAAATATATTAAATAAGACATCCATAACAAGATCATGTCGGTATTTGAAGCCTGGAAGCTCCTTATAATGAATTGCGTATTCCCAAATGTATCCAAACACGCCCTACAACAAATAGGTGAATTAATAGGCTTTTCTCTTGCCTATTGAATGAGCTTACCCTTTCTCTACTTTTGATTCGTTTAAAGTCAAGCAATAAATTTTCGCGAAGAGTATTGCAGGAAAAACAAAAGAAGAAATAAAAAGAATGGATACATGAACCTTACTATATTAGCATAGGCCTGAAGCCTTTATGTCCTATAGGAAGTGGAAGTCAGAAATCCTATGCATCTTTTTCTCTTAAAATATATAAGTATATAATGAAGAAATCATATCATGCTTATATCGGGAGATAGAGACTACTTAATGTGCTACTTCAACCAAGCCAAGGGGTAAGGCTTTTTTTGAAGACCCCCTTTCGAAAAACGCATTGACTTTCAATCAAGTTTGATGATCTATTAAATAAAGCAAAAAATGCATGTCACAGACGAAAGGTGGATGTTCAATGGCGAATAAAGAGAATGCAAGCTATGCTTTGACCAGGTCTTCTAGAGTAAAAATCTCCCCGCGCGGAATAACTTTCTTAGTGAGTATGAAATTAATATTTTTTACAAGTGGAGTTGCAGCGGCATATGGATTAGCATTTTGAGATTGTCATTTTGTAGTCTTATTGACTTGACACCTCTTGGAAATCAATAGGACAAGGCCTAGTCTCTGTTGTTCTCGTCACTTCAAAACCCCGTTCCTTTTCTCTTGGACATCACACTTTAAATGCAATCAATGCATTCTTTCCTAAAATTTCTACTAGTCTTATATTTAAGACATAGTCTAAACAAGTATGGTCTAGAAGAGCTATAATCCTTAAAGGACTTTAACTTCTTTATATATAAAGATCATCCGATGAAGTGAAAGGGAATGTTCTTAGATACTGATTCCATACTAGTTGATTCAATGGTGGGTTTTATTTATGGATATAGTATTTGGGGATTCCTATTCTATTTCTATTCACTATTCACTCGCATGTTCCATCGAATCCGTCCATTCGAATCAACTTGAGTTCTCATTAGGCTTGATCATTCCATAAAAAAGGATGAAGACAATCACCTTTCTTACAGGAGACTATTGCGAGGGAAATTGATAGTCTAACTGGCGGTGTAAGTATGCTAATCGATATAGGACCCTCCTTGCTCCAGACTATCTTGCCTGGATCACTTCGGTTTTGACATATGTTAGTCTAGCCCATTAATAGGAATAACAAGGAGAAAGTTCTTAGCAAGTCTGTTTGCAAATTACCAAAAACTTCTTTCTGCCTTGTTGTCATGCCAAACTTTACATCCATATCCTTAACAATTTTACTAAAAAGGGCACTCGCCAAAATATGTTGTATTTTAGGAGGGACAATGTCTTTGTTAGTAAAATTGTCAAAGTAATAATATGGAATCGCAACACTAAGACCATCAAAAGCTCTGTCGAAATCTGAGTCCATACCATATACACCACTGTCTCTCAATATATGATCTTGTAACACCAAAGATTGGATCCTAGAAGCCACAAAATCTTGTGAGATAGCCTTTACTACCGATTACAAACCCAAACTCCAACTCTAATGGGTAAGGAAACCACCCACTATTGAAGGTCCCTGAAGAAAGGACCTCCATTAACCATGGCGTCTTCAACCTCCCTTTGTAACTCTTTATCAAACCAAATAGTTGTTTCCTCCATATGATTAGGTTGGCACGTTCTTAGGTCAAAACACAATTTTCCAATACCCATGCATGATAGAAGTAGAAGAAGCTCACTCCGAAGATCCCTTAGTTGTGGTAGAATATGCATTAGTTTAATAACTCTGGAAGCTCTCTTCACGGACAACCCTTTGATAAAGTTGTCATCTCCATTAACATCTCAGCCAAGCAACTTCATCCCTTACATCGATCTCTTAATGTCCTAAGAAAACAAATCCTCACGAAGTTCACTAGCATCACATGAAGGTCAAAATATCTCAATCTTACAAGTATTCAATTCGAGACCTAACCCTGAACTTGTCTCTCGAATGATGTCAATGGTTTTAGCCACCTCATGTGAATCCACTGTAATAGTCTTATCATCAAGATATCAGACATGAAGAATAAGCTTACAATTTCTCTAACCTAATGAACGAGTGAGTGTAACACAAGAGCAAAAAGGAGAGGCCCTAACGGGTCACCTTGTTGCACTTTAGTGGCTGACAGAATATGTTTATCCCCAAGGTACAATCGTGCTGCTTTGCCATAAAGAAACTCAACCCACAAATAAAGAGATGGGCATCTCACCCTTACCTCGCACAATAGGGTTGATCGATCAACCATGTTGAGCACCGTGCATCTAATATATGTTGATCACTTAAACCATCTCTACCCCATGAAGTCCCCTTAGAAGCATGATTTAATACTTCCAGTACGGTGGACAGGTGATTGACTTGCATTAAAGATCTCTTGTCACAACATAACCTTCTCCACACAGTGCATTCAATATATGTTGAGCACGCAAACCACCTCTACCACAAGCCCACCGCACTAGAAGCACAAGTCCATCACTGCAAAACATTGTCTCACCATTTCACCGATCATTTCTAATTCTGAACGAAACCCATCTTAAATTCATTTTGTAGATCTTAATATGATCTATCTTATTAAAAAACAGTTGAGATTGTGTGAATTTCAACCACATGAAACTAGGTTGAAGAAGAAACTCCAACTTTTCCTTTCTTTAGATTTTTCTAAAAGCATAGGAAGATTGTCTAGACGTTTACGATTTTAATTTCTGATTTTGTTATGTTATTTTCTCATGTTTTTTAAAATCTGTTTGCGAATTAGTTTCTGAAAGGTTTCGAAGATAAAAAATTTGGAACTACATCCATATTTTAATACATATTTAAAAAAAAAATTAAAAAATGATATATTAATATATACTACCATATTATTTTTTAATTTAATTTAAAAAAAATATTAAATACATATTATAATTTAGACTAAGTCCTTTAAAGTCTTCCCATAATTTTTTTCTCAAAAACCAACTCACAAACGACTTCTACAAATGCTTACATTTTTACGCATTACTAAGCCATTCATTTAATTTTAGCTTTTCTTTTGGAAAATAAGAGAGTCTAAGCCTACAAGTAAAAAACCCTTTTTTAGAATATCATAAAAACACATTTATTTACCAAATTAATTGCAAGTGAAGCGAGTGAACAGGCATGCTATGCAATGTTATACTCCATGCACGAAGTTCGAAATTTCTTTATCAATTTCATACAAATTAAAAAATATGACTTGTTTTACAAAAGGAAAAAGTTGTTTATTTTGAATAGATGGAAAACAACAAGTGGTGAATTATTACTATAAAAACCAACATATTTGCTAAGTGGACGGTCGCCAACTTAGGCTTTGAGAGATGGTGATGGATACATTTGGATCATGCAATGAAACATGAAGATAATACAGATAGCAAAGTAAACAGAAAAATAGGAAAGGGAGTTAAGAAGCCAATTTTGCCAGCTGTATATGTCTTGCCACCATAGCTGTAATATGGTAACAACAGATTATCTTTTGTCTATCTTGTTCAATAACAATGCAGACAAAACTTTAGTGGACTTATGGAATAGTATAGATATGAATCATTTATCTAGAACTTATGAAATGCCTGACAAAATAAGTAAACTTTACTTTTATTGTTATAATTAGTAGTATTAAGTGGTAACTTTGTAGGGTTATAATTAATATGAGAACAAATTTTATCCGAAGTGGACCTTAGTGGTGGCTGAAATAGAGAGCTAACGGCGGAACTGCGGCAATCTAGGTCTAGTGGATTCATGGAAGTACTTGTAGACACTACCATTCAAATCAATGGAAGTGCTTACATTGAGGACTGTCTAACCAAGCTTAATCACCCGCACCAGCATAGAGGAGGCAGTCGAATTAAGAGACTTTATTACATAGACAACATTATCGTCGTTGAGACATGTAAATATACATATGACACGAAAGGAAGAAGGTATGTAATCCATATACAAATCACTCATAGTTCGACCGAGACTTTGTTAGACTTTGCTAATAAAGATATATTGGTGTATTTTTACGAGTACATTTTGCATTCACCGTGGAACTCAATAAGACTGACTTGGGTCACATAAAAAATTTCCAGCAGTAGTCTGATCTCATCTCACGATGGTAAGGGTTGTCACTAATAGTAGCAACATTGGTCGTGCTACCATAACGGAGATGCTAGCCATTATGGAAGAATTGTGTTGCTAGAATGAAAGGCTGCAGGACAATGTTGTTGGAACAAAATTGATTTGTCTCATATCCCTTGAGTTTTGATGATAATAAAGTATTTAAAGAACAATTGAGTATACTAATGTTTGTTCAAGTGTTCAAGTATTGGTTCTGACTATGAGCATCTAAAGAGAAGCTTAAACATCAAAATCTGATAGATCAGAAGCTGAAGACCAGACTCTGAAGAGGTCGACGTCTGAAGGTCAGACTTCTGATGATCAGAACCTGAGCCAAGCAAAGCACAAGGGTCAAGGTGACTCTGATGGGTCACTATCAACCTCTGAGTCTACTTTGTCACGTGAAAACCTAAGCTCTATTTTCTTCATAGGGTCTGTTGAGATCCAACTTCTAATTCCTTTTGTAGCAAATGGATTTCAAACTAGCCTTCACCAACCTTGTCTATTTGGTAAAACATCTCAACTCTCTTTTGAAACTTCTCAAAGGACTCTACTGTGCTCAATCTTCAACGACACTTTTCATCTCTATTTAAGGAGCTAAAGACTTGAATAAAATACACAAATTGACACTCAAAGAGAAGTTACTCTGTCAACATAAAAGTACAAGCTGAACTTAGGATTTCTTATACTTGTATATCTTAGAAATTCCTAAGTCTTAAAAGAGTCTATTTGCATTGTATTATTTATACATCTTTGATTGTATATCAAGTGTATTTTTCCCAAACAATCATTTATCTATTAGGTAGATTGTTAAAAGTCTCTTACTAAGTGTTTGAGTATTTGAAGTATCTTGCTTGTATGCCTGAGCATAGAAGTATCTTGCTTGTTTGCTTGAGCATTGGAAGTCTTTTGCTTGTGTGCTTGAGCATAGAAGTCTCTTACTTTGTGTTTGAGCATTGGAAGTCTCTTGCTTGTGTGCTTGAGCAAATTATAATCTTGTGTAGTTATAGTGAAAATCTCTTGTAAGTACAAGGAAATTAGATTACTCTCTAGTTGTGAGAGGAACCAGGATAACTCTGTGTGTTATTCTTATTTCTTGCATTTCATATCCACTGTCTACCTCTGACTGGATCACATTCTATAATTTGTGTTTAGAATCTGACCAAAGAATTTTAAAAGAAATAAAAATTCAACACAATTCACCCTCCCCCCCCCCCCCCCCCCCCCCCCCCCCCCCCACTTCCCCCCATTCTTCTATTTTTCTCACCTTCAGTTGGTATCAGAGCACGATCTTTGCTTATCACTTAACGGTGATGCAGTAAAGATCTTGAGAAAAACATAATGAACCATGTCTGGAGTTTCTGAAACTGGTAGTGGTACTCCTAATCCACATGTTGTTATTAATCATGATTATAGAAATTCAGAAAAGAATAATTATACAGCTAGACATCCAACTTTCAGTGGATACTCTAGTAAGTTTGAATGGTGGAAGAGAAAGATGTATACTCATACCATAGGTCTTGATGATGAGTTGTAGGATATTCTATAAGATGACATTGATATTCCAGTCAATGGAATTGGAATGGTGTCTGATAGAAAAACTCTCACACCAGCTCAAGAGAAAGATCTATAGAAAACATCATAGAGTTAGAGGCATCTTGGTTGATGCTCTACCTCACTAAGAGTAAATTAAAATCATTGAAAAATTTACTGCTAAGACCATTTTTAAATCCCTGTGTGCTACTTATGAAGGGAATAAACAAGTTCAAAAAGCTAAGGCTAACCATCTGGTTCAACAATATGAGTTGTTCAGAATGAAGGAGGATGAAGACATTGAAACATATTTTCTAGGTTTCAAGTTCTTGCATTTGGATTTCAGGTTCTGAACAAAAGCTACACTACATCTGATCATGTCAAGAAGATTCTTAAGAGTCTTTCTATCAGATACAAACCTAAAGTGACAGCTATACAAGAGGCTAAAGACTTAAACACATTAAGTATTGAAAGTGTTATCAACAATCTTCATAACAATGTTGAAGCTAAATGGAGATGAACCTGTCAGAAATTCAAAGCCTCTGGCTTTGAAATCTGTTTCTAAAACTACCAAGGCTCCTCAAGTCTGGGAGTCTGAAGAAGATTCTCATGTAGAAGGTTCTGAAGATGACTCGGATGATGAGGAAATGTCATTTATCATTAAAAGGTTTCAATATCTGGCCAAGAAGAACAAGAGATTCTCTGGCATAAGTAGTGGCTTCATAGGATCTAGTTCTAGAGAAAAGAAAGATGATTAGAAAGGATGTTTCAACTACAAGAAGCCTGGTCACTTCATTGCTGACTGTCCAAAAGTGCAAAAGACAAGTCAAAGAAAGAATGATAGCGTTAGAAAAAAGTTCAAGAAAAGTCTCATGGAAACATGAGATGAATTTGAAAATGAAGAAAACTCTGAAAAGGATGAAGAGCAAACCAACCTTGCCTTGATGGCTCTACATCTTCTTAGGCAGAATCTGATTCAGATTCTGGTTCAGAGTCTAAGGAGGAGGATTGAGTATTTACTAAACTATCTCGTTATGATTTAATTACTTTCATTAAAGATTTCTTGGGAAGATGTTAAGAGAAATCCGGACACATGAAAATATTGAAAAAGCAATATGATCTCTTGACGGAAGAATTAAATTATGTTCAAAGTAAAAAATGAAGCTCTAGAGAAATATCATATTGCTCTAGTAAAGGAGGTGTCTGATAACCCTCTTGATGAGCATGAAATGGATCTTCAAGAGTTTATCATAAATGGCTTTAATAGAACTAAACTTGCTTTCATGATTTATGGAGTAAGTAGAAGAAAATGAGAAGGTCTTGGTTACTCACAAAAATATTTTAATCCAATATTTGAAACCTTAAGTAAACCAATAGACCCTTCTCCTTCAAGCTCTGCTCAAAAAGGGTTTGACTCTTATTTTGCACCTGTTGCTGAAAATGCAAAGGTTATGAATTAGTCAGAACTGAAAGTTGTTGAATCAGGGGTTCTGAAGAAACCAGAACCTAAGACTCTAAAGTCAAAGGTTCTAAAGAAGCCATAACCTAAGATATCAGAAGCTAAGATTATGAAAGGTTCAGAACCTAAGGCCAAGGTCCATTCAAAATAAAAAATTCTCAAATCAAAAGTCTTGAATGATCCTAAGTCCTATCATATGAGAGAAAAGGTACAAAACAAGAAGAAACCTGTCAGAATTAACCCTAAAGGACTCATAAGAATATGGTTACCTAAATCTCAATTTGGTTTTGCTATATATATGCTTCAAGGGAGAAGAAAATAAGAATTCATGACTTGGATAGTTGTTGCTCACAACATATGATAGGAGAAAGGCTTATATTCTAAACCCTAACTCTGAAAGACATAGGTGAAGGAGAATAGCGATCCAAAATGCAGCGGAATTAAAAAAATTTCTCCTTTAGTGATCCTTACGAATGGGCATGATCAGTGATAGAATCGTTACCTTTTGTGGCGATTGAAACCTTTGATGCAGATATAAGGAGAGACCACGAACGTTGAATGGTGACAACGCCTCTACTCAGTCCACATGAGCGGATTCCTTCAGTCTCAGTGCTAACTGCTACGAATGAAGGCTTTGAGTGAATGAGTGAGTGAGAGAGAGAGAGAGAGAGGGTTCTATTTATAGAACCACTTGTGTGGGATGTAAGCTAAAAAACCCACTTAAGTGTATGTGGCTCATATCTTATGATACACCAAAATCACTTAAGTGTGTGGTACCTTACCTTACTTCGTATTCTACTTAAGTGCACCGTACCTTACGATGTTCTACAATTCACTTAAGTGCATCGTACCTTATGGTGTTCCTTATTTACTTTATCTCTCATCAATCCGTCCTTTTGTGCGTGACCCTGCAGGTTTTCGAGGCATTGGAAATTATATTAAATCATGTATTTAACATAATAATCAGTGAGCGGTATCTAGCAACACATCACTGCTATCCAAGACACGAAAATGTCATGTGATATGACAAATCTTTTTGTGATAATAATTATGTGTATAATTACCCCTTTGCCATTATGTCTATATTGAACACAAGGCATAGACCGTGTCATCCTTGTCCAGTTTAATATTGGGACCTTAGACATTCATCCTATTACGCAGGATGAGCAAATTCCATCTAGGTGACTCATGTCCCTTAACATGCTTTGTTGAGTACCCATCCACTATCTTCATGGTCATCCAGTTACGGACAATGTTTGATCAGCAATAAAGCACTCGACTCTACATCTAGGGTCCATATTGGTTTTAGGTCGAAGGGTGAAATACACCATTATCACCATGAGAATAACTTATGACACTTTGCATAACATTCTATATAGTATTCTCATAGTAGGTCAATCCAGTATAAATATTACTCCTAATATTCATACCTATGTTTAAGAATTGATAAATCCTTATCCATGATCTATGAGATGTGATCATCAGTCTATATACATAATAGTCTTAATGCTTTAATGTTATCCCACTTCACAACAAAGCTTGACTACAGATACTTTAAGAATAATGTCCTTATGTTTAATAGGATTTCATGATTAAGTCACACTTGATACATTAAATGGACTATCTATTCTAGGTATTTTATTAAACAAACATAATAAATAAAAAACCTTTTATTATTAATAAATAATTCGATACAAGTACCAAAAGTATTGGCCTATAAGGCTTACACCAACAATAGGAACTATGGGATTTGGAGGAAACCAAAAAGGAAAGATCACTGGTATGGATACTATTGGTAAATCCTCTATCTAAATTAATAATGTTTGTCTTATAGATGGATTTAAACATAACCTACTGAGCATTAGTCAATTTTGTGGCAGTGGTTAAGAAGTCATGTTTAATAATAACAATTGTATAGTCATGAATGAATCTGACAAGTCCATAGTGTTTAAAGGTAGGAGAAAGGGAAATATTTATAAAATTAATTTTTCTTACTTGGTTGATCATAAGGTATTTTTACTTCTATCAGTGAGTGATGAGAAGTGGCTCCGACACATAAGGTTAGGTCATGCTAATTGGAGATTAATCTCTAAACTTAGCAAGTTGAAATGTGTTAAAGAATTTCCATACCTCAATTATCACTCAGTTTGTGGAGCATGTCAAGTAGGGAAAATTAGTAAAACTTATTTCAAAACTAAAAATATTGTCTCTACCTCTAGACCCTTAGAATTGTTTCACATTGATTTGTTTGTTCATGTTAGTACTGCATCAATTAATAGGAAGAAATAAGGTGTAGTCATTGTTGATGATTATAGCAGATGGACTTGGGTTAGATTCCTTAGAACCAAGGATGAATCATATGACGTGTTCAATATCTTCTGCATACAAGTATAAAGTGAAAATGAATAAAAAAGTTTAAAGGTAAGAAATGATCATGGTGGTGAATTTAAAAATGAGTCATTTAAATTTTTTTCTGAAAAACATGGAATTATCCATGAGTTCTCTTCTCCTAGAACTCCATAATAAAATAGAGTTGTAGAGAGAAAGAAAAAATCTTTACAATAAATGGTCAGAACCATGATCCATGAAAACGACTTACCTAAGCACTTGTGAATAAAAGTTGTGAACACAACATGTTATGTTCATAATAGAATTTAGATTAGACGAATTTTAAATAAGACTTCATATGAGTTGTTTAAGGGAAGAAAGCTAAGCATTTATTATTTTCATCAATTTGGATGTACATGTTACATCCTGAACAATAAAGTCTATCTGAAGAAATTTGATGCTAAAGCTCATAAGGGTATCTTTTTTTGATACTCTTAACGCTCAAAAGCATATAGGGTGTATAAATCTTAAATCAATATGGTTGGAGAGTCAATACGCATCAAATTTGATGAAAATGATCCTACCAGTAAAATGTCAGAGCTAGTTCCAAAATTTTGATAATCGGTGTATCTGAAGACACATCAGGAGCCAGAGGTCCAAAAGCTGGAAGTTCAAAAGCTAGTAATCTAGCAGAAGCATGATGCTCATAAGCTATCATAACTTCATAAGCAGGTGATCCAGAAGTTGGTCCAACCTTAGAAGCTCATCCAGATGTTGAATAATCTGAAGAAGCTCAAGATGGCTCCTCGGATACATCACAATCCAACAAGACCTTCAAGTATAAGTCTTCTCATCCATATGAGTTAATTCTTGGAAACAAAGATAGCCCTAGAAATACAAGGTCTGCCTTCAGAGAAGAGCATTAAATTTTATGAATATTGTCCAGACTAAACCAAACTATGTTAATGAAGCACTTTCTGATGATGGTTGGATTGTGGATATGCAAGAAGTGCTGAATCGGTTTCAAAGAAATTGTGTCTTGGATCTGGTACCCAAAGCTTTGCATAAGAACATTATTGGAACAATATGGGTATTCAGAAACAAGTTCGACGAGCAAGGAGAAGTTGTAATAAATAAGGCTAGACTTATAGCTCAAGGCTACAGTCGGTAACAAGGTATGGATTTCTATGGAACTTTTGCATCAGTTGTAAGATTAGAGGCAATCAGGTTACTTCTCTCTTATGCTATTAATCATGACATTATTTTATACCAAATGAATGTTAAGATTGCATTCTTAAATGGAGTCATTTTTTAAGAAGTGTATGCCAAACAACCACCTGGGTTTGGTGACTCAGTCCACCCAGATTATGTTTTGAAATTGAAAAAAAATCAGTTTATGGACTCAAACAAACTCCTAGAGCTTAGTATGAGAGACTGAGTAATTTTCTGTTAGAAAATGGATTTCAAAATGAGCAAGTTGACACTACACTCTTCAAAAATACACTTAAGAATGATATCTTAATTGTCCAAGTTTATGTTGATAATATTATATTTGGTTCAACTAATGTTTTTCTTTGCCAAGAATTTTCAAAGATAATGCAGGCTGAATTTGAAATGAGTATGATGGGAGAGCTGAAGTTCTTCCTTGGTATTCAAATCAATAAGTGCAAAGAGGGAGTTTATGTTCATCTTACTAAATATATAAAGGAGCTTCCGAAAAATTTCAAGCTTGATGATTGCAAGATCATGAGCACTTCTATGTATCCAACCTACAATGTAAGCAAAGAGAAAAGCAGCACCAAGGTGTGTCATAAGGTGTATATATGTATGATTGGTTCTCTATTTTATTTAACATCTTCTAGACCATATATTTTATTCAGTGTCTGTCTGTGTGCAAGATTTCAGTCAAATCCTATAAAGACTCAGTTAACAGATGCTAAGAGGATCTTTAGGTATCTAAAGGGAACAACTAATCTATAGTTGCTTTATAAAAAAAACCTAGATTATAAGCTAGTTAGATTATGTGATGCTGATTATGCTAGGGATATAATTGAGAGAAAATCTACTAATGGAGGTTGTCAATTCATAGGTGAAAACCTAATATCCTGGGCTAGTAAAAGACAAACAATTATTGCTTTCTCTACAACAGAAGCACAATACATCTCAACTGCAAGTTGTTGTGCACAACTCTGGACAAAATATCAATTGGAAGACTATAAGATAAGTGGAAGTAATATTCCAATATTTTGTGATAATGTTGCTGCTATCTGTTTGACAAAGAATCATATTCAACATTCTAAAACCAAGCACATAGAAATAAAACATCATGTTATTAGAGACTATATTCAGAATGGTGTGATAGATATACAATTCATAGATATTGATCATTAGTGGGATGATATATTTACCAAACCTCTTACTATTGAAAGATTTGATTTTATCAAAAAGAATAAGAACATGAATTTTGTTAAAGATTGTTGCTTGCTTATGGATGGAGGATCGAAGTCTGATGATGGTCAAAAGCTACTATGGTCAAAAGCTATGAACTAGCTTCAGATGAATAGTAGCATCTGATGCAACTCAGCCTATGATGCTCAAAAATTTATTAGTTGCATCTGATAGCACTTACGTGGAAAAATTATTTTTAAACACCTGTCCACTTATGTGTCATCAATCTGAAAGGTTTTCTGACACTTAGTTTTTGAGTTGTTGGATAATAACTGGTGGTTAATGATGTAAGTGTTTTTAAATACTTTATCTTATCCCCATCTTTCATTGCCATATGTTTTATTGCCATCAGATTCTTTTGTGCCTCTAATTGTTTTCTATGTGTTTCTGAGTTATTAGACTCTGAACTAGTTACTCCTTTGATTAAGAATATTTTCTGGTTCAGAAGGTCCTAAGTCAAAATTCTTCTGAGAATTTTATGTCTTTTGATCCCTTAGTTATATTAATGGACCTAACTAATCATGTTTGATTAAGAAAAGGAGTGTGACATTTGTCATAAATATTCCTTCTTTTGACAAAAAGTTTGTGTTACCTTTGGGAATCATTTTCTTGGATAAAATTAAATCTTATTTTGATTCCCCTTAAATCATTTATTTTATGGGTCTGTGATTTACAATTATTTTTTTAGTCACTATTTTTAATACACACATCAAAATTTTTGTTGAAATGGTTGAAAAAGATCTTTGTAACATTCATCTGGATGGTCAACAAATAGATGCTAGTGACAAAAGAATCATAGATGAAAAAGGAAAAGGATTCGTTACTATTCATAAGAAATTATTACAAATCATGATTCATTCTTATAAGCAACAAGATTCACTACAAAGACTATATCTATCAAACTACATCAGGATGAAAAGCACGGAGTCTGAGGTAGTTTATCCAGTCCTCATCAGCATCTGAGTCATAGTCATAAGTTGGATCCTGACTCTTCTCGAGTTTCTTCATCTTGGAGACTGATGTCCTCCCCACCAAAGAAGCTCTGGCATATGAACTTGTTTGTGAGTTTGAACCTTCAGCCTTATTGAGCTTATCATTCTTGAGTTTCCTTCCTTCAACATCCTTGAAATCCTTGTTAATCTCCTTGGAATTCTTGGATGACTTACTCATATTATAAGAAGAGAAAGATGGAAATCAATGTGATTCTGATGGTAACGAAAGACAAGTTTTATAAAGAGTTTGGGATGAAGCAGAATCAATGTTGATTATTATGCACCATTGGACTTTAGAGAGAGACATATTCTTGGTCTTCAAGCACATCTCCCCAACCTTGACTGCCTTATTCCTATCAAATTCCCAGATGTCAGAACATGTTTTTACCATCTTGAGAATTGGAGAAGTTGTTTCCAAACATTCTAATATATTTTCCGTTACCTTCTCAAAAATTTTAAGGGAAATCAAATATGATTTTTTTAAAGAATTTTTATCCATATCTGATAAAATTCCAAACATTGTTTATCAGTGCATTTTTTCCGTCTCTAAAGTCTTCTTTGGTTAAATGAAATTTTTCGTCAATATATTTTCTATTTCCTTTATTTGTTTTTGTTAATGACAAAAGGGGAAGTAGATATAGAAGTATTTAAGCACCTAAAATGTGACCATTATTATCTTTGTTTAAATTCTGAAGAATTATCATTGTGCTTTAAATGTTTAAATTTAATTAACATGGATAGGAATTAGGGGGGTCTTACAAACCTCTCCTTATGGACCGTTAGACTCGAGGGGGGGGGGGGGGGGGGGGGGGGAACCTCAGATCCTAAAGTCAACTTGTGAATTTAATTATCAACTATTGTTCTTGAATAATTATGTTTGTCATCATAAAAAAAAGGGTAAGATTATAGAAACAAAATTGGTTTATCCCATATCCCTTGGGTTTTGATGATAACAAAGTATTTAAAGAAAAATTGGGTACACTAATGTTTTTTCAAGTGTGTTGGACTATAGACTAAAATTTTATATTAAAGCCAAGTATTGGTTCTGACTATGAACATCTAAAGAGAAGCTAAATGACCAAAATATGATGGATCAAAAGTTGAAGACTAGACTATGAAGAATTCATCTTCTGAAGAGGTCAATGTTTGAAGGTTAAAGTCTAAAGGAGTCAGCCTCTGAAGACCAGACTTTGGAGAAGTCTACTTCTGATGATCATAACCTGAGCCAATCAAAGCGCAAGGACTAAGGTGACTCTGATGGGTCAATATCAACCTCTGAGTCTACTTTGTCACGTGAAGACCTAAGTTTTATTTTCTTCATAGAGTCTGTTGGGATCCAACTGTGAATTCCTTTTGTAGCAAAGGGATTTCAAACTAGCCTTCACCAACCTTATTTATTTGGTGAAACATCACAAAATCTCTTTTGAAGCTTCTCAAAAGAATTTGTTGTGTTAAATCTTCAACGACTCTTTTCTTCTCTATTTAAGGAGCTAAAGACTTGAAGAAAAATACGCCAATTAACACTCAAACAGAAGTTACTATGTCAACATAAAAGCACAAGTTGAACTTAGGATTTCTTATCCTTGTATTTCTTAGAAATCCCTAAGTCTTAAAATAGACTATTTGCATTGTATTCTTTATACATATTCAATTGTATATCAAGTGTATTTTTCCCAAACAATCATTTATCTGTTAGGTTGATTGTTAGAAGTCTCTTACTAAGTGTTTGAGCATAGAAGTCTCATGTTTGTGTGCTTGAGCATAGGAAGTATCTTGCTTGTACGCTTGAGCATAAAAGTCTCTTACTTTGTGTTTGATCATTAGAAATCTCCTTCTTGTATGCTTGAGCAAATTTTAATCTTGTGTGATTATAGTGAAAATCTTTTGTAAGTACAATGAGACTGGATTACTCCCAAGTTGTAAGAGGAAATAGGATAACTTTCTTATTCTTCTTTCTTGCATTTCATATCCATTGTCAACCTCTAACTGAATCAGGTTCTATAACTTGTGTATAGAATCTAACCAAAGAGTTTTAAAAGAAAGAAAAAGTCAACATAATTCAACCCCATCTTCTTGTGTTTTTCTCACCTTCAAATGTTTATGACCTACAACAGCAAGAAGCACAGTTGGATGTAATCGAGCAAGAAGAGCATGCAGATCCTCAACCACTCGCTCTTAAGATATGGAACGCTCTAGTATTTGACAATTTCAAACCACCATCCTTGGTATAGTTTGATGTCAAGAGTGATCTCCAATAGCACATAATCACCATAAACATTCAAATGGATATCACTAGAATAACCGACTCACTTGAATTAAGTTGGATCTTTTCAAAATGGTCGGGCACTTCGATGAGTCTTTTCCTAAAAGCCAACAGCCTCAATGGAAGAAATCATGGCAAGGGAAGAATGTTATGTTAAAGGAGAATTAAAAGATGCATAAAAGAGAACATAAGACGCAAAGGAGAGAGATGGAAAAAAATTTGGGGTGCCCGACCAAAGAAGAAACTAGAACATTATTCCAATGCGAGAAAAGATGGTATTCAAGCCCGCCAAGAGGTCTCTATAGAATTTCAAACCTTTAAATATAAGGAGATAGCAAATCCTTCAAGAGGTTTATCACACCAGGGTCATTCTCAAACCCATTTCCCCCAAAGGAGACGTAATAGGAATTGAGTCGGGTAAATGGTGCAAGTATCACAGGATAAGAGGTCATCACACAGATGATTGTCACCACCTGAAGAGAGAGATAGAGCGGCTCATGAATGAGGGGTATCTAAAAATATATGTGCAAAGTAATTTCCAGAGTTTAGAAAGAAGAGCACCTCATTGAGAGCATATATATAGAGACGCCTCAACTCAAAAGGAGTCACAGTCGTTAAGAAAGTCATAATCTTATTCAAGTATATCACACAGCGAACACAATTGTTTGAGGGTTCGCAAGAGGAGGGATAGTTAAGTGCTTCAGAGAAGATGTATGCGCGCCAAGTAATTCATATCATCAATGCTCCGCCCATAGAGAAAATAGTTTCCTCAATAGAGATTAAATTCTCCAATAAAGACATAAAGGGAGTCATACCCCCATAAAGATGACTTTATGGTGATTAACCTGCAAATACATGACTATAATGTCAAAAGGGTCCTTGTGGATCCAGGAAGCTTGGTCGACGCCCTCTAATGGAATGCATTTGAAGTTTTGTTGGTGAATGATGTGATGGTTAGAAAATCATTTCCAAATGGGGAATGTGTGTGAACTTCAGCGACCTAAATCAAGCATGTCATAAGGATCATCAACCAATGCGAAGCATCTACAGGTTGATTGATGGAGACCTGGGTTTCTTAGCACTATGTTTTATGGGTGCATACTTTGGATATAATAAAATAAGGATGAACCCCAAAAATACACCAAAAATGGTGTTCATTACCAACCACAATAATATTTATTATGAGGTCATGTCATTCGTCCTTCAGAATGTAGAAGAAACTTATCAGAGACTGATTGACAATGTTTTCTCTAAGCAGATTGGTCAAAATCTAGAAGTCTATATTGATAACCTGGTAGTCAAAACTGAGGATAAAGAAAAGAACGGGATCAACTTGAGGGAGACTCTCATATCTGTGAGAAGGTACAATATACATCTAAACCTTACAAATTCTATTTCAGAGTGCAAGCCAAAAGGTTCTTATGGTTCATTCTAACTATGAGAATAATTTATGTAAATAGCGACAAGTTTAAGGAAATTATCGATATGAGGAGTTTGACTTCAGTGAAAAACGTTCAATAGTTAACGATAAGAGTTTATACATTGTCTCATTCTTTTTATCATTATGGGGCGAAAAATCAATTCATTTATTTGTGATAATAAGAAATTTAGAAAGTTTTCAATGGACAGAGGAATATGCAAAATCTTTTCAACATCTTAAGTTTTCTTGGCAACTTCTCTCGTACTGACTCACCCAAAGAAGGGGGGCCATTAATAGTATTTTATAGACATTGATAATGCAATCAATTTGGTCCGGTCCAAGAAGAAGCCAAAGAATAAATTATAGTTTACTTCATCAACAAGATCGTCAAATGGGATTACTTGCATTATCAAAAGATAGAATGACTCACATTGGAGATTTTTGACTCCTTAAGGATTTTGTGGCCCTATTTTCTAGGACACTACGTCATGATGAAAACCAACAATCCCACCGGCTAAGTTCTAAGGAAACCGGATATGGCTACGTGGTTGGTGTCATGAGAAGTTAAGCTCTTATAGTACGACATATATTTGGTATCAAGGAGTGCCATCAAGTCCCAATCCCTAGCCAATTTTTTAGTTGAGTTTAGGTCACTAGTAGAAAATAAAGTTGAGCGAGAATAATATTATAAGGACCAGGTGAGATATTAATTGAACACTCATAATACTTTGTCTCAAGGCCAAAAACAACGAGGAAGAGTATGAAGCATTGATTGGAGGAATAAATGTGGCAAAAGAAATGGGGGAGACCAGTCTTCGTGCAACAAGCGACTCGCAACTAGTTAACAATAAAATTAAGGGTGACTACCATACAAAGGAGCCTTAGTTGTTAAAATACTCACAGAAGGTTCGAGATATGTCTAAAAGATTTAAGTTTATTGAAGTGATCCATGTACCCCGAAAGGAGAACGTTAGAGTCAATTTATTATCAAAGTTCACCAACACAAAAAACATGGCCATAACAAAACAGTAATACAAGAAACCTTGGTTAACCCTAGTATAGAGGTAGAGTCGTCCAAATGATGGAGCTTGACAAAAATAAGGTATGGATTTCTCCCATAATCAGGTATCTAACAAGTGAATAGCTACCCGATGATGAAGCAGAAGAAGCAAGGAAGATCAAAAGGACATCCACCAAATACGTCATGGATATTGATAAGTTGTACAAGATGGAACGATACATGCCTAATAAAGAAAAATTTAAGTCTAGTCTTGGCATAAGTTCATGAGAGCATATGTGGAAGCCACGTAGGTGGAAGAGCTTAAGCGAGAAAATAGTTGATGATCGGATACTATTGGTCAGACATGTTGAGGGACAATGCTGAATTTGTGAACCAATGTGACATATGCCAAATATTTTTCAAACTTTATTCACCCCTCAGTCAAGATATTACATTCATTCATATCACCTTAATCATCCTATCAATGGGGTGTGGATATACTAAGGATGTTCCCATTAGTATCAGATTAGTTTAAATTCCTACTTGTGTGGGTGGACTACTTCATCAAGTGGATAAAGAGAGAAGAAGTAGCAAAAATAATAACAAAATGGGTGTGACATTTCTATTGGAGGAATATAATTTGCATACTTGGGTTACCGAAGACTATCGTATCAAACAATAGAAAATAATTCATCAGCTTATTTATGGTCAACTTCTGACGAAAGTTGGTAATTCATACGAAGTTCATTTTGGTCGAGCAATCCCAGGTAAATGTTCAAGCAGAATTAGACAACAAAATCATACTCATTAGGATGAATAAGAAGTTCGATAAGGCTAAGGGTCTCTAGGCAGAACATCTACATGAGGTAATCTACATTATATTAGAATCCATATAAAACAACCTATACATTGCTACACATATTATTCTATCCATTTGATAACATAATCGATGAGGACATTATTGAGTATCACATGTATTATGGTCGTACCACACAATCCTACGTTCATCAAGTAAATAGACCTTCTTAATAATGGTATATGGTTTGTATGTGATGCTACTAATTGAAATCAACACGCCCACATGGCGGCGAGAGCACTTTAATAATGAAAGTAACAAGACTGGGTTGAGGAGTTTTTCCAACTTGATGAATGAGTCATAAAGTGATGTGAATTCAAGATTTTACAGCAAAACATAAAGCAACATGAAGATATAATATTAAGGTGAATCCCAAAACAATGAAAGAAAGAGGCCTGGTGTTAAAGAAGGTAGTTGCATCGACCAAGATGGACAAGCTATTTACTAACTAGGAAGGGCCCTACCGAGTTTGACATAAGCTATATCGAGGAGCTTATAAATTAAATAAGATAGTTGTATCAACCAAGATGGACAAGCTATTTTCAAACTAGGAAGGGCCCTACCGAGTTTGACATAAGCTATATCGAGGAGTGATCGGGAAAATAGCAAATGTACTATTTTGCCTTTTATAGTAATAATGGGTAAATTCTCCGAATGTCGATCTCAAGGACTGCACGTCAATATTGAGTTCAAATTATCATTCAATTAAACAAAAAGTATGAATTTGGTTTTTAGAGGTAAAAATAAAAAAATAAAGGCAAAGGCAAATAAGGATGAAAATAAGGGTTTGCAAGGTAAGAGGAACAACGCCAGGGAATGTGTATGATTTATCCCTGTAACAACTCTGAGTCACTATTGCATCAACAAATATCAATTACTACCAGTTCTCAAGGGTATTTTCTCCCAAGTCCTTGGTGAGAAAACCTTTAATCAATCTACCCTAATTTTTATGTCCATAGGCAATTACGGTGAAGTTAAGCTTTATTATATCAAGAATACTCTGGTTCATACAGGGTACCCCTAGTCCTAGGTGATATCTACTACAGAGTAACCTTATGAAAACCTTATCAATGACGGTCCAGCCTAATTGATAACCACAAAACAATCTCCATTGGTCCGAAAGAGAAAACATTAAACACATCAAAAGGTTACCGTAAGAATAATATTATAAATGCAAAAGTATACTCAAATTCATTACAATTCTAAATCAGGGACACTCCTTATCATTGGGGGGTTTAGCTACTCATATTGTTCAAAACAAATGCAATATAAAAATTACACATTACAAGTATTTGGATGACTTCAATCTTCAATCGCTTCCGCTCATGAAAACCTTCAGCTCTCTGAACTCCTTTCTCTCTGTAATCCTTGATTGCTTGACAATACTGTGTTTTGCCTCATTCCAAGATGATCTTTTCTTTGGTAGAAGGTTCTCTTATATAGTGAAAATTCCAAGCAATAGATGGACATGTCCAAAAATCTCTCTGCAAGTCCGATAATCAAAAGCCTAGTGAAAAGGGAAAATTTTGGGCTTGGGCTAACATGGCCCGTGTCAGCTGACACAGGTGGCCGTGTCAGCTCACTACTTCACTTGACATGCCCATGGGGGCTTGACACGGTATGGGATAAGGCCTGACACGGGTCGTGTCAGCTGACACGGCTGACCGTGTCAAACTACTGTTTTTTGCTTCATTCTCCTTCTGCCTGACATGGCCCGTGTCAGGTGACACGGGTGGCCGTGTCAGGCCTCTTGTACCAGGATTTTCCATTCCTTTGCTTGTCGGAATTCCACAATGTCTCGCTCAGAGTTCCTCAATTCTTCCATTTGGACCTGTTGGACAAAAACACAGACATCCTACGCGTAAAATCTAGAAAATATAAAATAACACTGAGAATTAATAAAATTGCTTAAATAACTTACGGGAATGAAAATTTACTTTAAAGGTACCATAATGCGTACACAATGTCTCAAAATCTTTGGTTTCTTGTCGGATAAGCAACGAAAATATAGTGAAAATGGTGACTGATCATAACCCCAAAAATAGCTCATTGCTTGTCCTCAAGTAACGTCCTATATGATAAAGTGTCACTTTCCAAAATTTGTATTCTTACCATGATACTACTGAGAGCTTTCACCAACGCCTTCACTCTCCCTTTTATAGTTCCTGCTTTTCCTAATGAGTTTTCTGCCGCACTTCCTCATCGAGGTACCGCTTCACCTGTCAGCTTACATCACACTCTCACCAAGTCTCTCGGGGTTAAAGTGTTTTCACTCCCAATTCAGAATATGCAATATCAACTCATAAGTTTGAATAGTTTCTCCTTTCATATCAACTACACACAACACACACTTTTGAGGTCTTTCGGGTTGTAACGAGGCTTGGATTATGGTGTGGTAAATACAAACAAAAAGGAAAACAAGTGGTTTTGGGTTCAGAGCCAATGTTCATATTCTTTTCACTGTGTTTTTTTCTTTTCTTTTTCAATTGCTCAGTTTTTCTTTGATATTCTCTCTCTTTTTTCAACTGAGTGATCTTCCTTCGGTGAGTGCTTCTTTCGAACCATCGACTATATTTTGTTTTCTTAAATTTTTTATGGTTGTTTTTTCTTCTTTTTTTTTCGTACTCACCTTGGTTTTTTATACTTAAACCCCAAACTTAGAATTTAACACAGCTTAATGACATCACATTGACTCTGAACAGGGTAAGGAAGTGTTTTTGGCCGCGGGTTACATTTATGTGGTTAGACAAACAAAGGGTACAATCTCAAATGGGGTTAACAAAGGATAACATTAATAGGATGGCTAGAAAGGCTCGGGGCTATAATCAAACAACGTTCCTCAGTGTGTGTATACATGAAGTGAAACTCCCAGAGAACGTACGCAAAGTCAGAGTGATAAGACATACCTGAATATCTCTCATGATGACAAATGTGTTTGGCTTTTTATGCACTCACCATGTTAGGTAAAGCTTGATAGCATCCACAGTACTTCGAGTATGGTGTGGCTTCTTACTCAACTAGGAATGCATAGGGAACCTACTTTAGTTGAGCTTTAGAAATTGTGTCTGATCTTTTCTTCAGCAGTATCGACTTTCTGGGAAGAACCTTCGCAACAAGCAATAGTAAGTGGAGTGATCATTTCATCCACTATCTCTATTTATCATTACCTCATCCAACTATAATACCAAGAACCTGAAATACATGCAACACATGATACCCGATAGTAAAAATAAACCAAATGTTAACGGTAAAAATTGGGAACTAATCAAATAAAACATAAAACAAAAAATAAATGTAAAAAACATAGGAAAACCTCCCCCACACTTGAACTAAACATTGACCTCAATGTTTTAGAATAGCATAGAAGGAGGGTGACTCACAGTGCCCCACTGAGGGGGATGGGGCGGAAAGTGCAACATGCCCACACGAAATTCAAAATTTTCAACCTTTTCCATCTGAGTACCTTCGCCTTTTTATGCAAGGCATTGTGCAAACCTAAAATAACAAACAAACACAAACAATAATTAGAACTAGTAACGCGTGGGTTACCTCCCATAAAGCGTTTCGTTTAACGTCGCATGGCTCGACGGTTCATCCCCCTTGTTACGGGGGGTACTTCAGCCTCTAAACCTTGTTGCACCTCTTGTCCAAAACTAGGAAGCTGTCTCTTTCATCCGTATGGATTCCTTTGTGCCACAAGTCCTTTTTAACCTTCATCTCCTTACCATGTTTTCAGTTTTTATTCTTTCTCTTGGTTTTTGGAATGGAGATGGGAGTCTTTCCATTCAGGGTGGCTAATGGCAGTGATGAGAGTCGAGAGGGCCTTCCTGCATCTTTCTCTGATGTTGGCATGTTACTTTGCCTTCTCACCTCTGTCCTGATTAAGCCTACTTGATAGTGAGGTTCTGTATCTTCCTCTAGCTACTGGTCTTCAATAGCATTCAATGTTATCTCTTTGTCATGAGCTTTCAAGGTTAACGTGCCCTGGTCCATGTCGAGATTGCATCGACTTGTCTGCATGAAAGGTTGACCCATAATGATGGGTGCTGTAACACCCCAAAAATTGCCCTTCTCATTCATGCATTCATTTTTAAGTCATCTTAGCATTTCATATTGCATTTCATCATGTCAATCAGGATCAGATCCAAGAAGCTTGAACATCATCCAAGACGCTTTGTGGGGTCTATCCGGGTAATCAGCCAACACAAGGGAAAGACTTGAGTTACTGCCAACAGGTTCAAATAGAATTTATTCATCATTCCAAACACTATTTTTGAAGGAGCAAAAATCTGCTGCTGAGCTGTCATGCTCGCTAGGCGAGCAACATGGTTCGCTAGGCGAACTGACCTGTCATGCTCGCTAAGCGAGCAGATCCTTCGCTAGGCGAAGGGCACGCATTTTCAGCATATGACAGAAAGTCATGGGCTTGAGCTGCCCTCATTTGAGCCCACCCGGTCATGATATCAGGTTATAAATACTAGAGCTTCACTAAAACAAAAACCCTGGAAAAATAGTGAGAGGAGAAACATAAGGAAAAGAGGCAGCGACAGAAACCTACAAACTAATCTACAGCAACCTCCAGGCAGCTCTGAAAGGTTCACTCGGACTCATACACTTTTTCACCTCCATCTCACGCAAACCCTAACAGTGCTTTGCAAACCCAGCCGTGCCGTTCGATTTTAATCGATCTCTCCAATCAGGTTTGTCTTATTCCCGTTACTCTGTGCTTAATTTGAATACTCTGAATGTGTGAAATATTATCCTGAGGTTTTGCCCATGGGTTTAGATGTGTATGAATGTATAAAACAATACCTTGAATATTTAACCGTTTCATTTCTGAGATGGATGCCATATGGTTTGGGTTACCGAGATCGGACTGTTATCAATGAAGAATCCAAAACCCGCAGGCGTTCGCTAGCACCATCGCTAGGCGAACATGTAGCGAGGCTTCGCTAAGCGACGCAGCAGCGATCGCGACAGTATCTGTTTTTTTGTTTGTTCCAATCTATTCTGTGACATGTCTTCTATTGCATCCATGCATTGCTTTCTAACCCGTTTGCTGAGTTTTTGTGAGGGCTCATATGACCTTAAAAGAGATGGCTTGTATGGTATTCCACTTTATTTGTGGGATACCCCCCTGGAGGTCTATTCCGATTACCTATACTGACTCGCCTTCTTTGATGGTATCAGCTCGAGATCTCTGGGTTTCTGATTTCCTTAGTTGTTGTTGCTTCGGATCTTTATCCGTGTGGTACTTTTACCCCTTTCCCGTATTTTATCGCTTTCTTAGCTGGAAGACCTCAATAGGAGGTAATGTTTTTTTGTGTGTTTGAGCCCCTTGTTGGCAGGTTTACTTTATGATACATGTTTTGTGTGGTGTGGTCATCTCCCCATAGGATTGCTAGACTTCGTACAGTCTCTCATTTGCATGTCAATTAGGGTAGCACTGTTCCTTCGTCTAGGACTTCCTTTTTGCATGAGCCTTCCTAAAACCCAGCAACTCATTGATCTTTCTTCTCCTAAGAACACGTTTACTCGTTCTACTACAGGCGAGTAAGTCTCCAAAGGTCGAGTATCCGGTAGATTGCGTAGTAACGTCGTTCAACCCTTACCCCGTAGTTAGCTGAACTGCGTTTTTCTCTGATTCTCATTCCAGATGAGATACGTAGGCATAAGATGCGATGTCTTAGCGAGCACACTTCCCCCTAACCCATAGGTAGCCGAACTACGTTTTGCTCTGATTCTCATTCCAGATGAGATACGTAGGCATAAGATGCGATGTCTTAGCGAGCACACTCCCCCTAACCCATAGGTAGCTGAGCTACGAAGAGTCTGATTCTCATATCCAAATGAGATACGTATGTAGTGGATGCGATATCCGTGCGAGTCATTTTCTTTTGACCCCCCTTTTAGTAAATAACAAATTAGATAACCCACACCCTTTAGACAAGAATTACAAGAGTGGATCCCGTAGAGTACTATAGATGCGTAGGGGTGTTAATACCTTCCCTTCGCATAACCGACTCCCGAACCCAAGTTTTGGTTGCGAGACCCTGTCTTATCCTTTCCTTTTTTCCAGGTTTACTTCGAGCGTTTCCTTTCCCTCCTTTGGGATAAATAACGCACGGTGGCGACTCTTCTGTCATTTCTTTCTCGCCGGTTGTTTTTTCGCATCTCCTTTTTCAGGTTGCGACAGTTGGGGACTCTGCTGGGGACCCGGTTTCCCTAAGCGAGTCCCTCATAGCTTTTGTAGGTTGTTTGTTTATTGGGTGTTCATGCTTTTGTACAGTTATTTATTTACCCGCTTTATCTTATTGCATTGTGTACATATGATTGCCGTATCTGCTGGTTCTGTTTGTTGGGATGGGATGTTCCACAAGAGGTAAAAGGCCCAATACACAGGCTATGAGTGAACTTTAGGACACCTAGGAATAGAGTGATTCATGGGAAGCGGGTGGTATGGCGCCACTCAGCGGAACATGGTATCACGAGCAGTTCAGATTCTTATGGGGTATTATCGTTGCATACACCTGGTGTGCATATGATGATATTCTTGAAAGGATTGTTTATCCTGCGTTTCTCTTGACCTTACCCTGGCCTAGATTACACTCGTGAGTGGGGCGGGAATGAATCATTTACAGGTATTGATGGTGACTTATTCTGTTGGTGACTATTGTTCGGTTCTTGTTGGTGATTGTTGGTTCTGAAGTATAGGTTCTGAGTTGATGACTTTGTTCTATGGTTCCCGGTTCCGAGTTCATGCCGAAGTGTTGATCCTGTATTATATTACTCAGTGGGTTTCTCTCCAGGCAGTGCAACCCGACAGATGTTCAAGCGGATACAGCAACCCTGATTGCCATGTCACTGCATTGCATCACCTCAATTTGCATCATAGCATGTTTATTTTCAAAATATAATGCATAAAAAGAAAAAGTTAACCCGCATATGCATATCTGAGAAAAAATAGCATACGCATCATGCACATATCATTCTTGCATCATTACAGGTGTTCTTGAGGAGGATTTCTCATTCCGGTTCCCGTTTCAGGAAGAATTGTTGGGTATCGTCCGCACCGTTACGCAACAAGGCAGAATCAACAGAGGATCATGGATCAAGTTCAAGCAGAACTAGCAGAGATTAGGACCAACATGGCCCAGTTCATGAGTATGATACAAGGGGTAATGCAAGGGCAAGAGGAACTCCGAGCCTTGGTCCAGAGACAAGAAACTGTGATTCCCCCTGTCGGTCAGAATCCGCCAGAAGGAACCCCTGTCGATGACGCTGTTGTTACCAACCCTGTCAACAACCATGCCAATGGTGACGAAGTGCGTGGTATCAGAATCAATGGACAACCCATCATTACAGAGGTTGCTAATGCTCGAGCGGCACGTGCTCCGGTTTACCATCCTTCTCATTTGGTTGACAAGCAAGAAGATATGTTCACCATTCCCAGTGATGATGATGAATTTGGAAAAGTGGAAGAGAGAGATAGAAAGGTCGACACCCTTGCTGAAAAGATTCGCGCCATGGAGTGCCAGAATTCGTTGGGTTTCGACGTTTCTAACATGGGTTTAGTTGATGGTTTGAGGATCCCATACAAGTTCAAAGCGCCATCTTTCGACAGATACAATGGCACTTCTTGTCCCCGAACTCATGTGCAAGCTTGTTACCGGAAGATATCCGCTTATACTGATGATGAAAAAATGTGGATGTACTTTTTCCAAGACAGCTTGTCTGGAGCCTCTTTGGATTGGTACATGGACTTGAGAAAAGAATCTGTCAGAAGCTGGAGAGAGTTAGGTGAAGCTTTTCTGAGGCAGTACAAGCATAACACGGACATGGCTCCGAGTAGAACCCAGTTGCAGAGTTTGTTTCAAAAGACTGGTGAGAGTTTCAAGGAATACGCCCAGAGGTGGCGTGAACTAGCTGCGAGAGGACAACCTCCGATGTTGGAGAGAGAATTGACTGATATGTTCATTGGAACCCTGCAAGGTGTATTCATGGATTGTATGGGAAGTTGCCAGTTTGGTAGTTTTTCGGATGTTGTGATTTGCGGAGAAAGAACTGAAAGTCTTATCAAAGCGGGAAAAATCCAAGACCCTGGTTCTTCAGGTTCCTCAGGTGCTAAGAAACCATTCTCAAGGGCACCCCGAAGGAGAGAGGGTGAGACAAATGCTGTATATAATCAGGGAAATTGAAATAGAGGACAACAGTACCATCAAGTTGCTGTTGTGACTATACCAGCAACCCAACCTCAACAACCACAAAGAGGACAACCACAACAACAACAGCAACGCCAATTCCAACCAAGACAAAGAATGCCAGATCGTCATTTTGACCCGTTGCCAATGACTTATGCTGAGTTACTCCCTGAACTGCTCAGGTTAAAGTTTGTCGAACTTCGCACTATGGCTCCATTAACAAGGATTCCCGCCGGTTACGATGCTAATGTCCGTTGTGACTTTCATTCTGGTGCGCCAGGGCACCACATCGAGAAGTGTCGGGCTTTCCACCATAAAGTTCAGGATTTGATTGATGCCAAGACGATTAACTTTGCTCCTACTCCGAATGTGGTGAATAATCCTATGCCTCAGCATGGAGGGCCCGGAGTAAATAGTGTGGAAGATGGTGACAGTGATTGTGATATGGATAGCTGGGTGCGCCCGTGTGCTCTAGGGGAGAAGATCAACAACTGGATTGCTGAAGAAATAGTCCAAGTTACTCTTCAGACAGAGTAATTTTCTTTAGTTTTGCATTTTTCATGAAAACCCTACGCTCTGCCCGAGGCATAGTGGTTCATTGTAGGGCCACATCATGTTTTGAATTTTCAATGATTATCATCAATAAAGGACGTTTTGCAATCAAATTTGTGCTCACTGTCTTTCTTCTTTACTTTCATTTTCAAAACCATAAAAATGGCAATGTTTTTATTTTTTTTGTGACTTTCTTGAACTCTTTTCTAAAATAAAGCATGAAACATCGTTCGTGCAGAATTGATCTTGCGGATTCCATTAAAAACAGTTCTGTTATGGCTCAGTATGATTTCGATAATCCCATTTACCAAGTCGAAGAGGAGAGTGAAGAAGATTGTGAACTCCCCGAAGAATTGGCCAGATTATTGAAACAGGAGGAAAGGGTCATTCAACCTCATCAGGAAGAGTTGGAAGTCATTAACCTTGGTACCGAGGACGCAAAGAAAGAGATCAAGATAGGGGTTGCTTTAGAGGAAAAGGTCAAGAGAGGGTTGATTGAGATGCTGCAAGAGTATGTGGACATATTCGCATGGTCGTATCAAGATATGCCTGGTTTGGATACAGATATTGTGGTGCACAGGCTACCTCTCAGAGAAGATTGTCCTTCGGTAAAGCAGAAGCTTCGTAGAACTAGTCCTGATATGGCTGTCAAGATCAAAGAGGAGGTTCAGAAACAGTTGGATGCAGGTTTTCTAGCAGTTACCAATTATCCCCCTTGGGTGGCCAACATCGTACCCGTGCCGAAGAAGGATGGTAAAGTCAGGATGTGTGTCGATTACCGAGATTTAAACAGAGCTAGTCTGAAAGATGACTTCCCGTTACCTCACATTGATGTATTGGTCGATAACACTGCTCAGTCCTCAGTTTTCTCTTTCATGGATGGATTTTCTGGCTATAATTAGATCAAGATGGCGCCAGAAGACATGGAGAAGACGACATTCATTACACCTTGGGGCACGTTCTGTTATAAGGTAATGCCATTTGGATTGAAGAACTCCGGTGCTACCTACCAAAGAGCTATGACGACTCTCTTTCATGACATGATGCACAAAGAAATTGAAGTGTACGTGGATGATATGATTGCGAAGTCTCAGACAGAAGAGGAGCACTTGGTAATCTTGCAAAAGTTGTTTGAAAGATTGAGAAAGTTCAAACTGAGGCTGAATCCAAACAAGTGTACATTTGGAGTGAGATCTGGAAAGCTGTTAGGTTTCATTGTCAGTGAGAAAGGGATTGAGGTTGATCCAGCAAAAGTAAATGTTATTCAAGAAATGCCTGAACCAAGAACGGAAAAGCAGGTTCGTGGGTTCTTAGGGAGGCTGAACTACATTGCACGGTTCATATCACACCTAACAGCTACGTGCGAACCGATATTTAAATTGCTAAGAAAAGATCAAGCAATCAGGTGGAACAATGATTGCCAAAAGGCTTTTGATAAGATAAAAGAATATTTGCAGAAACCTCCAATTCTTATACCTCCAGTTCCTGGGAGGCCTCTGATAATGTACCTTTCAGTAACAGAGAATTCGATGGGGTGTGTATTGGGACAGCATGACGAGTCTGGTCGAAAAGAGCATGCAATATACTACCTTAGCAAAAAGTTTACCGACTATGAAACAAGATATTCGCTGCTCGAGAAAACTTGTTACGCTTTGGCATGGGCTGCTCGCCGACTAAGACAGTATATGTTGAACCATACTACCTTGTTGATTTCTAAGATGGACCCAGTAAAGTATATCTTTGAAAAGCCGACTCTTACCGGACGAGTGGCTCGTTGGCAGATGACTTTGACAGAGTATGATATCCAGTACATGTCGCAAAAGGCCATCAAGGGTAGTATTATGTCTGATTACCTTGCCGAGCAACCAATTGATGACTATCAGCCGATGATGTTTGAATTCCCCGATGAAGATATCATGTACTTAAAGATGAAAGATTGTGAAGAGCCTCTTGTCGAGGAAGGACCGGATCCTGATGACAAGTGGATACTGATGTTCGATGGGGCGGTAAACGTGAATGGAAATAGTGTTGGGGCAGTACTCATTAATCCTAAAGGTGCACATATACCTTTTTCCGCCAGATTGACTTTTGAAGTAACCAATAACGAAGCTGAGTACGAGGCCTGTATCATGGGGATTGAGGAAGCCATCGATCTAAGGATCAAAACTATGGATATTTATAGAGATTCTGCTCTAGTGATTAACCAGGTCAATGGAGACTGGAATACTCATCAGCCGCATTTGATTCCTTATAGAGATTACACCAGAAGGATCCTGACTTTCTTCAAGACAGTAAAGTTGTATCATGTACCCCGGGATGAAAATCAAATGGTTGATGCCTTAGCTACATTGTCCTCCATGATTAAAGTTCATTGGCAGAATCATGTGCCACACGTTGCTGTGAATCGACTCGAGAGGCCTGCATTTGTGTTTGCAGTCGAGTCTATTATTGATGAGAAGCCGTGGTTTTATGATATTAAGAATTTCCTAAAAAGCCAAGAGTATCCTGAAGGAGCGTCAAAGAATGACAAGAAGACATTGAGAAGGCTAGCTGGAAGCTTTTACTTGAACAAGGATGATGTGTTGTACAAGAGAAACTTTGACATGGTTCTGCTTAGATGCGTGGTTAGACACGAAGCAGACATGTTAATGCAGGAAGTACACGAGGGATCTTTCGGTACCCATGCTGGTGGTCATGCAATGGCCAAGAAGTTGTTAAGAGCCGGTTATTACTGGATAACCATGGAATCTGATTGTTTCAAATACGCTCGGAAGTGCCACAAATGTCAGATCTATGCAGATAAAGTGCATGTACCACCAAACCCTCTGAATATTATGAATTCTCCTTGGCCATTCGCGATGTGGGGCATCGATATGATTGGAAAGATTGAACCTACTGCTTCTAATGGACATCGTTTCATCCTAGTCGCGATTGATTACTTTACCAAGTGGGTGGAAGCAGCTTCCTATGCCAATGTTACCAGACAAGTGGTTGCTCGATTCATTAAGAAAGAAATTATCTATCGTTATGGGGTTCCTGAGAGAATCATCACAGATAATGGTTCGAATCTCAATAACAAGATGATGAAAGAGCTTTGTAAAGACTTTAAGATCGAACACCACAATTCTTCTCCTTACAGACCAAAGATGAATGGTGTTGTAGAGGCGGCAAACAAGAACATTAAGAAGATTGTGCAAAAGATGGTTGTGACGTACAAGGATTGGCATGAGATGTTGCCTTTCGCTTTGCATGGGTATCGTACCTCAGTGCGTACGTCAACCGGGGCAACTCCGTTCTCACTTGTGTATGGCATGGAGGCAGTCTTGCCAGTAGAAGTTGAAATCCCTTCTTTGAGGGTGATGATGGATGTAAAACTTGACAAGGATGAGTGGGTTCAAGCCAGGTTTGATGAGTTAAATTTAATTGAGGAAAAGCGATTAGCAGCTGTGTGCCATGGACAACTATATCAGAGAAGGATGAAGAAGGCCTTTGATCAGAAAGTGCGTCCACGAAGCTATCAGATAGGCGACTTAGTTTTGAAGAGGATCCTTCCTCCCGGTACAGATAACAGGGGCAAGTGGACTCCGAATTATGAAGGTCCATATGTTGTTAAAAAGGTCTTTTCTGGTGGAGCCTTGATACTTACAACTATGGATGGTGAAGATTTTCCGTCTCCTGTGAATTCAGATGTAGTCAAAAAATACTTCGCATAAACTGACCCGCTGGACAAAAAAGAAAGTCCAGGCAAAAAAAGGCATCCCGGCGAACCAAGAGGAAAAGAAAAGAAAAAGGTTCAGGAAAAGTTAGGGATAAAGAATAAAGATAATATGTACACCCGGTAAGTCGAAAACCTCCAAAGGCGGCTTAGGCAAAAATGGGTATCCCGATGGATTGAAAACCTGAAAAGGGCGATCCAGCCAAAAGTTAGGGATTAAAGCGAAGACTACAGTCTGAGTTATTTGTACTTCATCATGTTTCAGTGTCTACCATCTTGAAGGATATGATCGGTCCAATCATTCTTCTCAGAAAGCAAAGAATTTGGGGGAAATTGAAGATCTATGAGTCCTAATAGAATTGGAAAATAGTGGAATGTCGTGCTCACATTGCCAATAGGATAGTTTATTTTCTCTTTTGGCGCAATTACCTCTTCCTAGGAATTGCTTCCTGATGTATTTGCCTTTATAGGCCATTTTCAATCAATAAAAGTCGTTATTCAGTCAAATTGCTCTCTTGTTTTTTATTTTTACTGGTTTGTTTGCAAAAACGTCCGAATTTTTGATAAGCACTGCATCTAAAAACATGAAGGCTAGACAATGACATGCGGAAAGATAAAACATCTGAAAATCATTTTGAATGTTGAGTACACTTGAGTATATCTTGTCCATACGATCCCCTGGGGCATGTATGTCTTGCCATTTTGCAGGTTACTATCTTTAATTGATGGCTAAAGCAGATGAGCCAAAGTTTGTTCGAAGGAAGACCCTGTTGTTTCAACACTTTCCAGTCGTGTAAGAAGTTGGGTCGTCTAAGTGTAGTTCAAAATTTGTTTCCCCAGCATGGTCGAGAGGTTGGTGTTTTCCCAACAAGTGACTCCCCAGTTGAGTTGGTTTCTCTACCGTTCCGAGAATGTCAGATCAGTAAGTATCCTCAGCAGAATTGTTGTATATCCCCAGCGGAGTTGACAGTGCCAGACTGTATCTTCCCAGCAGAAGCGGCTGCTCCTCAGAGTTCGATGTCAGATCGATGATCTCGACGCCAGATCTATGGTCTCTTTCCTTGAAGCAGAATCTCGGTATCGTATCAGTGTTTGTTTCCCCTGCTGAGTCGTCTCTCTCGCAGATTTCGGTTGCCTTCCTCAACAGCAAGCTTCCAGTGCCATTCTCTCCCCAGTCAGAGTCTCGGTATTGTGTTACTGTCTGAACACCGCATGGCCGGTCATGTCCCCACAAAATTCATTGTGTTGTGTATCTCCAACAGCATTGTCTGGGTCAAGAAGAGTGTAATCATTCCCCCGGCAGGAGTTCTTGCCTCAGCTTGGCATTCTCCCCAGTAGAGTTCCTTGCCTCGGCTTGACGTTACTTCTAACCTAACATTTCGCATCCCTGCATGTAGAATCATATTGCATAGCATTTCCATTCAGTATGGAACATTACGCCATAAAAAAAAACTCAAACATATGCATACATGCATTAAAACCAGATTGGATCTTATATCCCCAGCAGAGACGGATCATTTTCCAACATCAGTATAGCACATTTGCAGCAGTTTCTCTTAGAAACATTCAGAATCGATAATCCCAGTGAGATTTATTTTCTCACCAGTCCGTGAAAGGAAAGCTTGATTCCCTTTCGATTTAGTCCCCGACAAGTGTCAGCCTTATTTTGACATATGCAGATGTCATCCTGGAGATACCGGTAAGTGTCGTGATGATCCCCCGTAAGGGTCTGTGCTTTTCTTTGATGTCGGTAAACGTCGAATTCCAACCGTTGGCCATCAGTAAATGGCATGTCTCTCGTGGTGTCTACAAAAAAATCATTCTGTCAACACCCGTGTGTGTCCTTTCCTTTCTTTGGTACCGGTAAACGTCATTGATTCAATGTCGGTAAACATCAGCCACTTGTTGACCATAGGTAAATGGTTTTGTCGTTTAAGATTCCCCAGCAGACTCGTTATCCGTAAATATCGAGTATTTCATCGTCGCCATCGGTAAATGGTTTCGTTCCATAAATGTTTTCTTTCCTTGGTGTCTGTAAACATCATTGTTCGATGTCGGTAAACATCAAGTTCCTTCCCGGTCATCGGTAAATGTCTGGTCTTGTTTCACTTATAAACATCTTTGTTAGGTGTCGGTAAACATCGAGTTCCTTCCCAGGCATCGGTAAATGTCTGGTCGTGAAGCGCTTTCTTTGATATCGGCGAATATCAATTCCCCAGTAGAGTCATCGGTAAATGTCTGGTCTCGTTTCATTTGTAAATATCTTTGTTCGATGTCGGTAAACATCGAGTTCCTTCCCATTCATCGGTAAATGTCTGGTCTTGTCAGTAGACATCGAGTTCCTTCCCAGTCATCGGTAAATGTCTAGTCTTGTTTCACTTACAAATATCATTTTCCTCCCCAGTGAAACCGCCATCGGTAAATGGCCCCGCTTTCTTTGATATCGGTAAATATCAAATTTGTTTTGAAGCCGCCATCGGTAAATGGCCCCGCTTTCTTTGATATCGGAAAATATCAGATCTGTTTTGAAGCCGCCATCGGTAAATGGCCTCGCTTTCTTTGATATCGGTAAATATCAAATCTGTTTTGAAGCCGCCATCGGTAAATGGCCTCGCTTTCCTTGATATCGGTAAATATCAGATCTGTTTTGAAGCCGCCATCGGTAAATGGCCCCGCTTTCTTTGATATCGGTAAATATCAGATCTGTTTTGAAGCCGCCATCGGTAAATGGCCTCTTTTTCTTTGATATCGGTAAATATCAAATCTGTTTTGAAGTCGCCATCGGTAAATGGCCTCGCCTTCTTTGATTCATCACCTACAGAGTGCAAATTCTCCGGTTCTTTTGGTATTCAATCCCAACTTACCTTGAAAGTCTGATAGCCGTTGCTTTCATCCGTTCAGGTTCACAGTTGATTGAATAGGGGCAGCTGTAACACCCCAAAATTTGCCCTCCTCATTTATGCATTCATTTTTAAGTCATCTTAGCTTTTCATATTGCATTTCATCATGTCAATCAGGATCAGATCCAAGAAGCTTGAACATCATCCAAGACGCTTTGTGGGGTTTATCCGGGTAATCAGCCAACACAAGGGAAAGACTTGAGTTACTGCCAACAGGTTCAAATAGAAGCTATTCATCATTCCAAACACTATTTTTGAAGGAGCAAAAATCTGCTGCTGAGCTGTCATGCTCGCTAGGCGAGCAGCATGGTTCGCTAGGCGAACTGACCTGTCATGCTCGCTAAGCGAGCAGATCCTTCGCTAGGCGAAGGGCACGCATTTTCAGAATATGACAGAAAGTCATGGGCATGAGCTGCCCTCATTTGAGCCCACCCGGTCATGAAATCAGGTTATAAATACTAGAGCTTCAGTAAAACAAAAACCCTGGAAAAATAGTGAGAGGAGAAACATAAGGAAAAGAGGCAGCGACAGAAACCTACAAACTAATCTGCAGCAACCTCCAGGCAGCTCTGAAAGGTTCACTCCGACTCATACACTTTTTCACCTCCATCTCACGCAAACCCTAACAGTGCTTTGCAAACCCAGCCGTGCCGTTCGATTTTAATCGATCTCTCCAATCAGGTTTGTCTTATTCCCGTTACTTTGTGCTTAATTTGAATACTCTGAATGTGTGAAATATTATCCTGAGGTTTTGCCCACGGGTTTAGATGTGTATGAATGTATAAAACAATACCTTGAATATTTAACCGTTTCGTTTCTGAGATGGATGCCATAGGCTTTGGGTTACCGAGATCGGACTGTTATCAATGAAGAACCCAAAACCCGCAGGCGTTCGCTAGCACCATCGCTAGGCGAACATGTAGCGAGGCTTCGCTAAGCCTTTGCTAAGCGACGCAACAACGATCGCGACAGTATCTGTTTTTCTGTTTGTTCCAATTTGTTCTGTGACATGTCTTCTATTGCATCCATGCATTTCTTTCTAACCCGTTTGCTGAGTTTTTGTGAGGGCTCATATGACCTTAAAACAGATGGCTTGCGTGGTATTCCACTTTATTTGTGGGATACCCCCTGGAGGTCTATTCCGATTACCTGTACTGACTCGCCTTCTTTGATGGTATCAGCTCGAGATCTCTGGGTTTCTGATTTCCTTAGTTGCTGTTGCTTCGGATCTTTATCCGTGTGGTACTTTTACCCTTTTCCCGTATTTTATCGCTTTCTTAGCTGGAAGACCTCAATAGGAGGCAATGTTTTTTTGTGTGTTTGAGCCCCTTGTTGGCAGGTTTACTTTGTGATATATGTTTTATGTGGTGTGGTCATCTCCCCATAGGATTGCTAGACTTCGTACAGTCTCTCATTTGCATGTCAATTAAGGTAGCACTGTTCCTTCGTCTAGGACTTCCTTTTTGCATGAGCCTTCCTAAAACCCAGCAACTCATTGATCTTTCTTCTCCTAAGAACACGTTTACTCCTTCTACTACAGGCGAGTAAGTCTCCAAAGGTCGAGCATCCGGTAGATTGCGTAGTAACGTCGTTCAACCCTTACCCCGTAGTTAGCCGAACTACGTTTTTCTCTGATTCTCATTCCAGATGAGATACGTAGGCATAAGATGTGATGTCTTAGCGAGCACACTCCCCCCTAACCCATAGGTAGCCGAACTACGTTTTGCTCTGATTCTCATTCCAGATGAGATACGTAGGCATAAGATGCGATGTCTTAGCGAGCACACTCCCCCCTAACCCATAGGTAGCCGAGCTACGAAGACTCTGATTCTCATATCCAAATGAGATACGTATGCAGTGGATGCGATATCCGTGCGAGTCATTTTCTTTTGACCCCCCTTTTAGTAAATAACACATTAGATAACCCACACCCTTTAGACAAGAATTACAAGAGTGGATCCCATAGAGTACTACGGATGCGTAGGGGTGCTAATACCTTCCCTTCGCATAACCGACTCCCGAACCCAAGTTTTGGTTGCGAGACCCTGTCTTGTCCTTTCCTTTTTTCCAGGTTTACTTCGAGCGTTTCCTTTCCCTCTTTTGGGATAAATAACGCACGGTGGCGACTCTTCTGTCATTTCTTTCTCGCCGGTTGTTTTTTCGCATCTCCTTTTTCAGGTTGCGACAGGTGCCTCATCATCTTCAGGTATATCTAGGATTACAAAATTAATCAGAAAACTCAAGTCCTCTATTGTTACCAGGACGTCTTCTGCTATACCACATGTATCCTTTCTCGAGTGATCCGCAAACTTCAGATTTGTCTTTGTATCACTGACATTTTTAATACCCAACCTGTGATAGATTGATAATGGCATCAAACTCACACTAGATCCAGAATCTATTAGTGCCCTTTTGAAGGTTCTTCCTTTAATTGTGCATGGTATTGTTACCGTTCCAGGATCATTCTGTTTGTTTGGAATTTTCTTCTCCCGTGAATATGCGCTATACTTTTCCTTCCAGGTTACCTGTTCTTCTGCTGTTGGTTTCTTTTCAGCCATTACCTCTTCCATGAATTTCTTATACATGGGCATTCTTTCGAATGCTTCAAACAAAGACATATGACCCTCAACCTTTTTAAACATTGTCATGAATTTCTCCAAGTCTGACTCGCTTGGTTCCTTCTTTGTCACTCTCTGAGGCTAGGGCAACTTAACCACTGGTTTAGTCTCCTTTATAAATTTCCTCTTCAGTCGGCTCGCCCAGTGATATAATTTTTTTCTTTTTAGCAGCCTTTTTCTTTTTCGTCGTGACAGTACTAATATTTTCTTGACGTCTTGGATTTTGAACTGTTTCACTTGGTAAGGAACCTGGTGTTCGAGAACTTGCTAGTTGTTGTGCTATCTGCCCCAACTGAACTTCCAGATTCTTTAGAGAGGCGGTGGTGTTTTTCTGATTGTTTCTCGTCTCTTCTTCAAATTGCCTATTTTGAGCTGCCATGTTTTCAATGGCAATCTCCCAGTCTGCTTTCCTTGGAGCTTGTTGTTGTTGTTGATATTGAGTCTGATATTGACCTTGACCCTGTTGTGAAACATTCCCTTTATGATCTTTCCAGTAGAAGTTTGGATGATTCTTCCAACCTGGATTGTAAGTGTTAGAGTAGGGGTTGTTCTGCTGTAAAAAATTTATCTCTTCAATTTGTTGAGGGGTTGCAAAGCAATATACAGTGTGGTGAGGTCCATTACAAATTTCACAAGTGATGGTCTGAGCAGGTTGAATTTGAGTTACCTGTTGAGTACTTATATTCATCGCTTTTAATTTCTTCTCCACTTCAGCAGCGACTGTCTCTTCCAAACGGATTTTATTTGCTTCTACTTTCAGGTCAATGACTCCTTTAGGTTTGCTTGTACACCTATCACATAATTCCAGATGCTCATTTGCGGCTATCGCTTCAATGATCCTTTTAATACCGGTGGCTGTTGAGAAATTTGTTGATCCACTAACAGCTGTATCAATTAACTGTTTTGTCTTTATTTTTAGCGCATTCATAAACATCTGCATTTGTTCAGTCTGATCCATATTATGAGTTGGGCATGCTACCAGGACCCTTTTGAATATTTTGTAGGTATCTCCCAAAGACTCACCATCTTTCTGTTTGAAGTTCAAGATTTCATACATTTTTCTCAGAAGTACTGATGCGGGAAAATACTCATTTAAGAAAGTTGTTTCCATCTCTTCCCATGATGTAATACTACCAACTGGAAGAGAGTAGAACCACTCTTTCGCCTCTTTAGATAAAGTGAACGGGAACATTCTTAACTTCTTTGCTTCATCGGTATGACCATCAATTTTCAAAGTAGTACTCAAGGTCAGGAATCTCTGCAGGTGCTTGTTGGCATCTTCGTTAACCTTTCCAGTGAAAGATTTTATCTCAAGTTAATTTATTATGCTAGGATACAGTTGAAAGTTCGCCACATTCACCGGTTGGTTGACAATGGTCAATCTATCACCCGGTGCATTTGCCCCTCCATAGTCACCTATGAGTCTTTCCTGAGGTGGAGGCGGTGGAATTGGAGGAATTTCAGCCATAGTTTCTTTTTCTGAATCTGAGTGATCAGAGGGAACTTCTTCTTTGGAATCCAATCTAGCATTTCTACGTCTCCGGTGAAGGGTTCTCTCAATTTCTATGTCAAAAAGAAATTTTGCTGAGGGCTCTCCTCACATACACAGATTAGTGAATGAAAATATATAAATGACAGAAAAATAATTTTATTGCAGAGCAACAAAATTTTAATTGAACTTAAAATTAAACTCTATATTTTGGCAGTCCCCGACAACGGTGCTAAAAACTTGATCAGGAAAATAACAAGTGTACTATTTTGCCTTTTATAGTAATAATGGGTAAATTCGCCGAATGTCGATCTCAAGGACTACACGTCAATATTGAGTTCAAATTATCATTCAATTAAACAAAAAGTATGAATTTGGTTTTTAGAGATAAAAATACAAAAATAAAGACAAAGGCAAATAAGGATGAAAATAAGGGTTTGCAAACAACGCCAGGGAAAGTGTATGATTTATCCCTGTAACAACTCTGAGTCACTATTGCATCAACAAATATCAATTACTACCAGTTCTCAAGGGTATTTTCTCCCAAGTCCTTGGTGAGAAAACCTTTAATCAATCTACCCTTATTTCTATGTCCATAGGCAATTACGGTGAAGTTAAGCTTTATTATATCAAGAATACTCTGGTTCATATAGGGTACCCCTAGTCCTAGGTGATATCTACTGCAGAGTAACCTTATGAAAACCTTATCAATGGCGGTCCAGCCTAATTCATAACCACGAAACAATCTCGATTGGTCCGAAAGAGAAAGCATTAAACACATCAAAAGGTTACCGTAAGAATAATATTATAAATGCAAAAGTATACTCAAATTCATTACAATTCTAAATCAGGGACACCCCCTAGCATTTGGGGGTTTAGCTACTCATATTGTGCAAAACAAATGCAAGATAAAAATTACACATTACAAGTATTTGGATGACTTTGATCTTCAATCACTTCCGCTCATGAAAACCTTCAGCTCTCCGAACTCCTTGCTCTCTGTAATCCTTGATTGCTTGACAATATTGTGTTTTGCCTCGTTCCAAGATGATCTTTTCTTTGGTAGAAGGTTCTCTTATATAGTGAAAATTCCAAGTAATAGATGGACATGTCCAAAAATCTCTTTGTAAGCCCAATAATCAAAAGCCCGATGAAAAGGGGAAATTTTGGGCTTGGGCTGACACGGGTGGCCGTGTTAGCTCACTGTTTCACTTGACACGCCCATGGGGGCTTGACACGGTATGGGATAAGGCCTGACACGGCCGACCGTGTCAGGCTACTGTTTTTTGCTTCATTCTCCTTCTGCCTGACACAACCCGTGTCAGATGACACGGATGGCAGTGTCAGGCCTCCTGTACAGGGATTTTTCCATTCCTTTGCTTGCCGGAATTCCCCGAGTTCCTCGGTTCTTCCACCTGGACCTGTTGGACAAAAACACAGACATCCTACACGTAAAATCACGAAAGTATAAAATAAAACTGACAATTAATAAAATTGCTTAAATAACTTGCAGGAATGAAAATTAACTTTAAAGGTACCATAATGCGTACACAGTGTCTCAAAATCCTTGGTGACTGATCAAGGAGCTTATAAATTAAAAAGCCTAGAAGTTGAAGAGGTCAAGATCCTAGTCCGCTTTTATTTAAGGAAGGCATTTGACTTGATAAGATTAAGTTAATATTTTCTTTCCCTTTAATAAATTTAGTTAGGGGTTCATGAAGATTTGTCCCTTCCTTTTTCAACGAGACACATGTTTCACAAGTTCCTATTGAGTTTCTAATATTAGTCATTTCTAATTTAAGCGGTTTATTGCTTTCTTCAAGAAACTTTAGATACTCTTTAAGGTTTAAGTTACGTTTTTTAGTCCTATCATTTTCCTCAATCAACTTAGGACTTATTTTAAACAATTGCTTGTAAGATGGATTAGTTACCTCATAATCATCTTCCTCGTAGGATGCTTTCAAGAAAACTTCATTTTCTTTGTTTGAAGATGATTCTTCTATAGTTCCCTGAGGTTTACTCTCTTCATTTGTGGAGGCTTTGTCTCTTCTTTTGAAGATTCCATCAGACGATGCTTCTTCTTCACATCCTCTTATAGATAAATTTTCTTCATTTGATGTTGAATCCCCCAAGATCATTCAACTATTGAGTATTTTATTTTGAAGAGACCATGAGAGCTTTTTTATAGGAGTTTGATGAGTTTGTTGGTGATTCTTCGGTCTTTGGGTTAAAACCTTCATCTTTAAGTAATTGAACTAACTTGTTCAACTTTTCTATGATTTCACCCTTCTTTAATTTTTCCTGAAGTTTATGAGCACTCCCATCTTTTGATTTAACGATTGGATTAAGTTTCCAATTCTTAACTTTTAGATATTGATTAGTAACATACGTTCCAATATGATTTCTAGCAATTCTAAACTTAAAAAAAAGTTGATGAATGATACCTTTATCATTTTTGCCTCGTGTGTTCAATTCCTCTTGTTACTTGGAGAAACTACATATATCATATCAAGATTATCTCACATTTCCTTGGCTGTTTTGCAATTATAAATATATATAAGTTTTTATCATCTAAAGACATTACTATAAAAAAATTGGTTTTGAAATCAATTTCAAATTTTCTCTTTTCTTCTACCGTTCAAAGGGAATCAGGATTATCTACTACTTCTCCATCTATTTGGTAAGTAGGGATAAACGGACAGTTCATTAGAGTTTCCTACAATTCATAATCAATATTTTGAATAGAGGTTCTAAATCTAGATTTCCATATTTCAAGCCTAGCATCATTAAATAGTGTAGGAGTGTTTAGGAAAGATCTCTTGTTAAAATAGATGTTGGATGTCATCTTCCTCTTGAGACGATTAGTCCATTAATATGAGTTAAGGTCTGATACCACATGTTGGAGATGTGACTCCACGCATAAGAAAAATGATAGTTTGAAAAACTTTTATGGTTATTTTCAAAGTTTAAAAACATTTTAAAACTTATCAACAAAAATTAATAATGCATAAAATAAAGAATTAAGGGAAAGAGAAAATACATGAGGAATTATAGAGGTTCAGTCAAAATGAAATGACCTAATCTTCTCCCCAATATTTTTTCTTGAGAGTGTCTAGTAAAACTTAAGAGCCTTTAGTAGGTTGAACTCTCGAACCCCCTTATACAAGGAAAAATGAAGTTTTAGACTAACTTCCAACCAAACAACGAGCAACTGAGAAAAGTAGTTAGTCTTCCTTCCAAATGGTAGATTGAAGTAGTTAGTCTTCTTTCTAAATACCAACTTGGAGCGGTTAATCCCCATGCTAAACCGAGATTTTACACGGTCTTATCTCGAACCAATGTGAGCTTTTGAACTAGGATGAACTCACGAACCGAATCAAGGTTTTGACCATGTTGACCATGAACCACTGGGATTTTAAACTGGGATTATCTCAAACCAAAGAATTTTTTTTACCGAGTTTAGCTTATGAACAAAATCGGGGTTTTTACCAGGATAACCATGAACCAAGTTGAGATATTAAACTAGGTTGATCTCGAACCAAAGAAAGCTTTTGAACGGGCTAAGCTTACGAACCAAAACAGGGACTTATAACCTAATTCCCCAAACCAAAGCTTTTAAAGATTTTAGCTTTGAACCTAGACAAACAATCCATTATGGATAAATTATTCAACCAAGATAAAAATATTCCTTTGTGAATTTATAAATATAACCTTTCAGAATACAAAATTTTTTCACTAAACAAAAAGAACTTTCTCGAAAGCGCTACGATTGATTTTAAGTGAGAAAGTGAACATTATTTTTAGAGAGAGTGAAGAGTGAGATAGGAAGCTCAAGTTTTATGTATGTCAAATTGTAAAGGAAATAACCTCTATTTGCAGGCTTGAGGGTGATACAGAAAATGATTTTTTCTTGGGCCAAGATTAATGTGTCAATTGATTGGCACTTTGCTCCAATCGATTGGAAGCCCTAAAAGTAAGCGATTAGGAAAGTTAAAAATGAAAGAAAAATTCTAGAGACATTATCATACATTAAGACGTTGTCACAAACTTTTAAGGACAATTTTTTTACTAATCCAATCGATTGGGTATGAGTGTCAATCTAATGGATGATAAAAAATTTGTCCAAAATCATTCAGATGGTTTCAGATTCATTTGACACGACTCCAAAACATTTTTAGGAATATTCTCTTAACAAATAGAGGCTTGGAAACTTATGTTTTATGTGTGTGTGTGTGTGTGTGTGTATGTTTGTGTGTGTGTGTGTGTGTGTGTGTGTGTGAGAGAGAGAGAGAGAGAGAGTGTGTGTGTGTGTGTGTGTGTGTGTGTGTGTGTGATTTAGCGGTATAACTTTATGAAAAAACCCTTTATATTCTTACAAATTATAGTTCGCTTAGATGTGGCAGGGCAAGCTTTCACACTTCCTCTCTTTCAAACTTTGAAGCTTCAAGATTTGTTGAGTAAATCAATCATATAGGAACTTTCTTGAATATTCCTTGGAGACGATGCTTGAGATTTAGTCAAGTTAAGTACCATCATCGGAGAATAATTATAGTGATCATCAAACCATAACTTGTCTTCTTGCATCTTTAACTACTTTGATATTTGAATCCTTATAGGTTGTAAAGGTTGTTATGCAAGTTTAGTTTCTATACAAGTAGGTTGCCTCATTAAACACTCTTTTTAGTTGTCATCAGCAAAAGAACGTTATCAATAGCTTCTTTGATTGATTACTTGCAACACATTGTTCCACAATTAGCAGGTTTGGTTAAGTTCATACCTCTCCTTCGTCTTTTTAAGGCAAGACTTCAAGTCGGCTTCCATTTTCTTTGAAAAATAAGAGTCTTCGAAAAAAGCTCGGCCTAGTATGCCACTCATTATTAGGTAAATACCAAGTAGTTATAACATATTCTAGGAGCCCAATATCTTCACCCTCTCAACATCTTCAGTCCCATTAAGATGGTCGTAAATAAACAACAACTCATCAAAACTCCTCTACCAAAAGTGGAATTCTTCTTCCCCAAAAACGGTGAAAGATCCACTTTTTAGATGTCCACTTCCACCACCTTCCAAGAAAATTTCAGCCTCCAAATATATGGAGGCAGTGTCGTCCAAGTTAATCGGCCTCTTACCAGGGGTGACTTCGCACTTTCGATGGAAGAAGGTGGACGAACAGTAGTCACGAGAACATCCTTGATAACTCTCACCTGGAGCATTTTTATCTTTTCTTAGTTTCCTGATTTTGGAAGTCTGTCAGGTCACTTTGATGGTTGGGATTCACTTCACCTTTACGATCTTTAGCTTTCTCCATCATCGATTTTCTCTCTTCCACTAAGGGGGGGGGGGGGGTCATCCTCTATACAATAATAAAATTAATTGGTCAAAACTAACTAAGATTTATAAGTAAGGGTGAAATATAAAGAAGATAACTTAACCATAAAAGCTATCAATTCAAGAAGATCTCCCTCATATATTAGCATATCTTTCACCCATATAATATATAATTGTTCCAATAGATCGACCATTTTCTTTTTCGTCTCACTAAGTTTCTTTGGGTCATAGCACATGATAGTAAGGTGTTCATCCTCCCAATAGAGAGAACATATATGAACCATCTTCTTCGTACACAACCTCTAGGCAATGAAGATTGCCCTTAACACCGAAAAATTTATCTTTCCAATGCTTTTTAATTGCGAAGTTCTAGGAGAGAGAAGAGCTCTCCCAAGGATGGAACTCATACAATTTCATCCATATTGGTGCCTTTTATCTCATATAGTGAGAAGAATATACCTATCCTAGGCGTAATGCCAATGCCCCATCTGAGAATCTTAAATCCTCAGACAAAGGTTAAACTTTTCAAATGCAATTGAGAAGGGGCAACGTTGACGATCTTTATGATACTGGCCTGGAAGATTGTAAAAGGAATGCCAACCCTAAAGTCAACAATAACCCCGATATAGAAGTAGAATTACTTATCATCCACCCCCTGAGGTCGCCGTATGCAAACTATTCGTCTTCCACACACGACTCCAATATCAAGTCGAACTCGCTTCTAGTGTTAGACAATTTCAGACCTACTCGATAGATATGCTAGCAAAGAAAATGCAGGATAAGGCAAGATAGGAATGGCAGAAAACGGAAAGTAAAGTAAAGTTGGAAGTGATTAAATGAGGGAAGTGTGAACTGAAGTGGTATTGTTTGCCTACTTAAAGGCAGAAGTGAAAGACAAAGAAATGACAATGTTAAAAACTACTTTATTAGAAATGTAGAGAATGGGAGTAGCTCATAATGATTATATGATTCCCAAAGCATTTGATAATAATTAGAGCTAGTTTAAAATTGTTACACCTACGATAAATGGAAAAGTCATAATTTAAGTTAACCAACGGACAACGGTCGACCACAACCATAGTTCACCAAATCAATGAAGCTAAAGGAAACTCGCCAAAAAAGAATGTCGGTTTCATAAAAACATTTCAACCATTCGTGACTCATGCTTGGGGACTATTAAATGTGTGACCTCTTGATTGATCTTAATAAAACATTCCAGGCCTATGCGACACATGCTTGGGGTCTATGTACCGTTAGGTCTATATGGGACATACTAGCAAAGTAAAGTGACTCGTCAACACGAAGGAGAACACAACCCAAGATTAAGCCTCACTCTAAGAATTTCTAGCAAGGTCAGAAGAGCTTGCCACAAAATAATGAGGCCAAGCTACCATACTGTAAGATCAGCTCGACCCTTAGGGTGTGTTTGGTTCGGGGGTAAATGGAAGGAAGGGGTAGGAATATTTCTAATTAAATGTGTTTGGTTCAAAATTTATGAGTGGAGGGGAGGGGGAGCAAAACCCCTCCCAAACACACTTTTTACATTCTCCCAAATCGGGGGGATTTGGAGGGGAAGGGAGGGGAGGGGATGTGAACTTTGATATTTTAAAAAATATATATATTTACTAAAATATCATCAGTTTTATTTTAGTATTTCAATGTTATTCATTTTCTTTCATTTACTACTTCTCTTTTGTGCGATTTTTCTTTGTTGCTCCCATAAATTATTATAAATGTTCTTCACCTTCAAATTAATTTTCGTATTTTTGTTATTAATATAAATTATAATAATTTCATTTCTTTTATAGTTTTTTGTATTTTTATATTCATTAACATTCATTTCTTTTTCTTCTAATTTTGTTATCCTATTATATTTAGTATATCCAATTTCAAACCACATTCATTTTTTATTTTATATTATATATATATATATATATATATATATATATATATATATATATATATATATATATATATATATATATATATATATATATATATAGAGAGAGAGAGAGAGAGAGAGAGAGGAGAGAGAGAGAGAGAGAGAGAGAGAGAGAGAGATGATTCATTACGATTTAAAAATTATTATCAAAATGTAGTTTAATTTGTGTCAGAGAATTATACTTTGAATCAAATATACTCAATTTTTTAAACATTATGTAATAAGTTATATCTTTTTTAATCACTCAAAAATATAAATTTTGTGTTTAATTATTTATGCATATGTTATTATCAAAAAAAATACTTATAAATTTTTTACTTTTTAAATATCACATGACTTATATAAGATCATAAAGATAAAAATATAAATTACTAATAAAATATTACCCTTCCCTTTGTGAATCAGACATATTTTTAATTAAATTTTCTCACTTCCCCTTCCCTCTCCTCTTTTGAATCAAACATATATATAATTAAAAAATTCTGTTTCATCCCATCCCCCTCATTTGAACCAAACAATCAGTTCGACCAAGGTTACACAATACCACGGGGGAGGCAACCAAATAAAGGGACTTTATTTTATATATATATTATATATATATATAGATATATATATATATATAATATAATATATATATATATATATATATATATATATATATATATATATATTATATATATTATATATATTATATAATATATATATATATATATATATATATATATATATATATATATATATATATATATAACATATTCAAGACAAGTGAATGGTCATTAATAAAACAGACTCAAAACAGGGAAACAATGGCATAATGGGCATTAACTAGTCTTAAATATTACGGTCACTGAGACTCATATATATTCATATGACACGAAGACAAGTAATTCATACACAGATCTTTTATAGTTTGATCAAGGCTTTGATGACCCTCACTAGTAAAATTACATTGGTGTACTTTTCCGAGCATATGTCAGGATTTGTTAACACCTGTGTCAAACTTAATATATTTACACTTTCAACAACTATGTGTAGAAATCAAATTAATCAATCCTTTAAATTATCTAATACTATCGTGATAATCAAGTATGTAAAGTTTCAAATAATTTAAATATGTATTGTTATATATTCTAATAGTTGATATTTACACATATTTTGAATAATTTATTATATATAAAAATGTAAGCGGTTTGGTTTGGACCGATTTTTAATAAATAAAAATTTGTTTGAATCTCTATTGGTTTAGTTTGATTTGATTTTTAAGTGTTTTTTAAAAATGGAACCAAACTAAACTGATTTGTTTGGTTCGGTTTGGTTTGATTGATCGCTTTACAATATTTTTTTCAAACATTATATTCATTTTGTGTATTCTTTGCTATCATATCTTTCGGTGTATTTTATAATATTATGTTTTCAAATAATATATTTCATATAATATATTTCAAGCTCTATTTTTTAAACAACTTAGAAGGTATTTGTAATCCATACTAAGCAAGGACATCATTTTTGATTGCATCATAAAATAAATTCATTATCGAATACAAAAAATTGACACTTTACATGAGAAGGTTGTGAAGAGATTTGAAAGTTTAACAAGGAAAATACAATAATAATAACAAAAAAATTTAATATACATAAAATTAACATATTTCACACCTCAAACACACATCAAAATCATTTTGTAACAAGACTAAAAGGAAATTCGTTGAAGAAGAAACCAAAAAGGTTTAAAAAATAGATGAAAATTAACTGAGAGAACTTGAACATGAATATGGCAACCATAATTTATAAGAATGACGGTGGCGAGAGAAACAGTGGTAGCAGACAGCTAGAGTAACAGTTTGGTGAGAGTAAGTTTTTGTGGCTTATAGTTTTGATTTTTTATGTTTGAAGTATGGTTTTTGCTACATATTTTGTTGAAAGGAAGGAAGTGTAAACAAAGATGAAGAAGGGTTTGACCGATACAAAATTTAAGTTTAATAATAGGATAAATAAAAAAATTAAATATTTATAGTCATTGGTTTGATTCATTGATTTAGCTATTCCTAAAAACTAAAATCGAAAATCAAATCAAATCAACCACCTTAGTTTTATTGGTAACCAAACCAAAAACAATCAATTTTTTTTAGTTTAATTTGGTTTTGAATATCGATTTAATTAATTTTTTTTATCCGTTTACACCTCTAGTTTCACGCTGAAATAAATTGATATAATAAATATTAAATAATTTTTTTAGATAGAAACAAATATAACACATGACCATAATTGATAATTGGCATTGGTGTTGAATATTACATAACATTTGTTAGATTGTTTACTTAAGGTTTTTTGTGAACTTTCATTAGGTTTATAGTTTATTTTAGTCAATTAGAACCATATCATTATTCATTCATGCACACACCTATCATACACCATGTCATTCATACATTTGTTTTTCCATACATTGTTCTATCATATTGTCCATAATTGACATTTGTCTTACATTGCAGTAAGTACTTGTTAGTATGGATGTTTAGAAAATTAATTTGTATTTACATTAAAGGTTTAGTTTTGATTATTTAGGATTGTGTCTTTGCATTCTATTTCAAAGAATAAATTATGTTCTAATTGATTTTGTCTTGATTTTGTTCTTAATTATTAGGTTCTAGCAAGAAGTTTTTTTTATAAATTATAAATAATAGGATAATAAAGTGAATTGTGTGAATTCGGTAACAAGTCAAGAATTCGAAAAGAGATAAAAACACATTTGTTTTGCATTAAAATTCAAGGATAATTACATTTGTGTACATTAAAGCAAATTAAACAAATAAAAAAAACATGTCCAAGTGTGGAGGGGCCTTCAAGCTTGCTATTTTGATTTGATTGTGTTGTGTCATGCGTTAGATCATTTGGGTCTTTTCTCATCAACCTTAGTACAAACATGGATAGGTCTGACTTTGAGCAGAGATTTTGTCCTATTGCAACAGAAAAATAGTGTCAAATTAGCATGAATTGGCAAAGAATACAAAGGCAAAAAACCAAGCAGAAAAGCGAATAGCAGTGTATTACATATTGAGACACAGCGTGAGCTTACACTAAAATGTTAAGGCATTGCTTATCCTCTTAGAAAGTGTATTGAAACTCACTACCAATTGCATAATTTTGATAGCAAGAACCAGAATCCATACCTCTATGCAAACCCTAAAAAATCATAATATAAAGGGGAGACGTTTTCATAGATGAGGAGGGAGGAGGCATCTATTATCATAAAAAATCAATGTAGTAAAACATCCAAAAAAAACATAGTAAACAAAAGGAGGGGAGAAACTATCACATAACAATTCAAAAATCCAGCATATAACAGATAGCAATTTCGTTCAAAAAAGATAGGAAAGAAGAAGATTTATAAAAACGAAATCAAGGTTGAGACGTTCTTACCTGACGAATCCAGATTCACTTCTTTCAACTTAGGTACCATTTTGATTTCTCCTCTTTACCCGGTGTCAATTTGGGATGTTGATTTATTACTGAGCATTTTCTTTACCTTCATCTTGTTTAATTTAACATGAGTTGTTTCGAAATCATAGCTTGGGCCTTACTATTCACGGTCGTTTTGCTAATTTGAACTTGCTTACCCAATTTTGTGTGTTTGATGTCCGGAAATTTTGAGCTTGGATGTGTCGTTTCTAGCTTTAATACAAGCTTTTTTCTTTGAGTACGATTGAATTTTTCATTTGAGAGTTCATGAACAGAGGAACGTGGTTTTGTATGTGGGTTCCGATTTGGGGTATTTGATACACCATGAACATGAAATCTGGGTTTAGATTTACTGTTTGGGATTGGAAAGAGAGGAAGTGTGAGAAAGGGGAGGGGGCGACCGTGTTTCTGGTGCAAGAAGAAGTGGCCGTGTGAACTTGTTTAGGGTTTTTATTTCCCTCTTTTAAATGTTAAAGTCGAGTCTGGTCGGGAAGGATCCGACCAGCTCCAAGACCATGATGTCCGCACATTAGGGCCCAACCTTTTTTTATTTTAAAAACTTTTGGTTAGTTTTGTTATATGTATTAATGAACGTATTTAACTTTCAACTAGTCACCCATGTTTGGGTGGTTGAGGCATTCGCTACTTCCCACCAGGCCATGAGTTTGATCCTTGGTGACATCATATCTTAGTTTTATTTGCTTTTATTTTTATACTTGTCATTTTATTGTGAATTTTATTATATAACTTCTTAAGATTTTGTTTACCATTTTGCACCTTTTATATTTAGTCCTATTTTTTTCAATACTTGTTAATTTTACTCCTTTCGATTTAATTTTTAAGTGTGTTGTAAATATAACTTGTTGTCTTTTTTATTATTCACTCGACTTACTCTTGGGCCTTCTTACAATGAGCTTTTAAGCAACGTCAACTTAACTTTTAATAATTTCAAACATTTGTACATTAGTCATTTTAATTTAATTTCAAGACATTTTCATATTTAAAATTGGAAGAAAAAGATTACTTGGGTGAAAGGTCTAGTCGTAGTCCTGAATGCTAGGCCCAAGTTGTAAGAACTTGCAAGCCATAAGTGTTTGTCTTCCCTCCAAAACACTTATAAATATTCAAGACATTTTCATAATTAAAATTGGAAGAAAAAGATTACATGGGCGAAAGGTCCAGACATAGTCCTGATTATTAGACCCAAGTTGTAAGAGTTTGCAAGTCATAGATACTCGTCTTTCAAGCCTAAAAATATATTAAACCAATCAAACTCTTTTTTTCTCCGTCGTGCGATTGATCAGAAGAAAAAATAAAAAACGAAAGACATTTTGTCTTAAGTTGATACAAATCAATGCTTCATCCATAATTGTTGAGTTGAAATAAGAGACGTTTTCTCGAATGTTAATTTGTAAATCAATTCGATATGATGCAAGTGTCAACTCCTCACATGTTTTAGGTAAAACAATGTTCTTCGTCGATTAATACAATACAAATTTCGCTAAAATCGACCAACTAACAAACATTTTTCTACCTAGAACTATGTGTGCCTTGAGTTCTCTATTGAGATACGTGTTAGAACAAGATTTTGTGTCTACAATTCATCTCTAAGGTTTTGATGATAACAAAGGATGAAACAAATTGGTACCCTAACAAATTTATCTAAGCGTGCAGGACTCTAACAGAAAAAGATTCAGATAGACAAACATCTGATATAACGCAAGTCCAGATTAGACAACTTAGAATAAAGTGAAGCAGAGGCTTTGTCTCTGAAGAAAAGAAAGCTCACAAAGTCTGACGAAAGAAGACTCAGATACTCTGAATCTGAAGAGTTCCATACAACTTATCTGATGATCTATACTTTGAAGAAGGCTCTACAGAAAGACATATCAAGAACTTCTGAAGTAAATCTTCTTTCAGCAACTATCTGAAGAATACACGCTGAACAAGAACATCTGAACTCCGCGTACTCTGATTCAAGAACTCCCACAAAGACTTAGCTAAGAAGTTTTCTACTTTTGGTATGAATCTATTTTTGGAAGAGATTAAACACTCTCCCAAATTTCTTTGGAAAGGACAACGAGATTAATGACATTAAAAGTCCATCATTGCCAAGATATTCATGACTACCTCAGCTAACGGTCTCTTGATCATATTCACTATATAAAGGCAGGATCATCATCATACAAGACACGAAGAACATACACAAGAACACTGCAATCAAAAATTCTATAATCCCTTCCATTCTTGTTTAAATCTATTCACACGAGTTGTTGCTCTAAGTGTGAAACATTTCCGTGCTTATATTGTGTTACTACTGCTTACCAAGAAGCACTAAACACTTCATTGTATTTTCAAATAGTTGTTGAATATTTCCTCAAGTGACTTATGAAGTCTGTAAACTTGAGAGGGCTAAGAGATCTTTATTTTCTTAGACGATTTTGTTGTAATCTTTCAAGATTAGTGGATCAAGCCATTGTTGAAGGCGAAATCACCTTGGCCGGGTGGACTGTAGTAGCTTTGAATTTCAAGCAAACCAGGATAAACTTCTGTGTTGATAGCCTTATTTTTCGTGTGTGTTTTATTTGCAAAAGTTTTTATTACCTATGAAAACAATTCAAACCCCTATTTCTTATTTTTCTCTACTTTAAATTGGTATCAGAGCTTCGGCTCTGTTATTGATTTTCTAATCAAACACCTAACAATGTAGAGAGATCCAGCGTGAGAAAAACACTATGGCCAACAAAGATGAAAGAGACATCTACAATGCCAAACCTCCAGTGTCTGATGGAGAAAAGTTTGATTATTGGAAAGATAGAATCGAAAGTTTCTTTTAGGGTTATGACGCTGACCTATAGGACATAGTTACAATTGGCTATGTACCATCGGTATCTGATGCTGGTATTGCTATTTTCATAAATAAAATGGCTGATGATCAAAAGCGTGATTTGAAAAATCACCACAAAGCAAGAACAATATTGTTGAATGTCATAGCCTACAATGAATATGAAAAGATCACTAACAGGGAAACTGCTAAAGAAATACTTGACTCCATAAAGATGACCCATGAAGGCAACTCTCAAGTCAAAGAGATAAAGGCTCTGGCTCTAATACAAAAATATGAAGCCTTCAAGATGGAGGATGGTGAAGCTATAGAGGTAATGTTTTCTAGATTTCAAACTTTAATTGCATAACTTAAGGTTCTGGACAAGGGCTACACAATTGCAGATCATGTCAAAAATATTGTTAGAAGCTTGCCAAAGAAGTGGAGACCTATGGTCACTGCCTTAAAACTATCAAAAGATCTGAACAACATAAGCTTGGAGGAACTCGTCAGCTCCCTCGGGAGTCATGAGATAGAACTTGAGGAAGACGAGCCCCAAAAGAAAAGAAAATTTGTGGCTCTGAAGTCTAGATCTGAGAGACACAAACCAGAAAGGAACAAAGCTCTCCAAGCTGAAGAAGAAGAAAATGATGACTCCGAAAAGGATGATTCTGATGAAGAAGAAGAGTTATCTCTCTTAACCAGAAGAGTCAAACAACTCTGGAGAAAAAGGAATAACAACTTCAGAAGACCAAGACACAAGGGAGATCGCTCAGAATCAACTTCCAGAGGCAAACCAAACAAAAATGTAACATGCTATAAATGTAAAGAACCGGGTCATTATAGAAACGAATGCCCAAAGCTCAAGAAAGACAACTCCAGAAAAGAAGGATTCAAGAAAAATTACTTTAAAACTAAGAAGGGACTCATGGCCACCTGGAATGACTCTGAATCTGATGCCTCAGAATCAGACTCTGAAGAAAAACAAGAAAGTATGGCATTCATGGCTACCACATCTGGAAGCTCATCAGAAAGAGAATCTGATCTTGAAGAGGTATTTTATGATCTTTCTCGCTCTGACCTTGAATCTTGTTTATCTGAATCTCTAAACTCATATCAGAAACTTTGACACAAATTCAAGGCTTTAAAGAAAGTCCTTGAAGGAACCATTGAAGAATGCGATAAGCTTGAGATGAAAGTTTCTGAATTAAAAGACAACATTCTGGTTTTGGAAAGAGAAAAAGAATCTTCAACTAAACAATTCTTAAAATTTGAAGAAGCTTTATCTCAAGCCCCACAAACTTCTAACACAATCATATATAAATATGAAAAAGCATTTCAAAAGTTTCTGAAAAATGGGCTAGAAAGAAGCAGAATGGCTTCTATGATTTATGGAGTTAGTCAAAATAAGAAAAGAGGAATAGGATATGACTCTGATGAAGACGAGCAAATACCTTCTACAGATGATAAACCTAAATCCCTTTTTTCTTATCACTACACACATGCACAAACACAAAATTTTACTAATGCCAGAAAACCGAAAGTTTCAAGAAACTCTGGGAGAACTAATCACAAAGGACCCAAAAGATTTTGGGTACCAAAGGATAAAATAGTCTATGTTGCAGATATCCTATGCAGCAGAGTTAAGACACCAATCATGGTACCTGAACTCTGGATGCTAGCGACACATGACGAGAAGAAAGCATATGTTTCAAAGCTTGAAACTTAAAGATGATGGCTTTGTAGGCTTCGGAGGAAATCAGGAAGGAAGAATCAGAGGTTCCGGAACAATTGGTAATGGATCTCTTCCCTCTATCTCTGATTTTCTTTACGTAGAAGGATTAATGCATAACCTATTATCCATAAGTCAATTAAGTGATAACGGTTATGATATAATCTTCAATAAAAAAACATGCAAAGCAATTAATCAGAACAATGGAACAGTTCTTTTCACTGGAAAGAGGAAAAACAACATTTACAAAATTAATCTTTCAGATCTAAAAGATCAAAATGTAAAATGTTTAATATCTGTAAATGAAGAGCAATGGGTATGGCATAGACGCTTGGGCCACATTAGTATGAGAAGGATTTCTTATCTAGATAAACTCGAGTTAGTCAGAGGTCTACCTAAACTGAAGTTTTCTTCAGGTGCTCTTTGTGAGGCATGCCAGAAAGGTAAATTTTCAAAAACTTCTTTTAAAAAGAAAAATATTGTTTCTATCTCTAAGCCTTTGTAACTCCTTCACATTGACTTGTTTGGACCTGTTAAGACAGCTTCAGTCAATGGAAAGAATTATGGACTGGTCATTATTGATGATTATAGTCATTGGACATGAGTAAAATTTCTAAAGCACAAGAATGAGTCACACTCTGTATTCACTAGTTTCTGTTCAAAAGTGCAAAACGAACTTGACTCTAAAATCATCAGAGTCAGAAGTGATCATGGTGGCGAATTTGAAAATAAGTTCTTTGAGGAACTTTTTGATTCAAATGGAATATCCCATGACTTCTCTTGTCCTAGAAATCCACAACAAAATGGGGTTGTATAAAGGAAGAATACGACCCTCTAAGAAATGGCCAGAACCATGACCAATGAGACAAATGTGGCTAAGCACTTTTGGCCTGAAGCATTAAATACATCGTGCTATATTCAGAATAGAATATATGTAAGACCTATTCTGGAGAAGAGTCCTTATGAACTGTGTAAGGGAAGAAACCCCAACATTTCTTATTTTCATCCCTTTGGATGCTCTTGTTTTATCCTTAACACTAAAGAACATATGAACAGGTTTGATTCAAAAGCACAAAAAGGTATTATGTTAGGATACTCAGAGCGTTCTAAGGGCTACAGAGTATACAATACATAAACTAAAATTGTGGAAGAATCAATACATGTCAGGTTTGATGATAAGCTTGAGTCTGAAAAGTCAAAGCTAGTTGAAAAACTTGCAGATCTGGAGATAACACTTGCAGGTTCTGACAAAAAGACTAAAGAATCTGAGGAAACTGAAAGGAAAAACCCAGAAACAACTGAAATCTCAATTGTACAGAAAAGATCAAGAAATCGTCCAACCGTCTCTGAAGAATTGATTCTGGGAAACAAGGATGAACCTGTCAGAACAAGGTCTACATTCAAAGTATCCAAGGAAACCCCTCTGGGATTAGTGTCTCTAATAGAGCCTATATTCTATGATGAGGCACTTCAAGACAATGACTGGATCCTGGCAATGGAAGAAGAACTTGATTAATTTGCAAAGAACGACGTTTGGGATCTGGTACCAAATCCAAAAGGAACTCATGTCATTAGAACAAAATAGGTGTTTAGAAACAAACTAAATGAAAAATGAGAAGTAGTCAAAAACAAAGCACGGCTGGTAGCACAAGGTTATAGTCAACAAGAAGGCATTGACTACGACGAAACCTTTGCTCCAGTCGCCAGGTTAGAATCTATTCGTTTGCTTATATCATTTGTTGTAAATCATTCCATCAAACTATATCAGATGGATGTCAAGAGTGCATTTTTGAATGGCTATATCTCTGAAGAAATGTATGTTCACCAACCTTCGGGTTTTGAAAACTCTAAATATCTAGAACATGTTTTTAAACTGAAAAAATATTTGTATGGTCTAAAACAAGCTCCCAGAGCTTGGTATGAAAGTTGATTCTACACTTTTTTGTAAAAACATCAGAAATAATCTCATGATATGCCAAATATACGTTGATGATATAATTTTTGGTTTAGCTAACCCCTTTGTTTGTCAAGAATTCTCTGAGTTAATGCAGGCAGAATTTGAAATAGTTTGATGCAAGCACTAAAATTCTTTCTGGGAATTCAAATCAACCAAACTTCAGAAGCCACATATGTATATCAAAGCAAATATATAAAATACATTCTAAAGAAATTTGAAATGTCAGAAAGCAAACCAGCAAAGACTCCCATGCATCCTACCTGCATTCTGGAAAAAGAAGAAGTAAGTCAAAAGGTTTGTCAAAAGCTCTATCATGGTATGATAAGCTCTCTTCTCTATCTGACGGCTACACGACCAAATATTCTTTTCACGTTTGTCTCTGTGCCAGATTCCAATCAGATCCAAGGGAATCTCATCTAACAGCAATTAAGACAATCCTAAGGTATCTAAAAGAAACACTTAACCTTGGCCTGGTGTATGAGAAAACATCAGAGTATAGGCTCTCTGGATATTGTGATGTAGATTATGCTGGAGACAGATTGGAATGAAAAAACACATCTAAAAACTGCCATTTTCTAGGAAACAATCTTATATCTTGGGCTAGCAAAAGACAGACAACCATTGCACTCTCTACTGTAGAAGAAGAATATATCTCAGCTTCATTATGCACTACTCAGATGCTCTGGATGAAGAATCAACTAGAAGATCTTCAGATATATGAGAGTAACGTTCCTATCTTTTGTGATAATACTGCTGCCATATGCTTAAGTAAGAACCCTATTCTGCATTCCAGAGCAAAGCACATAGAAATAAAACATCATTTTATCAGAGACTATGTCCAGAAAGGGGTAATTTTCTTAAAATTCATAGATACAGACCACCAATGGGCTGACATCTTCACAAAACCCCTTACTGAAGATAGATTCTCATTCATTCTGAAACATTTAAACATGGAAAATTGCCCAGAATGAGTCATGTATGTGTTTATCTGAAATGGAAAAATAGGCTCTAACTTAACATCTGGCGTCTGAATCTGACTCTGATATTTCTACTAGTTAGAAGCTATCTGAATCAGAAATCCTCAGGACCCAATCTCTTGGTATTCTTGAAGATCAGATAGATCAACACATGTCCTCTCTTGTATTTGACCTTGGATCTTCTAGACAAATGTCTAGCACAGAACTTAAGAGACAGACTATTGAGATCTCCTCGAGCAGTGTGCAGATTTGTGGGATTAGACATCCATCATTAGCTTTAATTAATTTTCCCCTTAGCGTGTCAACTCAATTTTTGTGCCATCATTTATTTACTATTTAATATTCCCTTGAAACGATGTCGTTTTGCATGCTAACCTTATGTACTTATACTTGCCACAATTCTCACTTTCACACTTTTCACTCACATCCTACACAAACTCGTGTTCTCTACTCTCTCTCAACCTTCAAGCTTCTTCAAGTGTTCTTCAAGCAGTCTTCATCTTCTACATGGATTCTCAACAACAGTCAATATACAACTTTTCTCAACAAATGGAATCAATGGAAAAACATTCAACCTCTTCCCAATAAACAACTATTGTAATTGTTGCTATCTCTACTCCTATCTACAACGAACCTTATATTTTGGATCGACCACCTCACATTCATCTTGCAACTCCATTCGACAAACTAGAAGTTCTCTACGTGTCACTGGTATATTTTGACAATATGAAGAGAAACGGGATTGACCTCACTGAAGAATTAAGAAAGCAAGGGTGGGAAAACTATTTTCAAAGACTCTATGGTCCAATCTATACCTATTTGGTCAAGGAATTCTGAAGATTTGCATATTCAGACGACCACTACATCGTCTCTCATGTTCTGGGTGTGAAGATGGTTATCACTGAGAAATCCATAGCAAACCTTCTGAATATGGAGAAGACAGGGGGACGATGAATTTACAACATCAACCCTAGGGCAAAATACATGTCCCAGAAGATTATCCCAACAATCTTCAAACAACACACTGAGGGAAACTCGTCCAAGAACAAGGAACTTCACCAGAATCTGAGGGTCTGGCTAAAGATCATTCTAGGGACTATTCATCATCGCCCAGTATCCAACTCGTCAGACTACATCAACACTGACCAAAAATGCATCCTCTACTGCCTACACAAAGGGCTCAAGCTGAATCAGTCAGCTCTGTTGTTCAAATATCTGAGGGACTCTATCAGGGACACCAGAAACAACATGAAGCCCATAATATGCATCCCCCTGGGAAGGCTGATTTCCGATGTTCTGATAGAGAGTGGCTTGGTGGATCATCTGATTCATCATAATCTGATGGAGGATGTAACAGTTGACATCGGAAGGCCTCTAAATTCAAGAAATCTGAAAAGCATGGGAATCATATAGAGAGTTCTGGTCAAGCCTTATCTAGACACCTCTTGGGAAGCTCTGAAGGATCAGAGGATGATACCAAATGGACTCTATCTCTTTACTAAGATAGATCCCTCAGAGCTTGTCGCCCACTATCTGTTGGACCTGGAAAATCAAGGGGTAGACATCTCTGACTTATCAGTGGATTGACTACCTGAACATCAACCAAATTTCATGAAGAGGATGCAAGAGCCATCTGAAAGAAAGTTAAAGAAGAAAGCCCAGAAGTTGGGGGAAACTTCTATATCCAGACCATTTGTGCCTCTGTTCTCCTCCTCCTCTCCAAGTAAGTCTCTACCTTCTGACTCTCCCTCTTTACGTTTAAGGCAATTCTCTTCTTCCTTACCTTAACCTTCCCATATTTACACACACTCTGAACCCACAACCTCCACCATAAATCCTTCTAAAACTCCCACATCTAACCCACCATCACCCCCCTTCAAAAATTCAATCTCACCACCACAACTATGCCTATATCTGAAGCTCAATTGTTTAATGAACCCATATCACCACCTTCCTCAATACCCTAATCCCCATCTTACTATACCATCTCCTCAGATTCTGACCCATCTGACCCTCAATCCTCTACTCTCTCTCAACTCCAGGCTCGCGCCCTCTCTGTCCAAAACCAACCTGAACTAGAAACCAATACTCATTCACCACCTGAACAACCACCAACACCTCCATCTGAACCACACATAGAAACTCCCACTGAAAACCCCATTACTCATCAATATGAACCTCTAATTGAACCCATAACACCACCAGCACCTACATCTCCCACCTATGAACCTGAACCCTTCTTTCCCACCCTGGAAGAGGCAGTAGTCTTATTTGCGGAGTCTTCAGTAGAGAAGATCAGATCGCTATCTGAAAACTCTAGAATCAATGACGATCCCTATGCAGTAAGGATTCACTGGAATAGAGTGATAAGATGGGTGACATCTGAGGCTTTCAAGCTGAAAGGCCTCTCTAAACAAGTCCGAAACGACTTCATCAGAGAAGCTGGAGAAAGGTTGCAGGATCGTCTGGCCAGATAGGAAGAAGAGAGAGCTCGCAGAGAAGCTGAAGAAAAAGCTCGCCTGGAAGAAGAAGAAAGAGCAAGAGAAGATGCATAAAAGGCCGCCGTTGAGGCTGCTGCTGTTGCTGAAGCTGAAGCCAAAGCCAACGCTGATGTTGAAGAAGCAACACGCATAACTTCGGAAGAAGCTGCCAAGGCTATGGATGATGCTCTGACTTATGGGGAGAAATCTCACTCTGATTTCTCTCCTCTAGTGTTGAAGACTCTGGAAGAGCTACAGAAAGAGCAGCAGATTGTGCGAACAAGATTGGATCAACAGGACTCCGTCAACTCCAACATTCAGAACATGCTGACTCAGTTGCTTCAGAGGATGCTGCCTCCTCTGAACCCTTAGCCACTTAGGATTTTCTTGTTGTTTTCTCTATGTGCTTATCTTTCATGTCTTCTTTAAGTCTTTTTTCTCTTTGCTTTATGATTTGTCATCTTATCTGTACTCCTCTTTCATATATGAGTTACATCTTGCCTACTCTATTTACGAAGTCTTTTTACGTCTGACAAAAAGGGAGAGAATAAAAACAACTCTGATGAAATAATATCTAAGCCTCTTGATGCACAACACGCATTTAAAACTCTTATTATGAAATCCTAAGCTCTACATGAAGTATCTAAGTTAAAAACAAGTTATACTATGTAAGGAGATCTGGTAAGAACATCTAAAACTTCTTATGATCTATCTCATGGGGATTCGTCACACATCTGACTCTGAGATAAATCCTTTAAATTTTTATGAAGTATCATTGTTTCATCATCATTCTAAGGTTTTTGTCATCATCAAAAAGGGGGAGATTGTTAGAACAAGATTTTGGGTCTACAATTCATCTCTAAGGTTTTGATGATAACAAAGGATGAAACAAATTGGTACCCTAACAAATTTATCTAAATGTGCAGGACTCTAACAGAAAAGGTTCAGATAGACAAACATTTGATATAACGCAAGTCCAGATTAGACAACTTAGAATAAAGTGAAGCAGAGGCTTTATCTCTGAAGAAAAGAAAGCTCACAGAGTCTGACGAAAGAAGACTCAGATACTCTGAATCTGAAGAGTTCCATACAACTTATCTGATGATCTATACTTTGAAGAAGGCTCTACAGAAATACATATCAAGAACTTCTGAAGTAAATCTGCTTTCAGCAACTATCTGAAGAATACACGCTGAACAAGAACATCTGAACTCCGCATACTCTGATTCAAGAACTCCCACAAAGACTTAGCTACGAAGTTTTCTACTTTTGGTATGAATCTATTTTTGGAAGAGATTAAACACTCTCCAAAGTTGCTTTGGAAAGAACAACGAGATTAATGACATTAAAAGTCCATCATTGCCAAGATATTCATGACTACCTCAGCTAACGGTCTCTTGATCAAATTCACTATATAAAGGCAGGATCATCATCATACAAGACACGAAGAACATACACAAGAACACTGCAATCAAAAATTCTATAATCCCTTTCATTCTTGTTTAAATCTATTCACACGAGTTGTTGCTCTAAGTGTGAAACATTTCAGTGCTTATATTGTGTTACTACTGCTTATCAAGAAGCACTAAAGACTTCATTGTATTTTCAAATAGTTGTTGAATATTTCCTCAAGTGACTTGTGATGTCTGTAAACTTGAGAGGGTTAAGAGATCTTTATTCTCTTAGACGCTTTTGTTGTAATCTTTCAAGATTAGTGGATTAAGTCCTTGTTGAAGGCAAAATCACCTTGGCCAGGTGGACTGGAGTAGCTTTGAATTTCAAGCAAACCAGGATAAACTTCTATGTTGATAGCCTTATTTTTCATGTGTATTTTATTTGCAAAAGTTTTTATTACCTGTGAAAACAATTCAAACCCCCCTTTCTTGTTTCTCTCTACCTTCAATACGTAGGAGCAGGATTGCGAAATCTTGTCAGACCCATTAATAAAAAACTTAGGTTTAGTCCCCTTCGTTGCAAAAAATCCAAAAACATATTCTCTTTTCGTTTGATCATATTATTCTTTCCCTCATAATAACTTGAGAAGCCTAACATTTAAAAGCTAACACTGACGCACATGATTAACCTAATGGTTCCCATTGAGTACAACGGACGTAAGGGGTGTTAATACCTTCCCTTGCGTAATCGACTCCTGAACCTTGATTTGGTTGCGACGACCATAATCATTGTCGTTCTTTCTTGAGTTTTATCGATATTCCTCTTTCCTTTTTAGTAATAAATAAAGTTCGGTGGCGACTTTGTTTAGTCCATCATGTGAGCATGCGATTGCGTTTCGCGAGCATCGTGTTCCCATTTTTTCGAGGTGCGACACGCACCAATCGAATTCCCTCTTGTTATTTACTCTTCATTCGAGTGAATCAACCAACCTTGGTTGCAAGATTGTATCGTTGCATAATGGTGATGAAAAACAAGAAAAGAAGATTGAATTGAGAAGAAAAGAGTTAGGGTTTATCGAGAGAAAGAAGATGAATTTTCTGCAGTGTTCCTCTCTGCTCATAAACTGTGATTCTTTATTCTTTTGCAACTACAAAATTCAAGTATGTACAATAATAAGGGTTACTCTCTATTTATAGATTTTGCTTACTTGCTCCCTAAACAAAGCCCAAAAACAAAAGCCCAAAATACCTAATTATGGCAATACTACAAAATTAGGTTTAAAACCAAATCCATGTCGAGGCTAACTCCTCGACACTCACACACTTTCGACACACAACATTTCAACGATAATAGACTCTGTCGAAAATACTGCTTTGACACAAAAAATTAGAATTTAACACACCATCTAATTCATTGTGTCTAAATTATCTACATTCACCATAGACCTTAACTTCTTTAATACTTCGACCTACACTATTTTCGTCATGATATCTACAATCTGATTCTCAATTCTGCAGTGTTCCAAATTCAACTTCGCTTCTACTACTTGCTCTCGAAGATAATGGAACCTCATTTCGATGTGATTGCTTCTTCCATGCGCTATCAAATTCTTTGCCAGATTGATAGCAGACATGTTGTCAATCTTCATGGTAATCGCTCCATGATTCTTTATTGTAATCTCTTCGACCAAATTCACCATCCATGTTACTTGACATGCACAAATAGAAGCAATTATGTACTCTAATTCACACGACGATAGTGCCACTACTGGTTCCTTTCTTGAACTCCAAGCAACTGGTGCACCACCTAGCAAAAACATGTAGCCAACTGTAGATTTTATATCCTCAGCATCACTACACCAACTTGAATCGGTGTAACCTACTAGCTTGCATTCTTCTCCTTCATAAGCTGCAGGAAACAAAATGCCATAGTCGAGAGTTCCTTTCAAATATCTTAGTATCCTCTTTGTCGCTGCTAGGTGTGATACCTTTGGCTTCTGCATGAATCTGCTTACCATACCCATATTGTATGCTAGATCAGACCTTATGTGACAAAGGTATCGAAGTAATCCAATGAGTACTACCTTCGTTTTGGAAAAAAAAAATTGTACCATAATATAAGTCGTTTTATAATACCAATGAATCATTAATGTCATTTTTCCTATTATACCCTTAAATATTTATTATTCTCTCTTCTTTCAATTATGTTTGTCATACCCCAAAAATTACCCATCATTTTTCCTAAAAAAAAAAAAAAAAAAAAATAAAAAAAAAAAAAAAAAAAAAAACGAAAAAAAAAAAAAAAAAAAAATTTTTTTAATTAATTAATTAATTAAATAATTAAAATAAATAAATAAATAAAATATAACAAATTATTTTGGACTTGGGTCTCCCTCATTCCAAGCCCATTACCCACGAAATCAGTCTATAAATACTGAAGTTTCAGTAGAGGAAAGGACACTTGGAGTGGACTTGGAGTTTACACTGGGAGATTCACTGGAGAAAGAAGGAAGAGAAGCAAAACACTCTGAGGTTTCCTTGGAACAAAACCTTGAGGAAAAAGAAAGAGAGAGAACAGAGAAGGACGGATAGAAACTTTGGCATAGGAACCCTGCCTACCCGGAGAATTCAGAGTAAAGAAACCCTGAAGGCAGCCCATCTGCACCGAAGCCATCGCCGTCCAATTCCCGCTGCCTAACTTATTCCGATACTACAAGTGGTCAATCCCTTCAACCTTGAATTGGCAAACAGGTTTGCGTATCTCTATTGTTTATACTTTCAATTGGCCATATCTACATATATAATGCATCATGATTAAATGTTGATATATAATTTGCTTTCGTATGGGAATTTAAATATGCCTGAATACCCTGAATGTTTGACCATGTTATTCCTGTGATAAAATGCCATAAAATTCAAAGTTCCTAACATGGGGCTGTTTTCAAATTCAAAATCCGTGGCCTTCGCTAGGCGAGGCAGAGGCGAACGAGACAGTACCTGATTCTTCTAGTCTGTTTTTTTATGTTTTTATCATAGCCATGCATTATTCATCCTATCCTATTTATTGTTGTGATATTTCTCCGGTGTAATCTTCGATTGCACCCTGATTTGGTGTTCTAACATGTTTCTTTTTTTGAGTTTCGTAAAGGTTCACATATCCCAGGAAAAGGTTATTGGCTAGGTATTCCACTTTATTTGTGGGATACCCTTGTGGAGTTTCACCCTAAATTAATTTTTTAATGTATTAATTTCTAATGTATTAATTTTTAATATATTATTTTTAATAATTTTAATGTGGAGTTTCATCCTAATTATATAATTAATTGTAAAACTTTGCCTTTGAATAAGTGATCTTGGACCTCTCTTTGTTGCCTTACGATTACGATATTACGGTCATGTCCCGCGAACGTGGGGATACCCTTAGCAAAGACCCTTCGGTTAAATCATCATAAAATAAATTATAGTCCCTCGGATGTTGCCTTCGAATATACAACTTTGTCCCTCGATGACCCTCCGATGTTGCCCACGGTTAAATGATGATAGTCCCTTCGAATGCTAAGGTATCCTCATAACTGTTGCCTTCAATGACCAATCGATGACCCTACGATGACCCTTTTACATCCAAAGGATAAAACTACTTATTTCTCAATAATAAGGACAGTTTTACCCTCATAAGGATAGGAAATACTCATAAAGACCTTGGGTCGGTATAACTCTTAATTGCTGGCTCACAACCTAAAACATTTTTTCACACCTCACACCTTTCAAAATACCTTCAGAAAATCACCACTTGGTATACATTCATACTAGAATCATTACCGAGTTATATTTTTCTAAACAATTTTCAAAACTAAACGAGATAATCACTTTGTATACATTCATACAAGAATCATTACAAAGTTAAATTCTCTTTTCAAAACAATTTTTCTAAACAATTCACAAACACTTTTTTTTAGACAAAAATAATATAAGTGATCGAGCAATTAAGAGCCCATGGATAACCATGGATACAAAGGGTGCTAACACCTTCCCTTTGTATAATGTACCTCCCGAACCCAAAATCTAAATTAAGGTTTTTCCTGTTCTTTTCCACCTTTCCTTATTGGATAAAAGAAAAGTCGGTGGCGACTCTTGCTAACCGCGACATTGCGATTAAAACCACAAAAAAGTCCAGTTCACCGTATGACAGAACTGGCGACTCTGCTGGGGATGTCGGAATATTTAAAAAGAGAGGTTACCTTAAAAACAAGATCACTTATTCAATTTGTCTGATTTATTTTTAAGGGGTTGCTTGGGTATGTTATGCTGTAACATCTCAAAATTTGCCCTCCTCTTCTTTAAAAAAAAAAAAAAAAAAAAAAAAAAAAAAAAAAAAAAAAATTTTTGCAGGCTATGAGTCGACGCATAGGGTCAGCGCATAGACCACGGGTCAGCGCATAGCGTGTTTGAGTCGACGCATAGGTCAGCGCATAGGCCTCGTGTCGACGCATAGCAGGCTATGAGTCGACCGCTCGCGCGAAAACTCAGTTTTCTGGGTATTTTTTTGCTGTGTGAAGCTGTTTTTTGGTTGTTAAGTCACCTATTTTCCAAATTTTTGTTCACTCAACTGATTTTTCACTAATTTCACTTCATTTTGCTAATTGTGATTAAGGAGTGGATTAGGATGTGGTATATAACCTTAACTGTAACAGAAATTAAAAAGGACAATTTCACAATTTCAGATCTAACAAACTTTCCCTCCAAAAACCTCTCAAATTCTCCAAACTTCATCTCACCTTTTTCACCATTTCTCCAAGAAATCTTCATCAAACTTGTTCATTTTTCTTGGATCTGCATTCTACAAGTGGAGTCGAGGAACTGTTTCGTTCAACTCGTGGCCAAAGCTTGCTGAATTTGGACTGTCATAACCTTGCTCATCAATGGAGTTTTGAAGATTCTTGCACCTAGAGTTGTTTTGAGCTAAGGCATTCACTTCAATCATCTTCCTCATCAATAAACTGCATCTGTTTTGGCTTTTCACACGTGGAAACATCCAAATCAACTTCTGCCATCTCCATAAGGTCAGATTTCGATTTCTTTAATTGTATGAATTGAGATATGGCTTAGATAGATTTTTCAATGTAGATCGTCATGCAACTTGTGGTTTTGGATTCGGTTGAGTGTAGAGAGAGATATCTTGACTTGAACATTTGATGTAGAAACTTCTTTCGCTCGATCCGGTTGATAGGTTTAGAATTAGGAGAAACTGAATCCATATCCATGATGTACGTGATTAGACGGTGATTTTGATGTATAGCATGATTATTTTGGTGAAGAAATGTTCATCGTGATTTTCTGGATTTTCTGGAATGGTTCTTGTTCAAGAACGCATTCAATAGTATGTTTGATCCATAATTTGGTTTGAAAATTCGAATTAGCTGTTTCCCGCTCCCGCGCAAACTATTTACAATACTGCCATTACTGAAATTATTTAATTATAATTAATTCTTAAAAAATTCATAAAAATCATTAACACATGAAATAATTCATAAAAAAATTGTAGAAAAATCAGAAAAATATGAGAATTTTTTCTTTGACTTCCTTGTTGACTGTAGATTATTTTTGACCTATTGGTCAAAGTTGTGCATGGTATAATTATTGTTTGACTTAGGCTTGTCTCACATGTACTCATATTTGATACATTCTACCATTTTGTTCATAAAATGCACATGCTTGCAAATAAATTCTTGAAAATTTTTGTGATGATTGTGGACTCATTGATGCTCATTTCCATATAAATTTCATGAATTTTTGATACCTGGTCAATGAGCAGCAAATTCTGGAACTTAGGTGTGACAATTTGTGTCACACCTCATTATGTCAACTTGCTGGATTTTTTTGAGTGACCTATACTTGTTGGATTAATTTGAAATTTTGCATGGTAAATTGTTGACATGTTAGGATGCTTGGTGAATTTTTGTAGAATTTTTCACTGCATTTTCTAATTGATCATGATTTTTCATTTCTGGTGATTGATTTTGCAAGCTCATGTGACCTAGGTTGGTAGATTGATTGGGAAATGCTCATATGGTATTGGATTGTCATGAAATTTGATATGCATGAACTAGACACATGTTAGGACCTCCCTGTTTTGGTCTCATCCATTTCTTTTTTGTTTTCATTGAGTTATGAATTTTTGAAGTGGATGTATACATTGATGTTGTGATTTAGAGCCTATTATTGTGTCTGTTTTTGTTGATTTTCATTAACATGGTTCCATTTGCCCAATTGAGCTCAAATTTGACATGGTAGACCTTGATTAGGCCCTGTTTAGGTGTAATTTATTTGAGAATTTTTGGATGTGTTTTGGTATGGATTTGAATGCAATAGTTCTGTTTGTATGCTTGGTGCTTCATTTGAACTAGTTTGCCTTGTTTTGTGCACAACATGAGCATGATGAATGATATAAACATGAGACCAATGGTGTTTGCTCTTGTTTGACTTTAATTTGAGATTGGTTGGTGGATATCTTGCTGTTTAGGAGTTTTTATTGCCTTTGGACCCTAGGCTTGGCCTAGTGGTCTAGTTGCTAATGTTTGCTTGATTTTTCAGGATCAAAAGCATAATGCACATGGAGAATGATCCAAATCAATTTTAAATGATGTGGTTTGATGTTTGTACACTAACATAACATTGTTTTGTAGGTGGTAAAGCTTAGGCTTAAGCTTTGAGCTTGCCTTGTGTTGTGTATTGCTTTGTATAGTTTGATTGATTGAACACTTGCTGTTTGGTTTTGTCTGTCTGAGTACTAACTGTGTTGGATTGTTTCCAGGTACTTTAGTTGCTCAGTTCCTTGTGAACTTTTGCTTTGCGTTGCTTAAGCAACTTGCATTGAGGTAGGTCTTCTTGACTTCATGTAGTCTGGAGACCCGGCTGTTACCGGGCCGGGCAAATTGTCTGAAGTCCTCCTTAAGAGGCAATGCTTGTGTATGTTTAATTTTAAGCCCAAGCAGGAAAAGTCCTTCAAGTAAGGCAATTGGTGGAAGGTAGGGACAAGCAGTCTGTCCCCCACTCTTCAGTTGAGTCTTCTCCTTGCTCCCATTACATGGTTGTAGCATTGAGATCAAAAGCCCAAGATCCTGTGCAGTGCACATTGAGTCAGAGTCATCGAGTATAGAAGGGTTCCCCTATTCTGGACCCATGCTCATTTGTCAGCTCTCCCTGGTTAGGGATAAGAGCTGTGAGGTCTGATCCTCACTTCATCCCATCATCTGCTTCACCTTAGCCTCGTAATGGCAAGGTTAAGAGCAGACACAGCCTGTACAGACGATTGCTTAGGCAGTCAAACCTGATTGATTGAGCCCCCTTGTTTGGCTATAGTGGGTGTTTTGTGATTATTTGATTGACATGTTTGTTTGAGATACCTGTTCTCATTTGATGATATATGATTGTATGCTTGTGTGCTAGCTTCTTTCCTGGTTAGGTTAGTTTGCTTATGCAAGTAGGATAGAAAACCGAACTTAGGGTTAACGATGCATGACAACATTAGGCTCGAGTCTCAGCTCCCTAGTTGTGTATCTTTCCCCGGTTTCTGGTTAGCAATTTAGTCCCTTTCAGGGGAACTACGTCGCCCTGATCCTCATGCCAGATGAGGTACGTAGGCAGGAGACCGCGCGAGATCTCTCCGGGCACCCTTTTCCTTTTTGGCGTGTGTTGACGTATCAGCGTCTCTTTTGGTTTGTGTAACTGTTAGGCTCGAGTTCCCGACTCCCTAGTAGATTGTTTGCTTATCCTTTTTCCCTTGAGGGGAACTACATCGCCCTGATCCTTGTTCCAGACGAGGTATGTAGGCAGGTGGTCGTGCGAGACCACTCCGGGCAACCTTTTTTCTTTTTTTGTGTGTGTAATTGTTATCTGATTGTGTTTTGGCTCGGATGCCGACGTAAGCCCAGTGATTGGCTGTCGGGCTCCACGTTTGCCCCTTTGAGTGTGTTTTGGTTCGGATGCCGACGTAATTCCATCCAGTGGTTGTCGGGCTCCATGTTTGCCACCCTTGCTTGTTTATGTTTGTTTTGTGTTGTTTGGCGTGCGTAAGCCGAACTACAGTGGCTCTGATTCTTGTTCCAGACAAGATATGTAGGCATAAGGTGCGACGCCTTATCGAGCCCGTTTCTCTTAACCCCACCTGCGTTCCCGTGTGTGTGTGTGATGTTTAGCAACCTTTTCTTTTCTTAGAACGTGGATCCCTAGGAGTACCTAGGACGTGAGGGGTGCTAATACCTTCCCCTCGCGTAACCGACTCCCGAACCTTTTCTCTCTGGTCGCGAGACCATGTCTTTCCAGGTTTATCTGAGCGTTTCCTTTCCCTATCTTGGGATAAATAACGTTTAGTGGCGGCTCTGTGTGTTTTATTTTCGAGGCTCGCCGGTTGATTTTTCGCAGGATGCGACAGCTGGCGACTCTGCTGGGGACCCTGGATGTAGACCTATGCTGGTCCATCGTCCCTAAGCGAGTCCTTCCTAGCGTTCTAGGATTAGTTTAGGTTGCTTGTTTGTGTTATTTATTGCATTTATTATTCTAACCAGTGTGTATATATTTGCATTAAATGTTTGCATGCATCATACTGTCATGTTGCCATCTTCCTATGCAGGTGATTCTGTTACATTGGGGTGGGTGTTCTGAGTGGGGCTAAAACCCAGGCCCGAGTATACACCTAGGACTAGTGTGGTCTCACGTTGCCTCTTTCATGTTAAGTCAACATGTGCCTGGCGGCGTGATGTGCCACAAGCCGGACGAGGCTCACTTGATAGTGCTCATCTCTGTGGATATTCCGCTTTGTTTGAGTCACTCCATTTGAGTTGTTGACTCTGGTGACCGATCATTCCCGGATCTTTGGTTTAGACGATTTTAAGGGAGCTACAATGGCACACCCGAAAGGGCAAACCCATTGAGTATCTCCGCCCGATTGTCGAGACTATTATCCGCCTTAGGGTGACCTGATTAGAATTTACCTGTGAGGGGAGGGTGAATCTTTCAGATGCATAATCAGATGAGCTCAGATGGTGACTTTTGACCCGTGATGCAGAGACATATTTATAAGTCGGATTTATGGTTATTATCGCTGTGACGCCGGAGTGCTGTCCGTGATTTATCAGCGGGGATCCGTTTATTTCAGGATTCCCCGGCCGAGATATTTATCAGTGGGGATCCGTTTATTTCAGGATTCCCCGGGCCGATTCAGATGGTGGTGATGTGTCTGCTCAGAGACTGATGATGATGATGATGATGTATCTGTCTTCCGTTTATTTCGGAACCCGTGGGTCAGAATTGTGGTTGTTTATTCCTCAGATGTTTATGATCAGTTCAGAATCCAGATTCAGTGCAAATGATCAGAGGACTTGGAGGATGGCCCAGTGCACTCATACATCTGCATCATCACATCTTGCATTCATCTGCATCAAACCTGAGTCTAGCCATATGGGGAATATTATGGATTGAGAATCTGGTTGAGAGACATTCGGATGTCAGAATGTTATTGATGAAATATTATTTGTCTCGATGAAACCAAAATCAAGAGACAAAGTGTTCCTCATATGGATGGACGTTGCATTCATGCATATTAACCTGTTTGCTGTTTTGCAGGTGTCGGGTTCTAACGTGCTTGTCTGTTTCAGGAACCATTGCTCGTGCTCGTAGAACTGTACCCTTGCACTCAACTCGACCTCACAGATATTTCACCAGAAGAAATACACCCAGACTCATGGAACTCCCAAACGCTGACATCCTCGAGCTGAAAGACAAGATGAGTGAACTGATCAACATCATGCAGGGCTTTGCAGTTGGTCAGAAGGCTTTGGTTGATAAGGTTGAAAAGCTCGAGCGGGCTTCAGCAGCAAACAGCGGTGTTAACCTGGATGGTGTCTCCAACCAGGGGCAGGGGTCTCGTGATGGTGGAAAAAGAGAAACTGTGGGTATGGTGAACAACCCTGCTGGAGGTTTTGGTGCTGGTGGTCAACCTGGGCCCGGTCAGGGGCAAAATCTGAAAGACGGCCTGTTATCTCCATTCTTCGGTTTCGATGAGGACCGAGAGGAAGACCGAGAAGCCGATCAATTCTCAATGCACAACGAGCCATTTGGGCAATACAATACCCAGCCACAGAGCAAAGAGATCCAGTTGCTGGCAGAGAAGGTAAGGGCTCTGGAAAGCCATGCTACTCCGGGATTTGTCAACATGTCTAACATGGGGTTAGTCGAGGGGATTGTGATCCCACAGAAATTCAAAGCGCCAGCATTTGACAAATACAATGGAAGTTCCTGTCCTGAAACCCATTTGCAAGCATTCGTTCGCAAGATCTCTGCTTACACGACGGATCAGAAGCTATGGATGTATTTCTTCCAGGACAGTCTGTCCGGAGGATCCCTGGAGTGGTACACCAAGCTGAAGGCTGCTGATGTCAAGAGTTGGCAGGATCTAGGAGAGGCATTCTTTAAACAGTATCAGTTCAACGCTGATATGGCACCGAGTCGTACCCAGCTGCAGGGTATGTCTCAGAAAAGTAATGAGGGGTTTAAAGAGTATGCTCAGAGGTGGAGGGAGTTGGCGGCCAGAGTTCAACCTCCTTTGGTGGATCGGGAGATGTCCGATTTATTCATGGGTACCCTGCAAGGGGTCTTTGCCGAGAGAATGGTGGGTTGTCCCGTCACCAACTTTGCTGATATTGTGGTGGCAGGGGAAAGAATTGAAAGTTGGCTGAAAATGGGGAAGATCCAGGGTGGTAGCGCTTCGTCATCGGGATCAAAGAAACCATTCGGGAACGGTCAGCGCAAGAATGAGGGTGACTCGAGTGCTGTGTATGAGCAAAGAGGATATAGTGGGGGTCGTTATTATCAGCATGCTGCTGCGGTAAACATCCCTGCTGGTAATCAGTCAGCCAGACAGCAACGTCAGCCACCGCAATCGAGAGCCGGGTACCAGGTGAAAGGGAAAGGAGTTGATCGTCACTTCGACAAGCCGCCCGTGTCATATGCCGTGCTGTTCAAAAAGTTGAGGGATTTGGGGTTGGTCCAGCCGAGGGCGATGGTTCCGATAAGAACAGATCAGTGGCCTCCTGATTACGATGAGAATGCCAAGTGTGAATTTCATTCTGGTACGCAGGGGCATAACATTGAGGGCTGTAGAGCATTCAAGAATGTCGTCCAAGATCTGGTGGACTCCAAAGCTATCAATTTTGCGCCGTCACCGAATGTTAATGCTAATCCCATACCGGTCCATGGTCAAGCGACGGTGAGTGCAATTGCTGAAGATTCAGATTACACCCGGGCAGTGGGTGGAAAGACCAACAGTGACTGTAAGCTGGATGGTTGGGTAAAACCGTGTGCACCGGGGCAGCAAATCCTGAACTGGAGGGTTTGAAAGATCAACATTGTTATTCATCTGGAAGAGTATTATTTCTTGTTTTCAGTTTATATGCATGAAAGCCATACGTGTTGCCCGACACGTAATGGTTCATTGTAAGGGCCACCTCATGTTTAAATTTGCATTTCTGCATCATTAATAAATGGATGTTTTTCAGTCAAAAACGGTGTTCCCTGTTTTTCAATTATTTTTGCAGTTTAAAAACAAATAAAAATGGCAATGTTTATTTTCATTTTTCATCTTTTTTGATTTGTCTCGTCCCAACTTCAAAAATAATTCTCCGGATCTCGTTGATAACAATTTGGTTACGCCCTCATATGACTTCGACAATCCGAGCGATCAGGCTGAAGAAGAAAGCGAAGAAGATTGTGATCTGCTGGAATTAGCCAGATTGCTGAAACAAGAGGAGAAGGTGATTCAGCCGCTCGAGGGCGAGTTGAGATTGTTATTCCAGGTACCGTCGAGGTCGGGAAGGAAAAATTGGGGCCGTTTCAGAGGCAAGCCAAAAGCAGGATGGTAGGCTTGTTGAAAGAGCATATGAATGTTTCTACTTGGTCACGTCAGGATACGCCAAGGTCAAACACCGATGTCGTTTCTCACAAGCTACCATAGAGAGAAGACTGTCCTCTAGAGAAGCAGAACGCCAGTGCCTATATCAGAGAGCCATGGTGACTTCGTTTCATGATATGATTCATCATGAAATGGAATGCTATGCTATGACATGATAGCAAAGTCCCAGTCAGAAGAGGGGCATCTGGCAGACTGCGGGCAAGTCGTTTGACCAGTGGAGATAATTCAGACTGAGGTTGAATTAGAATGAGTGCACTATCAGAGTGTGATCCGGTAAGATGTTGGGGGGTCATTATAAGAGAGTAATCGAGGTTGCTCCTGCTTTAAAAAAAAAAAAACAAATGCCTGAACCGAGAATAAAGAAAGAGGTTCGTGGTTTCTTAGAAAGATTGAACTACCTGTCATGGTTCACATCTCATCTAACCGCCACGGGTGAACTCATATTCAGATATTGATAGAAAGATCAAACGGTCAGGTGAAATAATGTGTGCCAAAGGGGCATTGGAAAAAATAAAAGAATAAGTTGCAGGAACCTCTGATTCTGATACTTCCTGTGGAAGGAGCAACTGTTAAATCTGTACTTGACGGCCTTCGAGGGGTCTACGAGGTGTATTGGGTCAGCATGACGAGTCTTGTCGAAAAGAGCATGCAATTTACCTTAGCAAAAAGTTTATCGACTGTGAAACAGTACATTCACTGTTCGAAAAAACTTGATGTACTTTGGCATAGGCTGCTCGCCGACTGAGACAGTATATGCTGGTTCATACCACTTTGTGGATTTCCGAGATGGATCCGATCGAGTATGGGTTTGAGAGTCCAGCATTGACCGGACGGGTTGCGAGAGTGAAAAAGAATATTGACTGATTTGTGATACTCTCAGAAAGCAATCAAGGGGTGTATCGTCTGATTACATCTCTCTGCAACCCATTGAGGATTGTCAACCGATGAAGTGTGGATTCCCTGATGAGGACATCTCGAGGTGCTCCAATCGAAGGATTGAGAGTGACCGATCCCGGAGGAGGGGCCTGACCCCGAATCCGAACGGGTTCTGATGTCTGATGGGGAGGATAAGGTGGATGAGGTAGTGCTTCCCGGGGCACGATGGAATGCATCAACGATGGTGACCGAGGCCGAAGCTTGTATTCTGGGTACTGTACTTCGGTACGTACGTCTACTGGGGCAAACGCCTTTCTCACTCAGAGAGCCTGATTGGAGAAAAGAGGCTAGCAGCCATCTGTCATGGGCGGTATACCAGCAACGTATGAAGCGTGCTTTTGACAAGAAAGTGCGACCTCGGATGTATCACGTGGGTGATATGGTGCTGAAAAGGATCCTTCCTCCTCAAAACGATCGAAGGGGCAAATGGACACCGAATTATGAAGGACTATTCGTGGTCAAGAAGGTTTTCTCTGGCGGAGCCTTGTTGCTAACGACCATGGATGGCGGAGATTTTCCATCCCCTGTGAATGCGGACGCAGTTAAAAATACTTCGTATAAAGAGACCCGCTGGACGAAAAGAACAAAATAGTCCAGGCAAAAATGGGCATCCCGGCGAACCAAAAACAGAAAAAGGTTCGGGCAAAAATTAGGGATAAAAATGAAAAATGTACACCCGGCAAGTCGAAAACCTAAAAAGGCGACTTGGGCAAAAAAGGGTATCCCGGTGGACTGAAAACCCGAAAGGGCGGTCCAGGCAAAAGAGGGATTGAAACGAACAACTGCGTCTGGCATGATCGTTTTTGCTTTGGTTAAAGCATCATGGATAATACCCGGTAGGGATCAGTCAGAAACGTCTTGTTCCGAAGGCAGAAAGCATGGAGAGTCTGAGGACATATGGGGTGTAACCGAGTTGGAACTCGATGAGATCACGGGTTTCACGTTGCCATTAGGATAGATTTTTCCTTTTGTGCGCAATTACCTCTTTTCAGGAATTGCTTCCTTTTGTATTGCTCATTTGAGCCACATTTTTTCAATCAATAAAATGCACATTCAGTCAAATAATTTTGTTTTTGTTTTTCATTACTGTTTTGATTGCAAGAACATCCAATTATTTTTGATAAAGAATCTTTGCATTTTAATACATACAGGTTCCTTCCGATGCATGTTTATGAGATTGAAAGCTTGAAATCTTATTTGGAAGGTTGAGTGACCCAAGTGTTGAAATCTTGACACGCCTGGGGCACGGTTTTATTTAACGATCTGTTTTGCAGGAATTGTTAGATTTTTTCCACTCACTGGCGGGTTGTGATGTGGAAGCTTTTGACGAAAAGAAATCCCCATGAGAGTCCAGTCAGGGACGAACGTATGAAGAAAAGACGGAGTGACGTTGCGACGTACGACGAGCCTTGGTGGTAATCAAGAAGACTCTTCAAAGTCGAGAGACTTGCAAGTTTGTGGTTCCCCGCAGAGTTCGATCAGGGATGAAGGAGGAATGGAGAGACGACGGAGGGACGTCCGACGACTATTGATGGTAATCAAGAAGACTCTTCAAAGTCGAGAGACTTGCAAGTTTGTGGTTCCCCGCAGAGTTCGATCAGGGATGAAGGAGGAATGGAGAGGCGACGAGAGACGTCCGACGACAATTGAAATAATCAAGAAGACTCTTCAAAGTCGGAAAATTGAGAATCTTTGTATATATCCCAGGAGTACGTCTCTCGTCGAGCGCGGAGCGACTTGGAATACAAAATGATGGAGCAGAAAAGGTCCAGATGAGTCTGGGGGTTCTCAAAAGTGGAAAGCTGATGCGAAAGTAGGAGGTGGATAGCATGGTTCGACGAGTCGATGGGTGTTGTACCCACTTTTCTCATCTCCCCAGCTAGTCCCCGAGTGGAGCGGGTTCAAAGAGATATATCTCCAGCAGTTCCCCGAGTGGAGCGGGTTTTTTTCAATGACATATCTCTCCAACAGTGTTCATTCTACCAGTGGATTGAACGAGTTTCCGTAGCAGACGAATATCTGCATCCCCAGCCGAGGGTATCCTACATGTGGATTGATTGGGTCCTCCCCAGCGGAGTAGTTGTCGTTCCCCTAGCAGGGTCTGGATGGTATTCCCCCAGCAGGTTGAAGATTGCTCATTTCCCCAGCGGGAGTATCTGTGAGGGTTCCCAAAGCAGAGTTAGGATCTATATCCCCAGCAAGTCAAAGACTGTGGTATTCCCACAGAGTGCAGTGAAGGAGGTATTCCCCAACATGTCCTCGAGAGGGTTGGGTGCAAAGGATCTGTATCCCCAGCAAGGGTTGTCTATTTCCTAGCAGCAGTGCTATCCCCGGCAGGGTGGAAATCGGAGCAGTGGCGAGTTCCTCAGCAGAGAGTCTCGTTTTCCCTAGAAAATTCCCTTGAGGGGGATATTTTTATGCATTCATCATGTAGAATAAGCATTGCATATTGCATAGAAAAATAAATAATCGCGTAGCATTTCCATAATTATGGAGCATTACGCAGAAGAAATCAAGCATGCATCATTGCAAACGTCAGCTAGTCTCAAGCCGTGGTTACTGTTTGAGAGGTATTTTGCCAGAAAATGAAAGTGTTACTCCGAGTAGTATAGCCTCATGATTGGATCACAGGTATTGTCCCAGTGGTACGACACTGGAGAAGACTCCTTCCGTCGGACGGAGATGGAAAAGGGATGTATTCAACGCAACCCAAACTGTGGTTACCGCTTGAAGATTTGGGGTTCACCAAAGGTGAAGATGTTACTCTGAGGAGATTAGCATCACAACGTCAGATCAGCAATGTTCCCCAGTAGTGCGATATTGGAGGAAATGTTCCCGTCGGACAGAGATGGGGATACAGTCAGAAGTCGTTACGCGATCAGCGCGATTCAAGCCGTGGTTACCGCTTGAGATTTGGTTTTGTCGGACAGTGAAGACGATGCTCCGAGGAGTTCAGCATTGTGAGTTTGGAACCACCGTTTCTTCCCAGACACCAGTAAGTGTTTGGTCGATCATTGTTTGATGTCTGTCCGCATCATTGTTTGATGTCTGTCCGCATCATTGTTTGATGTCTGTCCGCATCATTGTTTGATGTCTGTCCGCATCATTGTTTGATGTCTGTCCGCATCATTGTTTGATGTCTGTCCGCATCATTGTTTGATGTCTGTCCGCATCATTGTTTGATGTCTGTCCGCATCATTGTTTGATGTCTGTCCGCATCATTGTTTGATGTCTGTCCGCATCATTGTTTGATGTCTGTCCGCATCATTGTTTGATGTCTGTCCGCATCATTGTTTGATGTCTGTCCGCATCATTGTTTGATGTCTGTCCGCATCATTGTTTGATGTCATGTCAACATCATTGTTCGGTGCCTGTAAACATCGAGTTTCCTCCCGGTCATTGGTTAATGTCTGGTCGAGCTTTTTTTTGGTGTCAGTAAACATCATCGTCCGATGTTCAGTAAACGTCGAGTTTCTTCCCAGTCATCAGTCAGTGTCTGGTTGAAGGTGTACCCTCTGACGTGTTGCCCTTAGAGTGGTGATTAGTGAAGTTTCCGACTATCAGGTTGAAGCACTTATGGTATTCAGGCCAGTTTTTCGGAGTTCAGACCGAAGTGGTTTTCGGACCAGGTAGAAGAAGAGAAAATTTTCGGGGTTCAAGAAAAGCAAAAAAAGAATGAGAATCCCGAGTGGATGTGGTGATCAGGCCATGGTTATCCCTGAGTTACCATTTATTTTGGTATCCAGGTCGACGTTTCAGAGTTTGTTTCTTCGCCGATGCTGACAGGCGTTGTTAATTATTATCCCATCAGAGTGCAAATTTGTTCGTCTGTTCTTGATATTCAATCACTCTTCATCCTGATCATCTGAAAGCCGAGGCTGTTCATATCGACAGGTTCACAGTGGATTGAATAGGGGCAGCTGTAACATCTCAAAATTTGCCCTCCTCTTCTTTAAAAAAAAAAAAAAAAAAAAAAAAAAAAAAAAAAAAAAAATTTTGCAGGCTATGAGTCGACGCATAGGGTCAGCGCATAGACCACGGGTCAGCGCATAGCGTGTTTGAGTCGACGCATAGGTCAGCGCATAGGCCTCGTGTCGACGCATAGCAGGCTATGAGTCGACCGCTCGCGCGAAAACTCAGTTTTCTGGGTATTTTTTTGCTGTGTGAAGCTGTTTTTTGGTTGTTAAGTCACCTATTTTCCAAATTTTTGTTCACTCAACTGATTTTTCACTAATTTCACTTCATTTTGCTAATTGTGATTAAGGAGTGGATTAGGATGTGGTATATAACCTTAACTGTAACAGAAATTAAAAAGGACAATTTCACAATTTCAGATCTAACAAACTTTCCCTCCAAAAACCTCTCAAATTCTCCAAACTTCATCTCACCTTTTTCACCATTTCTCCAAGAAATCTTCATCAAACTTGTTCATTTTTCTTGGATCTGCATTCTACAAGTGGAGTCGAGGAACTGTTTCGTTCAACTCGTGGCCAAAGCTTGCTGAATTTGGACTGTCATAACCTTGCTCATCAATGGAGTTTTGAAGATTCTTGCACCTAGAGTTGTTTTGAGCTAAGGCATTCACTTCAATCATCTTCCTCATCAATAAACTGCATCTGTTTTGGCTTTTCACACGTGGAAACATCCAAATCAACTTCTGCCATCTCCATAAGGTCAGATTTCGATTTCTTTAATTGTATGAATTGAGATATGGCTTAGATAGATTTTTCAATGTAGATCGTCATGCAACTTGTGGTTTTGGATTCGGTTGAGTGTAGAGAGAGATATCTTGACTTGAACATTTGATGTAGAAACTTCTTTCGCTCGATCCGGTTGATAGGTTTAGAATTAGGAGAAACTGAATCCATATCCATGATGTACGTGATTAGACGGTGATTTTGATGTATAGCATGATTATTTTGGTGAAGAAATGTTCATCGTGATTTTCTGGATTTTCTGGAATGGTTCTTGTTCAAGAACGCGTTCAATAGTATGTTTGATCCATAATTTGGTTTGAAAATTCGAATTAGCTGTTTCCCGCTCCCGCGCAAACTATTTACAATACTGTCATTACTGAAATTATTTAATTATAATTAATTCTTAAAAATTCATAAAAATCATTAACACATGAAATAATTCATAAAAAAATTGTAGAAAAATCAGAAAAATATGAGAATTTTTTCTTTGACTTCCTTGTTGACTGTAGATTATTTTTGACCTATTGGTCAAAGTTGTGCATGGTATAATTATTGTTTGACTTAGGCTTGTCTCACATGTACTCATATTTGATACATTCTACCATTTTGTTCATAAAATGCACATGCTTGCAAATAAATTCTTGAAAATTTTTGTGATGATTGTGGACTCATTGATGCTCATTTCCATATAAATTTCATGAATTTTTGATACCTGGTCAATGAGCAGCAAATTCTGGAACTTAGGTGTGACAATTTGTGTCACACCTCATTATGTCAACTTGCTGGATTTTTTTGAGTGACCTATACTTGTTGGATTAATTTGAAATTTTGCATGGTAAATTGTTGACATGTTAGGATGCTTGGTGAATTTTTGTAGAATTTTTCACTGCATTTTCTAATTGATCATGATTTTTCATTTCTGGTGATTGATTTTGCAAGCTCATGTGACCTAGGTTGGTAGATTGATTGGGAAATGCTCATATGGTATTGGATTGTCATGAAATTTGATATGCATGAACTAGACGCATGTTAGGACCTCCCTGTTTTGGTCTCATCCATTTCTTTTTTGTTTTCATTGAGTTATGAATTTTTGAAGTGGATGTATACATTGATGTTGTGATTTGGAGCCTATTATTGTGTTGTGTTTTGTTGATTTTCATTAACATGGTTCCATTTGCCCAATTGAGCTCAAATTTGACATGGTAGACCTTGATTAGGCCCTGTTTAGGTGTAATTTATTTGAGAATTTTTGGATGTGTTTTGGTATGGATTTGAATGCAATAGTTCTGTTTGTATGCTTGGTGCTTCATTTGAACTAGTTTGCCTTGTTTTGTGCACAACATGAGCATGATGAATGATATAAACATGAGACCAATGGTGTTTGCTCTTGTTTGACTTTAATTTGAGATTGGTTGGTGGATATCTTGCTGTTTAGGAGTTTTTATTGCCTTTGGACCCTAGGCTTGGCCTAGTGGTCTAGTTGCTAATGTTTGCTTGATTTTTCAGGATCAAAAGCATAATGCACATGGAGAATGATCCAAATCAATTTTAAATGATGTGGTTTGATGTTTGTACACTAACATAACATTGTTTTGTAGGTGGTAAAGCTTAGGCTTAAGCTTTGAGCTTGCCTTGTGTTGTGTATTGCTTTGTATAGTTTGATTGATTGAACACTTGCTGTTTGGTTTTGTCTGTCTGAGTACTAACTGTGTTGGATTGTTTCCAGGTACTTTAGTTGCTCAGTTCCTTGTGAACTTTTGCTTTGCGTTGCTTAAGCAACTTGCATTGAGGTAGGTCTTCTTGACTTCATGTAGTCTGGAGACCCGGCTGTTACCGGGCCGGGCAAATTGTCTGAAGTCCTCCTTAAGAGGCAATGCTTGTGTATGTTTAATTTTAAGCCCAAGCAGGAAAAGTCCTTCAAGTAAGGCAATTGGTGGAAGGTAGGGACAAGCAGTCTGTCCCCCACTCTTCAGTTGAGTCTTCTCCTTGCTCCCATTACATGGTTGTAGCATTGAGATCAAAAGCCCAAGATCCTGTGCAGTGCACATTGAGTCAGAGTCATCGAGTATAGAAGGGTTCCCCTATTCTGGACCCATGCTCATTTGTCAGCTCTCCCTGGTTAGGGATAAGAGCTGTGAGGTCTGATCCTCACTTCATCCCATCATCTGCTTCACCTTAGCCTCGTAATGGCAAGGTTAAGAGCAGACACAGCCTGTACAGACGATTGCTTAGGCAGTCAAACCTGATTGATTGAGCCCCCTTGTTTGGCTATAGTGGGTGTTTTGTGATTATTTGATTGACATGTTTGTTTGAGATACCTGTTCTCATTTGATGATATATGATTGTATGCTTGTGTGCTAGCTTCTTTCCTGGTTAGGTTAGTTTGCTTATGCAAGTAGGATAGAAAACCGAACTTAGGGTTAACGATGCATGACAACATTAGGCTCGAGTCTCAGCTCCCTAGTTGTGTATCTTTCCCGGTTTCTGGTTAGCAATTTAGTCCCTTTCAGGGGAACTACGTCGCCCTGATCCTCATGCCAGATGAGGTACGTAGGCAGGAGA